>NC_134357.1:506204572-506534781 GCF_048569485.1 Anomaloglossus baeobatrachus | reverse complement strand
GTGCTGGGTTGTGTCGGGGCTATCATACTGTGTTGATGAAACTGTACTTTGTGGGTTGTTGAAAATGGAGGTTCACGAAACTTTGCGTCATCTTTTCAGAGTAGCTACTGAAAAAACTCGTTCTATCAGTCAGCGTAGGGGTAAACAGCCCTCTTTTCAGAGTATCAGAGGCTATTGTTGGGCAGAACCAGGACCTGGATTCCGGATGTGTGATGAGGATCAGGCACTTGTGAAATTAAAAATTAATAGTAAAGTAAAAAAAAAAAAAAAAAAAGAAAGCGCTTCATACTGACTGAGGCTCCGTTGCAGCTGTACACTGCTCCCGTGGCTTCTCCTTCACTTGCTGGGCCGCTAATTACTGCTCATTCATATGCACTGCTTTCCCCGTCCTCCGGCTGTCCTGTCTCCTGTGATTGGTTGCAGTCAGACGCACCCTTAGCGTATGTGACAGCATCTGCCTACAACCAATCACGGGCGCCAAGACGGTTGATGAGCGGGAAAGCAATTCAACTCTGCGGATCATTATAGTGGTATAAAGCGCATAAAATTTTTCACTGTGTTTTTCTCCCATATTATGACACCAAGAACAGAAAAAGCATATGGCTACAGTATGCAGCCCCCAGCCGTGCGCTTATCTTGGCTGTGTATCCAAATAAGAGGAACTGCATGCGGTTTTTTTCTTGATTTACAAAAATAATTTAAAAATAAACGAAATTCAGTCCCCCCGAATTTTGGTACCCAGGCATGATAAACCACAAAAGCTGGGGGCTGGTATTGTCAGGCTGGGGAGACCCCTATTTATTGAGCCGCCCCGTGCCTAAAAATAGCAGCCTGCAGCCACTCAGGATTGTCACATCCATTAGATGTGACAATCCCAGCACCTTACCTGGCTCTTCCTGGTTGCTCTGGGGCGGTGGCAATCAGGCTAATATGAAGTTAATCACAGCCCACAGCTGCCTCTAAGCCAGATATTAATCGTCAGGGTCTATGAGACCCCCCCCTTAGTAATCTGTAAGTGACAGTAAATAAATACATACACCAAGAAAAAACAGTTTTTTGTAATTAAATACATCACCCTCATAAGCCTCTTGATTAGGCTAACACAGGACTGCCCCGTTTTTGCGGTCCGCAAAAATTGGTCATGTTTTTTCACGGATGCAACTGTGTGGCATCCGTTCCGTTCCGTATATGGTCCGTGTGTCATCTGCGTACCTTCCTATTTTTTTTCATACTGCAAAAAAACGGAAGCAGCTAGATAGATAGAGACAGATAGCTAGAGGGATAAATAGAGGGATGGATGAATGAATCAAGGGATAGATAGAGGGATAGATAATAGATGAGAAAGACCAATATAATGTCCTACCCCCCCCCCCCCGCATATTCTAAGCTGGCACCCTTTAGTGCCTTTCATGTGGCACTAAAGGGTGCTTAGCCTTGTATTTAGCCAATAAATAAATAAATAATTAAAAAACAAACGACGTGAGGTTTCCCCTATCTTTTGTAGCCAGCTAGGGTAAAGCAGACGGCTGCAGCCTGCAGACCACAGCTGGCAGCTTCACCTTGGCTGGTAATCCAAAACAGAGGGCACCCCACGCTGTTATTTAAAATTAAATAAATAATTTAAAATAAAAAAACGTGGGGTCCCCCCCAAATTGTATCACCAGCCAAGGTAGAGCGGACAGCTGTGGTCTGGTATTCTCAGACTAGGGAGGTCCACCGTTATTGGACACTCCCCAGCCTAAAAATAGCAGGCTACAGCTGCCCCAGAAGTGGCGCATCCATTGGATGTGCCAATCCTGGCGCTTTGCCCCAACTCATCCCGTTGTCCTGGTGCGTTGGCAAACGGGGTAATATATGGGGTTAATGCCAGATGTGTAATGTCACCTGGCATCAAGCCCTGGGGTTAGTGAGGTCAGGCGTCTATCAGATACCCGACATCACCAACCCAGTCAGTAAGAAATAAAAAATAGACAACAAAAAAAGTTTTATTTGAAAAAACACTCCCCACATTCCCTCTTTCAACAATTTATTGACAAGAACAATCAAATCCGGGTCCGGCGTAATCCAATAAGGGCGTCGCACGGCGATCCATACCATAGTCAATGAGACTCCCAGTCAATGAAGAACAAAATGTTCCCCATTGGCTGGGAGAGCCGTGCAGTGACCTGAGCTAACATCAATAGGTCAGCCCAGGTCACTGCAGGGGATGCCGAGCGCTGCCGTCAGGAGGTTAGATGAGATCATTACCTGCAGTAACGATCTCCTGCTCTGCTGACGTCAGCGCTGTCACTGACTTCTATGCCCGCCGCGTTCTACGCAGTATCGCGAGAGCCCGTGACGCCACTGCTAGTGACAGTCTCGGGCCGCCCGCGAGACGGGCAGAGAAGGCAGTGACCGCGGTGACGTCAGGAGAGCAGGAGATCGTCACAGCAGGTAATTATCTCATCTAATCTAACCTGCAGCTACATGTGCATAGAGCAGGGAGCCGCGCACACTGGGCGCTGGCTCCCTGCTCTCCTAGCTACAGTACACATCGTGTTAATTACACGATGTGTACTGCAGCTACATGTGCACAGAGAAGGGAGCCGTGCACACTGCTTAGCGCTGGCTTCCTGCTCTCCTAGCTACAGTACACATCGGGTTAATTACACGATGTGTACTGCAGCTACATGTGCAGAGAGCAGGAGCCGGCGCTGGCAGCGTGAGAGCGGCGGAGGCTGGTAACGAAGGTAAATATCGGGTAACCACCTTGGTTACCCGATATTTACCTTGGTTACAGCTTACCGCAGGCTGCCAGAAGCCGGCTCCTGCTCCCTTCATTTCGTCGCTCTCTCGCTGTCACACACAGCGATCTGTGCGTCACAGCGGGAGAGCGATGAGCAAAAAATGAAGCTGGACATTCAGCAACGAGCGGCGACCTCACTGCAGGGGCCAGCTCGTTGCTGGATGTCACACACCGCGACAGCGACGGGACGTCGCTGCAACGTCACAGAAAATGGTGACGTAGCAGCGACGTCGTTGTCGCTGTGTGTGACACCACCTTTAGCAGTCAGTGTCCCGCTCCCTGCCAGCCCCGTGGCGTGAGAAGCTGCTGATTCTGCGGACAGACACTGACATTGCAGTGCGGGCAGCTGCGTGGCTGGCAGGGAGCGGGACACAGACTGTACGGGCAGTGATGACAAGCAGCGCTCGTCATCCCCGCGGCTGCACGCACTGCAGGGTGAGAAGCAGCTTATACTGCAAAGGGGGGGCAAACACTGACACGCTGCAGTGCAGTCATCAGCGGGGCTGGCGCGGGACACAGACTGATGCACATACACAGATGACCCATGATGACACAGACAGCGCGCACGGGGGGGGACAGTTCCCAGGGCGTCAGGCAGTAAACATGATAAAGCGCTGGGGACACAGCGCTGACAGTGTATCTGACAGCAAGTGTTCCTTGCCTTATTGAACTGGACACTGAATCGGCTGGAATTCAGGGCGCACGTAGCTGGGCACAGGAGGCGGGGGAGGGAGACTAGGGAGTGTGTGGGAGGTTGTGGGCAGAGTGCGGGGTGCGGGGGGAATGTGTGGGAGGGTGCAGGGAACGGGGGCGGTTACTCCACGCACAGTACAGCCCAGCAGGGAGGCGACATGCTGTTCCAGATTTGCATGTCAACATGGCCCTGCCCATGTAGACATGAAATGACCGGAAGCAGCAAAATCACGGCAGGAGCGGTCACATGACCACTCTGAGCCGGGGGAGAGGGGCTGACAGCAGGGCAGGTAAGTGGTCTCTATCTACTTACCTGCCCCAATGTAGCCCAATAGTGTAATAATGAAAAAAACTCAAAAGAAGTCGGATAACCCCTTTAACTTTTACTGGTATCCGGTGAAGTCCAGGAGTTGGTGGCCCGGTCAGCCTGGAAGCAGCAGGGGAGTTTCTCTCTGCAGAGTAGTTATAAGGGTACGCTCACACGAGCGTGAAAATCGGACGAGTGCAATGCGAGAAATTCTCACATTGCACTCTGACCAATGTTAGGCAATGAGGTTGAGCTGTTGGTCAGCTTTTCTCGCATCCAGCTTCTGGATGCGAAAAAAGCGGCAGCATGCTGCGTTTTGCTGCTACCGCCGTATCTCTCGCACCCATTCAAGTGAATGTATGCGAGAGATACATCGGACTGCACTCGGATGTTATCCCAGTGCAGTGCGATATACGCACAGGCTGACAGTGGAGGAGATGGGGGGATTAACCCTACCCTCTCCTCCGCAGTGCCCGCACTCAGCTTCACAGCTGTGACCCGATCGCAAGATCGGGTTAGAGTCGCATGACACTCGGCTCAGGCTCGCAGCAGAGCCTGAGCCAGGGGGCATTAGCATATCGCATCCGATGCTCTCGCATCGGATGCCATACGCTCGTGTGAGTCCAGCCTTAGCCTCATTCTATGCGCAGGTATAGTTCACTATGGCCTGAAGCCGCACAGTGTCCCTCTTTATAAGTGTGTTAAGTCTTCTGTCTGATGGGTAGTGCAAGCCGGTACTGGGCCCCACTCTGTAGCAGTGACCCCGGGCTCTTTTTTGCCACTTCGCCTCCAGATTTTAGGTGGGCCAGAGGAGGTGAACTCTTCTGGTCTCCGGCGTTACTACTGGACCGTTAGCACCCAGTAGCCTGGGATGCCGGTGTCCCACTCAATGTGCTCGGTCCTGGAGAGCTGGGCAGCAGCTCTCAGACAGCAACCATTCTCTTTGCTTCGTACTACTGTTCTGAGGTCTGGCTTCCTGTTGCTCCCTAATCCCTCCTCCAAGTCAGTATGTCCAGAGAGGTTCCCTTTGCATGTTGGGCTGCTTTCACACATCCAGTTTTTGCAATGCGGCACAATACGGCGCTTTGCAGAAAAAACGCAATCGTTTTTTTTGCCGCCGGTTGCGTTTTTTCCGCATAGACTTGCATTAGCGCTGTATTGTACCGCATGGCCTTGTGTTGTATCCATTTTTTGCCGGATGCGGCATATTTAGCCCATGCAGCGGCCGGATGGAACGTTGCCAGGCACGTTTTTTTGTGCGGCGAAAAAAACGCATCGCGCCGGATCTGGTGCGATGCGGCGCAATTTACAATGCAAGCCTATGGACGCCAGATGCGGCATCCTGCGGCAAAAAAAGCATCCAGCCGCCGCATGCGTTTTTTTGCACTGCGCATGCTCAATATTAAGCCGCATCCGTCAAAAAACAGATGGGCCGCATCGAAAAACTTATGCAACGGATCCGTTTTTTTCGACGCATCCGTTGCATAGGTTTTTGAGCCAGATTGAGCCGCACTGCAAAAACCGGATGTGTGAAAGCAGCCTTAGTGTACATGGCAGAGATTTCCCCACTGTTTCCAAGCATGGCATTGCTCTCAGCGATGAGAACAACGCCACTATGGCTCCCAAAACGACTGGGGTACCACAGGTAACAGCTCCGGAGATTTCTTACAGGGGATCTTTCTGATGTTACATCGTCATCTTCTCCCCATTCAGGTCCCTACAATATCGGATCCTCTCAGATCATCTATAAGAGAATTTTCCTGATTGATCCGTCAAGGATGGATAGGGACAGGGACAAGATGGCAGAGAGGATATTACACCTCACCCTAGAGATTCTCTTCCGGCTTACTGGAGAGGTGAGAGATTCTGATGACGTCACATTACATCATTGTTATCTATGGGAATAACAGATGGACAGAACTGGAGAGGTGAGGACTCTGGAAATGTCTGTAGTGAGGTTTATTAATGTGTCTCTCCATAACCAGGATTACACAGTAGTGAAGAAGACCTCTAGTGAGCGCTGTCAGGCCCCTGTGTCTGAGGGATGGGGAAGACCCCTGAGCCCAATCACGGGGCCTCCACCTCACCCCCTGAAACATGGGGAAATCAATGACCAGAAGATCCTAGAACTCACCTACAAGATGATTGAGCTGCTGACTGGAGAGGTGACACTACTGGGAATGCTGGGACATTATACAGTAACGCTATGAAGGGATCGGGGGATGACGGTATCATTGTATGTGTCAGGTTCCTATAAGGTGTCAGGATGTCACCGTCTATTTCTCCATGGAGGAGTGGGAGTATTTAGAAGGACACAAAGATCTGTATAAGGACGTCATGATGGAGGTTCCCCAGCCCCTCACATCACCAGGTAATAGACAGGACTAAATACACACGGCCTATAATTATCTGTATGTAAAGAATGAATTCAGTCCCTGTATGTGTCTCCTCCAGTTCTATCCAGTGAGAAGACAACACCAGAGAGATGTCCCCGTCCTCTTCTTCCACAGGACTGTAAACAAGAAAATCCCGATGTTCCTCAGGATGACCAGGTAGATGGAGAGAAGGTGTCATGAAATCTCCCTATGATGTGTAGACGGCTGTGAAGGTCTTGTGTTCAGTCTGATTATTTCCTCCAGTATTATTCACTGAATGGCCAACTAATTAGAGACACTTTCACGCTCACATCTGACATTTATTAGACACATGACCGCAGAGTGCAGCATAAATCGGAGAGATCAGTTTTCAAAATGGGAAGATTGAGCAATCTCCATTACTTCATATACTATCATTTGTCGTAGCACGAGTATTTAAAAAATTACTGACCTCATGTGGTTCTTACATGTAATGGTGTGAAGAGTATAATGAGAATGGTGCAATCAATGAAAAATATCCAGCGATATTGGATCCCCTGAATGTAAGCAACGTATCAAGGAAAATGTCAGCATTAGTTCTGAGAACATGTGGAGCCCAGTTATGCCCTGCAGCTGAATACTGCGATAGAGCTCAACTAATGTGTCCGAATTCAGTCACCATTCCTTACACAGATGGGCAGCAGACGACCAGTTCCAGGGCCATTGCTGATTGATGGAAAAGGAAAGTAAAAAACTTTTTATTTAGCAAAAGAGAGCAAAATTTATAGGGAGATTAGAACCAGCGCTATATACTTACTGAGTCTCTGGCAGGGCTGTAACTGCTCCCGCGGATGCTCTCTTCTTCTTGCACCGCTCATTATTGCACATCCATATTCACTGCTGCTTGCACCCTGTGCCAGTCTTGGCGTCTGTGATTGGTTGAAGTCAGATGCACCCCCAGCTTGTGTGA
Organism: Anomaloglossus baeobatrachus; assembly: GCF_048569485.1. Lineage (NCBI taxonomy): Eukaryota > Metazoa > Chordata > Amphibia > Anura > Aromobatidae > Anomaloglossus > Anomaloglossus baeobatrachus. The sequence continues at coordinate 506,527,672 of NC_134357.1, read as the reverse complement.
CAGCACTCACTGCATGTAGATGTTGGTTCTATTACCGCAGATAAGTGGGAAAGTATTCTAGAGTCCATTAAAGCACTTTCTGTTAATACGACCCAGAGAAGGTCGCAACTATATCTAGTCCAAAGGGTCTACAGACCCCAAAAGCGCTATTGTAAATGAAACTTAGAACTGACGATAAATGTCCAAGGTGCAGGAGGGAGGGCGCATATTTGCTTCATTTGTTCTAGTTGTGCTCCTATATAACTGATCTCTGGAAAAAGGTAGGCAACTTGATAGTGAGAGTATTAAATGCCGATATACGTTTGAGCCCGAAATTGGCTATCTTAGGAGTAGTAGGAGAGGAGGTAGGCCTTGCTACTACACAACGTGTAATATCGAAAATTCTGTATCAGACCAGGAAAACGATTGCTAGACACTGGTTGGCCGTTAGCCCACTAGGAAAGTCCAAGGCGCCATTCCTAAGCTCAGTAAACAATGGGGTGAGTGAGTTTGCCAGTGATGTGTTCTCTAATTGTTTGCTTTCATGATCATGTATTTGGTATGACTTGTATTGCAAATTTTTCTCACCGGGGAATTATTTAGCTAAGAGGATGAGGGGGGTGCTGGTAAAAAAGGATGGGCTGTTTCTAGTTTCTAATTATATAAAGAATATTGTGTATCTTGATTATATATTTGTATTCAGATAATATCCTGATCTGTTATGACTTTGTACCGCCCTTGCAGCGGTCGAACCGCTCGGATCCGAGTGTCACTGCTCGTGGCTCGAGGGTCTCCGGACCCGGGGGCTCAGGGTCACTCTAAAATGTGATGGGGGTTATTTACAGGGGATTAGATAGTTCGTGACGCCACCCGAGGTGTGCGGTAATAGGGAGTACCGCCGCTGCCGTTGGGAGTACCCGGGGTAATGGAGCGGGGGCAGTCAGATGACGTTACCCTCAATCGGGTAGGGAAGGCCCCGGGACTCTGGATGGTGGAATGGATTGCAAGGGAGCGCAGGCTCGCTGGGGAAAGGGGTAATTGGGTACTCACTCAGAACGAAAGCAGACGCTGACAACGTAGTAAACCAAGTCTCTGGGTGCCGCTGCCCTCTTGGGAAAGCTCGTCCGGGTTCCGTCCCCTGCAGTACTGCCTGATAGTCCGGAGCCTGCCTCCGTGCACAGATTTTAGTAGTGTCCAAGTGGCCCGTAAGATTGAAGCTGTCCGGGCCTTGCTCCCCACTTGTTGGTGTGAAGGAGCTGTGCTCTCAGGAGCTCACGCTTGGGATTTCAGTGGGCATCATTGGTTGGAAAGCCCTATCCCCCTCGTTGCGCTAGTGCCCCCGATCTCTGAGCTTCGTGGGAACAGTCCATAAGGGCCCTATCTTTCACAGGTTAATTGCCGGGTTGCTTGAAGCCTCTCCCCAACCTAGGGTCCAGTACCCCGATGTGCTTTCGATCCCAGACCGGCTATTGTACCTGCTGCTGACCGTCGCCCTAGACTAAGCCAGGCACCCAGTCCCAATATCCAGCGACCGGGTCTCCGACTCCTCCGGGTCCAGACCACCGTCTGCAACCCAATCTACTTCTCCCTTGGGAGCTCCAACTCCCAGCTTCCTCACACTTCACTCCTCTGGAGCCAACTAACTTGTCACCTCCCACCTCCCTGCCTGACCCCTAGGTGGGCGGCCCTATTCCAGCTTAGCAGCCCACTGGTGTGCCTGACAGGGTGTGGTGCGAGGTGTGATTGGGATTTTTGGATGCTGATGGAGGCAGTGCCGCAAGTTGGAAACCCGGAACAAAGAGGGGTTGAGTCCTGCACTGGGAGATAAAGAGCGTGCAGTACCCTGTGACGCCCTGACTAGTCCAGTGGTGTCACAACTATATTGTGCTTAATAAAATTTGTTTAATTTAAAAAAAAAAAAACGGCGTGTGGTCCCCCTCAATTTTGATACCCAGCCATTATAAAGCCTGACAGCTTGGTGGCTGGTATTCTCAGGCTGGGGAGACCCTGGTTATTGGGCTCCCCAGCCTAAAAATAGCAGCCTGCAGCTGCCCCTGATTGTCGCATTAAATGTGACAATCCCGCCACTTTACTTTGCCACCACACCAGGGCTAATCAGTAAGAGCAATCAGGGTAATAAGGGGTTCATATCAGCCCGCATCTGAGAATCCCCTATTACTAATCTGTAAGTGAAAAGAAATAAACACAAACACCGAAAAAATCATTTATTTGAAATAAAATACAAAATAACACCCTCTTTCACCAATTTATTAAACTCAACAGCACCAAGGTCTGTAATGCACACAAGGTCCCACAACGATTCCAGCTCCGCTACAACTGAAGCGACAGCGGGCAGCCATAGAACAAGACTGCTCGCTGTGAGCTTCAAGCAGAGAATGAGCCACGCGATGTGCTGTGACATTACTCAGGTCAAAATTGGGGGGACGCACGCCGATAGTGACACGCAGACAGGGTCTGTGATCACAAGCAGTGAGACGCTGTCACACAGGCTAGAGGTGCGTCTGACTGCAACCAATCACAGACGCCAGGACTGCCGGTGGGGGCATATGGGTAAGCCGGTAATGGCCGATAATAATGCCATGACTACATGGATTGATTTCCATGTTATGAAGATAAACTGAATGTTACGAATTACAGTGGTGTGAAAAAGTGTTTGCCCCCTTCCTCATTTTTTATTCTTTTGAATGCTTGCATAAATAAATGTTTCAGATCACCCACAAAATTTAAATATTAGATGAAAATAACACAAAATGTAGTTTAAAAATGTAGGTCTTTATTATTATGGGAAAAAGAAATCTAAACCTATAGGGTTTTGTGCGAAAATGTAATTGCCCCCTGAACCTAATATCTGTTTGGGCAGACAAAAAGTGCAATCAAGTGTTTGCGATAACTGTCAATGAGTCTTTTACAACTCTCTTGAGGAATTTTGGCCACTCATCTTTTCAGAATTGTTGTAATTCAGCCACATTGGAGGGTTTCAGAGCATGAACCGCCTATTTAAGGTTATGCCACAGCATCTCATTCGGATTAAGTTCAGGACTTTGATTAAGTCACTCCAAAATCACAAAAGACACAGTATGAGGGGGGATGGGTTAGGATGCAATATGAGGAGTGAGTGGGATGAGTGCAGACACACTGAAGAGTGTGAAGGGATGGGTGCGGATACAGTATGGGAATTGAGGGGGGATGGGTGCAGATAGTATGAGGAGTGAGTGGGGGGATGGGTGCGGACACAGTATGAAGAGTGAAGGGGCATGACTAAGGGCGTTAAGCCAGAAACGCGTTAATGTTGATTGTGCACTCTTTGCTCATGCACGAATAAAGAGACACCGTTTGTACCCAGCTGGATTACTCTCCTCGTTGTTTGTTACGCGGCCAGGGCAGAGCCGACATCCGAGTCTGGGCAGCGGTCAGGTCAAGTAGCGGTGAGCTGGACTTTCAATGATTGGTCAGAGAATGTCAGCTCCTCCATCTAGTGAAAGAAACTATCCTGTTGGCAGTGACCAGTATTCCTGGGTTAACAATCTGAAAACCTTGAGAAATGTGTGACATGATGAATTGCTGCAGCTTTTAAAGCCAATGGATCGTTAGATGTGTGTCTCTTATAATGTAGCCATTCAGTGTGTTTTAAGCATGGTGGAGATGACAGGATAAAGCTGATCATAGACATTAGATGTTGTCTTCATCTTCTCACAATTTTCTGGTTGTGGAGACTGCTGGTTGGAAAAATGAACCAATAGATTGGATTTTGATCTTTTGTTTTTTATCAAAATCATTTCACCAAACTTGTCCATCTGTGACTTTTCCAATATTTGTTTCAGGGTGAAGATCTGACCCATATTAATATTATAGAAACATATGTGATAGGTGATGAGTGGTGTAAAGAGGAGATTCCTACAGATAACCGCACAGGTGAGTAGTGACCACTAAATGCAGAGAAGTCACAGATTCTGCTCAATGACTCGCTAGAAGAAGAATTATAACTAGATGTTATTTTTTTATTGGGTTCTGTTTTCAATTTAATCTTTAATATAAATGTTATACTTTAATTTTTGGGGGCTGGTACTGTGCAAACCAGTTTTAATGAAGGGGTGCAGTTGGGTAAGATATGCTGAATTCATTAAGAGGTGTGTGAATTTAAATAAATTCGGCGCATCTTCTCAGTAGCACGCGCCTTGCCAGAAAAGATACTAAAGTTAGGGATGTACTGGAGAAATATTTTCTGTTGGGCGTGAGTTATGCCACCTGGAAATCGCCTGGGGGAGAGAGGCTTCAGCTGGGCTACAAAGCGGCTGCCAGTACTGAAGTACTGGAGCTTTGGCTGTACTCAAGTGAGGGAGCGGTGGCCATCTTGGAGCTTCATCAAAGGTCTGGTGAGTTAGGGGAGCGTGGAAGTGTGACGCCCTGGGCAAGCCAGGGGTCACAGGTCATAACACCACCACACCCTACACCCCAGTTAGGAACACCAAGGCTAACCTAAAATCCTTGTTGCCTTCCTCCAGGGGCTGATGTCCACACCAGGGGGTGGGCCAGGTGGTTGGCTCCGCCCACCAAGGAGTTCACAGCCCTGGAGGCAGGAGTACCAGGCAGATGAGTTTAGGAGGAGGAAGTAGAAGGAAGTGGTAGAGGAGCAAAGGAGAGGAGCTGAAGAAAGGGAAAGTGACAGTTAAGACAGCCTGAAGCTGGTCCGGGTGTGTGCCCCGGACTGAGAGACAGCTAGGTCAGCAGACGGCGGTGACTGTCGGCAGGGGTGACTGTTTGGAGGTTGCTGAAAGGACCGCGGACGGGTGGTGGCCCGGCGGTACCGGAGCGGTATACGAAGAACAGTCAGCACCAGTGGCAGGGGCCTTTCGGATCCCAGCAAGGCTAGGAGTCGCCGTGAATTTGCCAAATCCGTTAGTGAAGGGGATCTCTGGGTCTCCCAACAAGCAAGTCCCGATTGAAGGCAACAGTCCAACCGTTGGAGAGAGACACCGCCACCGCCAGGGCACCAGTTTCTCAGGGCCAGCGCCTGCGGGCAAAGTAGGGCTCCTCCGGCCCATATCCAAGCCGGGGAGCGGGTTACCGGTGGGAACCCATCGCAACCATCATCATCTTAGGTGCAGGAAAAGGGACCGTCACCGTCAACTACTGGGGAAAGCAAGTGCAGCCGTCCGTGGGAACCGTCTTTCCAGCCGTGTGTTTTACCGAGAACTGTGTCATCGTCTCAGGCTGAGTGAGTACCACAGTGCCGCAAGGCACAGCGCTGCCCCCGCGTCCCTGCACCCGACCAAGCCCTGCATCACGCACCCCATCACTGGGCCCCGGGACAACAACCCCCTACCCACGGAGGGGAGAACCAACAACTTTGCTGCTCCCTGTCATCAGTCCCCGGGATCCCCATACAGAGCAGCGGTGGTGTCAACAAATCACCACAACCGTGGGTGGCGTCACGGACAATAAACTATCCCAAATCCCAATCCCCTTTCACTCACGGGCGAGGAGCGCCGCTCGAGTCCCCGGGATCCGGCCCATCGCTCGAGCCACCAAGCAGCAGCAGCCGCAGCGGCAGCCGGACCCGAGCAGTGGGAGAGCGCGGCGTCCCCTCCTCCGCCCGCGACAGAAGCAGGTACCTCCGGCATAGCTCTTGTACTGCCCTGAGAGGGGCCCGGCCTGCTTCTCTGCTTGCTCGGGCCGAGCCGCTCGAGGTCCGGGCTCGGGTTGTCGGGGGCACGAGCGCCTCCGGACCGGGGGCCACGTCGCTCTGTTAAGAGGAGAGGCAGTGGGGTGGTGGTGGTGGTGACGGGATGAGGCGCGCAGCCGGGGAGGGCCGCGCTGTCGTCCAACGGGTCGTGACGCCACCCACGGGTCGTGGTGACGGGATGCACCACCGCTGCGGCTGGAGTGAAGGCGGGCTTGTCCTGGATCGGTGTTGCGGCCGCAGCCTAGATGTTAGCCCCTCCGTGGGTAGGGGCGGTGTGTCCCGGGGCCCTACGGTGGTGGGGACTGGAGCGCTGATGTTGTCGGGGTGCAGGGTGCCATGCCACGGTGTAGTGTCGTGCCCGGATGGCACTGGTGTACTCACGATTGATTCACACTCAGAGTCACTGGTAAACCAAAGTTCGGATGTGGTCGGTGCCCGCGGCTGGCTGCTGATGTCCCCTGTGGGGTTGATGGTGGCCCCTTTTCCCGTGCACCTCCTGGATGTTGTGTTTCGGCTCCCCTGCCTGAGCAGTGGTAGCCCGCTCCCCGGCGTTGAGCTGCCGGAGGAGCCCTCGGTTGCCCGCAGGCGCTGGCCTGTCGGGTGTTTGGCCCTTGGCGGTGGCGCTCACCCGGTCTCTGTGTGCTTTTGCCTTCTTTCGGGACTTTGGGTGTGGATGAACCCATGAGGTCCAGCCAGCAATCAGTCAATTTGCCTATACTCAGTGGCTTCTAAGCTAGGATGGGGTCTGAGTACCCGGTTTCTGGTGCTCTGGTACACGGTTGACTCCACGGTTCGGGAGCGGCGGCTCCAACCCAGGCCCGGTCCGTATGGTTCCGCCGGTTGCTGTACTGGTACTCCTGCAGACGGCCACCACCGTCTGCCTGCCTGACGTTTCCAAGGGGCCCCAAGCTCCTACCCGGGTCCCTGACAGCTGCTCCACTACCACTCACTGTCAACTCAAAACTAAAACTCCAACCGTTTGTGTTTTCTGCCTCAGGCCAGTAGTCTCCTAGGTCTAGCTCCTAGTCACCTGGTGTGCCCTACTGGCCCTGAGGGAGGCATCAGGTCTCCCTTTTGGGTGACATCTGTGTGACCTCACAGGGGATGGGGGTGTGTGTGTATGTGGTAGGTGTAATTACCTGTGACCCCTGGGGTCCAGGGCGTCACACTCTCCCAAGCTGCTTTCACACTGTCAGCCCTGCTCCAGTGCTCCAGAACTGATCTGTTATTTTGACTGATAAGGATCTGCTGGGCTTAGCGATAATCTCTGAGTCCTAGAGCAACTCTGCTGCTGCTGCAGACTTCATTTGTACAACTTCTGCAATATATGTTTCCTGAATGATTCCAGCCGTGAAAGGGAGGTTTAATTGAGCTTTGAAATAGTTCACAATTAGTGCTCCAGCTTGAAAGTGCTAGTTGGGCTTTGAAATAGGGCACAAAAACATTAGTGGGAAAGGCCAAGGTGGTGGTGGAAAGAGGAAAAAGCGTGGTGGTCAATGTGTACCTGGGGTAGATGTTAAGGTTCCTAAAAGCTCTATTGAACAAACACTGGCTCATCCTTCCCAAACACAATTGAAAACTTATGTTACTGGACAGGATACTCCCCTCTCTTTATTTGCCGCATAGGTGTACGACTTGGAGATGAGCGCCAGAATGAGCTTGTGGTACAGTATCTGGCAAGTGCTTTATCAAGTGGTCTCTCCTCTTCTTCATCCTCAACTTCACACATAGTACAGTCCTCATAGGTGGTACCCCAATTACCCTTATTTCCCCCCACGTCACAACTCTCCAACTGCCCAACTAACTGTGGTGAACCACAGATGGGCGAGTCTTCTGAGCTTTTCACACATTCTATTCCATGGGCATCAGAGGTCTGCTCCAAAGATTCCCAGACTCAAGAGGAGGAAAGCATTTGCATTGATGCCCAAAATCTTTGTCAGTTGGTTCCGGGGTCTGACGAAGTAGGGTCTGAGCAAAATCAAGACCCTCCTCACCAAATGTTAAGCCCTGGGGGTGGATGTGATGATGATGAGACTCAGATACCTGAGACGAACGCGTACTGTACTGTACTGTAGTCAGGGCAGGAACAGGAGGGTGACTGTCATGGTGATGAGTGGGATGACAGAGAGGATGAGATTGAAGATCCCATCTGGTGTGAACCTAGAGGCAGGCAGCCGAGTAGCTCAATAGAGTAGGAGGAGGAAGAAGAGGAGGTTACGATAGCGATTCCAGCCCAATTATGTACTGCTGCAACCATGACAAGCACTGCATCCTCAACCACAACTCTGGCTGTGGCCAGCAGCGGTTGTGGGTTGGTTGCTCAAGGAAGGGTTGCCTAGCCTGGACCTTTTTTGATCCTGCAAAGGATGACCCAACTTTCGTTATCTTCCAACTTTGTAAACCACGACTCGGTAGAGGCAAAAATTTCAGGAATGTGAATACTACATGCATGAACCGGCACATGCTCCACCAACATACGTTACTATGGGAATCTTACTGCTCTAAAATGCGGCATAGCGGGTATCCCCAACCACCAGCTGCCCATCAAACATGTATGGTGCTTGTTCCTCCTTCGCCACCGTCGAAAGTGTTTTGACACAGGTCTCCGGCTGCAGAACCTCCACTAGTTTACCTGCTACAGTCGGGGTGAGTGAGAGACCATCAGCTGTTACTGAAGTGGACATGCCTGGTGCTTTTGACCCATCTGAGACACGTAACACACCACATGTTTTTAAATCCACTATAACATCTATGCCTATACCTTTCTCACAGTCCACTAGTTTGTTGTGTACACACTACTCCAGCCTCTATGAGTACATCAGTCGGCCCTCGGTCCCGCAGTTGTGTTTACGTGAAATATAATTTCCTACTACACATGCCAAAGCTAAAGGCCACTTTACACACAGAGATAAATCTTTGGCAGATCTGTGGTTGCAGTGAAATCATGGACATATTGTTCCATTTGTACACAGCCACAAACCTGGCACTGATTGTCCCCAATTTCACTGCAACCACAGATCTGCCAAAGAGTTATCTCTGTGTGTAAAGTGGCCTTAAGAGGTTGAATTTCACCATGTCTAAACTTTTGGCCATGGAAATGCTGCTTTTCCGCCTGGTGAATACAGACGGATTCTGAAACCTGATGGCTGTGAAACTCCACGAGTACCAGTTGCCCAGTCAAGATTACTTCTCTAATAAAGCTGTGCCTGCACTAAACCAGCATGTCGCAGACATTACCCCGTTCCTTGAAAAATTCTGTGACTGGCAGGGTGCATTTCACCTGAATGAGCAGGCATGGCCAGGGGCATTACATCTCGCTCTCTTGACACTAGGTGACTCTAGTGGTTCCGGGGGCAAGGGGCTGCTCCACAAGTCTTGGAATCCCCAAGGCTTGCAAGAAAAACCTCTGTATGTACCTCTTCCTCCACTGCTTCTGCCTCCTTCACATCCTCTAGGACCCCCACCTGCATCACCAACCTTTCCCTTAATGTAAATTGTGTTCCAACAGTGCAGAGAAAATCCATAGGAGAAATCAGTCACACAAGAGCTAAAGAGTTGTGAAAAGCTATCCAGGGCGAATTTGAGCAATGGTTGTCACCACTAAACCTAGAGCCAGGGAAGGCTGTGTGCGATAATGGTGCAAACCTGGTGTTGGCCCTATGCCGAGGCAACCTCACACATGTGACTTGCCTGGCTGACATCCGCAATCTGGTTGTACAGCAATTTCTTGGCCACTTTTCTGGCCTGGAAGGGCTGTTGCATAAGGCACGGTCAGTATATGCTCAATTCTGTCGTTCACACCCCACAGCTCATTGACTTGATTTGCTACAGAGGTCTTTCGGCCTACTGCTTAACTGGTTGATATGCGATGTGCCAACATGGTGGAATTCCATTCTTCACAAGTTACACTGACTGCGGCAGCAGCGACGAGCCATGGTGCAGTATGCCATGAGGTATACACTGGGCCAATGCGATGCATTCGTGGGGCAAATCATAAATGCGGAGTGGGAACAGATGAAGAACCTCCTAGACCCTTCTGCATAGTGTCAAAATGTCTGCTAAGATGGTTAGTGGTGACAATACTGTCATCAGCATCACTATTCCGGTCATCTACTTGATGGAGCATACTTTGAATAGTCTGCCGGAGGTGGTGGTCCTGCCGAAAGAAGAGGAAGCAGAGGAGGATGCTGAAGGGATGCCATTGTCTGTAAGGTCAGATTCTGGTCTGTCGTCGCACAGGCGGGTGGCCTTCTTGCTGCACTATCTGCAACATGATTTGAGAATTTTTAGCATTAGACATAGTGGGTTGCCACTCTGTTAGATCCACGGTACAACAGTTAATTTTGCTAGGTTCTTCTCCAGGGTGGAAAGGGATGCGCACGTGCTGGAGTATGTAAACAAACTTGTACATGATCTTAAGAGTGCTTTTCCTCAAAACAACACTGAGGTGCCCAGTGTGCATCACAGTTCTTAACTTCAAACACCCGAAACGTCCAATTGTCATCGTAGAAATATTAGTAGCAGCAACAGTTTAAGTGGCAGATTTTATTTCTGCAACTTGTGGGACATATTTTTTAAACCATCCCATGCACCACCAGAACACAGTTTAACTCTGACACATAGTGAACAACTGGAGAAGATGGTGCAGGAGTATCTCCAACTCAATTTCAATGCCATGAGGGTTGGGTCAGACCCTTTTGAATTTTAGTCTTCAAAAATGGAAGCGTGGCCTGAGCTTGCCAGTCATACCTTGGAAATTTTGTCATTACCAGCAGCCAGTGTTCTCTCCGAACGTGTGTTTAGCGCTGCTGGTGGAGTCCTGAAATAGCAACATATCTGGCTGTCCCCTGAAAGTGTAGACTGCCTAACTTTCATCAAGCTGAACAAGTCATAGATCTCCAATTACAGTTTAGTGTTCAAAATAATAGCAGTCCAATATGACTAACCAGATTATTCACTGTTTTTGGTATAAATTATATTACCACATGTCAAAAAATGTACCAGTTGGCAGAGTAAATTCTTAGAAAACAAACGGACTCTGCATTCATGATCTGCAGGTTTTTGAGTCTGTGTATTTGGATAATGAATTGAAACGGTGGGGGGGGGGGGTGTTCAAAATAAGAGCATTGTGGAGTTAAACGAGAGTGGTCCATTATTCTGTGACGTGACAGGTGTGAATCAGGTGGCCCTTATTTGAGGGTGAATCTAGAACATGTTGTAATGAAGAAGCTTGGCAGAAAATGATCCAGCGGTATTCCTCAAGAACCAGAGGGCAGTACAAAACTATCCATTTTATTGAAAAAATAAAGATAAAATCCAGCAAAAGTAATAATGACAACACAGGAGGTTAGTCAGAGACTACTTTCGGCATACAAGCCTTCGTCCTGTCAGAACATGTTGTACATTTCTCCTTGAAAGCTTGAGAAATATGGGTCGTTCAAGACATTGTTCAGAAGAACCGCATACTTTAATTAAAAAGTTGGTTTGAGAGAGTAAAACTTGTAAAGAAGTGCAGACAATGATCAGCTGTTCAGATAAAAATGATCTCCAATGCTTTACAATGGAAAACAAAAACAAAGACGTGGAAGAAAACAGAAGACGACCATTTGAATGGATCAAATAATAACCAGAATGGCAAAGGCTCAGCCAATGATCAGCTCCAGGATGATCAAAGACAGTCTCAAGTTGCCTGTGAGTACTGTGAAAGTCAGAAGATACCTGTGTGAAGCTAATCTATTAGCATGAAGTTCCTGCAAAAGGCCCCGTCACACTAAGCAACATCGCTAGCAACATCGCTGCTAACGAACAACTTTTGTGACGTTGCTAGCGATGTTGCTGTGTGTGACATCCAGCAACAACCTGGCCCCTGCTGTGAGGTCGTTGGTTGTTGCTGAATGTCCTGGGCCATTTTTTAGTTGTTGCTGTCCCGCTGTGAAGCGCACATCGCTGTGTGTGACAGCGAGACAGCAACAACTAAATGTGCAGGCAGCAGGAGCCGGCTTCTGCGGAGGCTGGTAACCACAGTAAACATCGGGTAACCAAGAAGCCCTGTCCTTGGTTACCCGATATTTACCTTTGTTACCAGCCTCCGCCGCTCTCACTGTCAGTGCCGGCTCCTGCTCTGTGCACATGTAGCTGCAGCACACATCGGGTTAATTAACCCGATGTGTGCTGTAACTAGGAGAGCAAGGAGCCAGCGCTAAGCAGTGTGCGCTGCTCCCTGCTCTGTGCACATTTAGCTGCAGTACACATCGGGTAATTAACCCGATGTGTGCTGTAACTAGGAGAGCAGGGAGCCAGCGCTCAGTGTGCGCTGCTCCCTGCTCTCTGCACGTGTAGCTCCGTGCGGTGGTAACCAAGGTAAATATCGGGTTGGTTACCCGATATTTACCTTAGTTACCAAGCGCAGCATCTTCCACGCGGCGCTGGGGGCTTGTCACTGGTTGCTGGTGAGCTCACCAGCAACTCGTGTAGCGACGCTCCAGCGATCCCTGCCAGGTCAGGTTGCTGGTGGGATCGCTGGAGCGTCGCAGTGTGACATCTCACCAGCAACCTCCTAGCAACTTACCAGCGATCCCTATCGTTGTTGGGATCGCTGGTAAGTTGCTTAGTGTGACTGGACCTTAAGTCCCACTGTTAAAAAACAAAAAAAACAAAGGATGTACTGAAGTGGATACAAGTTGCCAAAGAACATATCAACTGGCTTAAAGAGAATTGGAGAACATGTTGTGAACCGATGAAAGCAAAATTGTTCTTTTTGGGTCCCAAGACAGTTCTTCAGACGACCCCAAACTCTGAATTCAAGCCACAGGACACTCTGAAGCCCATGAAGCATGGTGGTGAAAGTATCATGATATGGGCATGTTTCTCTTACTATGGTGCCAGGCCTATTTACCGCATACCAGGGATCATGGACCAGTTTGCATGTATCCAAATATTTGAAGAGGTCATGTTGCCTTATGCTGAAGAGGAAATGCCCTTGAAATGGACCTACCTAAACACACCAGTAAATGAGCAAAATCTTGGTTCCAGTCCATCAAAATTGAGGTTATGGAGTAGCCAGCCCAATCCCCGGATCTTAATCAAATAGAACACTTGTGGGGTGACATAAAAATGCCATTTCTGAGGTAAAGCAACAAATTCAAATACATTGTGGGATGTAGTCAAAGCCTCCTGGGCTGGAATAAGAGTTGGCAAGTGACAGACGTTGACTCTATGCAACATCGATGTGAAGCAGTTCTAAAAAACTGTGGTTATACAACTAAATATTAGTTTAGTGATTCACAGGAATGCTAAATCCTAAATAAGAGGACAGATTTTGAGTATAAAAAGACAAATGTAGACACTGCTATTTTCTTTGTCGCTCCATTGGGAGACCCAGACAATTGGGTGTATAGCTATGCCTCCGGAGGCCACACAAAGTATTACACTAAAAGTGTAAAGCCCCTCCCCTTCTGCCTATACACCCCCCGTGCTCACGGGCTCCTCAGTTTTTATGCTTTGTGCGAAGGAGGCAGACACCCACGCATAGCTCCACAGCTTGGTCGGCAGCAGCTGCTGACCAGGTCGGATGGAAGAAAAGAGGGCCCATAACAGGGCCCCCAGCATGCTCCCTTCTCACCCCACTTTGTCGGCGGTGTTGTTAAGGTTGAGGTACCCATTGCGGGTACACAGGCAGGAGCCACATGCTGTTTTCCTTCCCCATCCCTTAGGGCTCTGGGTGAAGTGGGATCCAGGATCGGTCTCTAGGCACTGGGACCGTGCTCCCTCCGCAGCCCTTGGGAATCTGCAGGATAGGAGCTGAGTATCGTCAGGGACAAGGCCCTGCTACTATGAGGTACTCTGTGTCCCCATGGGGACCGCGCATGGAGCGCTGGTGCCAGACACATAACAGCACTGCTGGGTGTGTTAGTGCGCCGGACATGGAGCGCTTGTGCCAGACACTTTCCAGCACGGCTGGGTGTGTTAGTGCGCCGGACATGCAGCGCCTGGGCCAGACACTTTCCAGCACTGCTGGGTGTGTTAGTGCGCCGGACATGGAGCGCTTGTGCCAGACACTTTCCAGCACGGCTGGGTGTGTTAGTGCGCCGGACATGCAGCGCCTGGGCCAGACACTTTCCAGCACTGCTGGGTGTGTTAGTGCGCCGGACATGGAGCGCTTGTGCCAGACACTTTCCAGCACGGCTGGGTGTGTTAGTGCGCCGGACATGGAGCGCTTGTGCCAGACACCTTCCAGCACTGCTGGGTGTGTTTGTGCGCCGGGGGACTACCGCGCGGCCGCGCTTATTGCCGGCCGCGCTTATAACTTTAGTTCCCGGCTTCTGCGGCCTAGTGTCGTTTTTTCCCGCCCACAGGCCTGCCAGTCAGGGAAGGGGCGGGACGCTGCACGGATCGTCAGCGGAGGGCTGGAGCATACATTAGTATCCTCCTCCCTCCTCACTCAGTACAGTGGGGCACTGGATTCCCGCACTTTTCTTGGGCACGCCCACGATCTCCTCCTCCCCACAGAACGCCGGCAGCCATTCCTGTCAGCGATTCAGATGCTGGAGAGGAGAGACAACACAGGGAGACCCAGGCAGGGAATCCGGTGACCACACAACTGCTTTGAGCGGTCGGTAAGCAGCACCTATGGTGCTGGCCCCACTGAGTACCGAAGTGTGTATATGTATATATATATATATATATATATATATGCTTATAGGCTATACATTGCACTGTACGGTCGCTCTGTTGATTTTTGGCTATATACCCTCCTGGTTGTTCTCAGAGGAGACAACATGTCATCTGCAAAAAGCAAGGGTGCCAAAGCACAGGCGTACTTTGCAACTTGTACCTCATGTACAGCTGTACTACCGGCAGGTTCCACTGACCCTCATTGTGTGCAATGCTCGGCCCCTGTGGCACTTACTCAGCCGGAGCCTCTGCGACTGGTGGCCCAGGTGGATCCACCTGCTACCACTGTCCAGGTGACAGGGACGGAGTTTGCAGCCTTTGCTGACAAACTGTCTGAGACTATGGATAAATGGTCTGCTAAAATACTGGAAGCATTGCAGTCCAGACCGGTGATTCAGGCCCCGGGCTCTATCCAGTCCTTGACCCCTGGTCCCCCTCAATTGGAACAGCAAAGTGCCCCTGGGGTATCCCATAGGTCCCAGGGTGAGGTCTCTGACACGGACCGCAGTCCCAGGCCGACCAAGCGGGGTCGCTGGGAAATTCCCTCCACCTCCTCACACTGTTCAGGGTCCCAGCAGGGGGACTCTCTGGAGGATGAAGCGGAGGTATCAGATCAGGATTCTGATCCTGAAGCCGCTCTCAACCTAGATACGCCTGAAGGTGACGCAGTAGTGAATGACCTTATAGCAACCATCAATCAGGTGTTGGATATTTCTCCCCCAGCTCCTACAATTGAGGAGTCTGCTTCTCAGGAGAAATTCCGTTTCAGGTTTCCAAAGCGTACATTAAATATGTTTCTGGATCACTCTGACTTCAGAGAGGCAATCCAGAAAAACCGAGACTGTCCAGACAAGCGTTTTTCCAAGCGTCTTAAGGACACACGTTATCCCTTCCCCCCCGAGGTTGTCAAGGGCTGGACTCAGTGTCCTAAGGTGGATCCTCCAATCTCCAGACTGGCGGCTAGATCCATAGTTGCAGTGGAAGATGGAGCTTCACTCAAAGATGCCACTGACAGACAGATGGAACTATGGTTGAAATCCATCTATGAAGCTATAGGCGCGTCTTTTGCCCCAGCATTCGCTGCCGTATGGGCACTCCAAGCTATCTCAGCTTGTCAGGCGCAGATTAATGCAGTAACACGTACATCTGCCCCGCAAGTGGTGTCCTTAACCAATCAGGCGTCGGCGTTTGCGTCCTACGCCATTAATGCTATCCTGGACTCTGCGAGCCGTACGGCGGTGGCATCCGCCAACTCGGTGGTACTCCGCAGGGCCATGTGGCTACGTGAATGGAAGGCAGACTCTGCTTCCAAAAAGTTCTTAACCGGTTTGCCATTGGCTGGCGACCGCTTGTTTGGTCAGCGATTGGATGAAATCATTAAACAATCCAAGGGAAAGGATTCATCCTTACCCCAGTCCAAACCAAACAGACCTCAACCACGGAAGGTACAATCGAGGTTTCGGTCCTTTCGGACCGCGGGCAGATCTCAATTTTCCTCGTCCAAAAGGCCTCAGAAGGATCAGAGGAACTCCGATGCATGGCGGTCTAAGTCACGTCCTAAGAAAACCGCCGGAGGAACCGAAAGCGGCCTCCTCATGACTTTCGGCCCCCTCAAACCGCATCCTCGGTCGGTGGCAGGCTCTCCCGCTTTTGCGACGCCTGGCTGCCACAAGTAAAAGACCGATGGGTGAGAGACATTCTATCTCACGGTTACAGGATAGAGTTCAACTCTCGTCCTCCGACTCGTTTCTTCAGAACATCTCCACCCCCCGACAGAGCCGAGGCTCTTATGCAGGCGGTGGGCACCCTGAAGGAGGAAGGAGTGGTGATCCCGGTTCCTCTTCAGCAACTGGGTCACGGTTTTTACTCCAACTTGTTCGTGGTGCCAAAAAAGGACGGATCCTTCCGTCCCGTTCTGGACCTAAAGCTGCTCAACAAGCATGTGAAAACCAGGCGGTTCCGGATGGAATCGCTCCGCTCCGTCATCGCCTCAATGTCCCAAGGAGATTTCCTGGCATCAATAGACATCAAAGATGCTTATCTCCACGTACCGATTGCGCCAGAGCATCAGCGCTTCCTGCGCTTCGCCATAGGGGACGAACACCTTTAGTTCGTGGCACTGCCTTTTGGCCTGGCAACAGCCCCACGGGTCTTCACCAAGGTCATGGCAACAGTGGTGGCAATCCTACACTCTCAGGGACACTCGGTGATCCCTTACTTAGACGATCTACTTGTCAAGGCACCCTCTCAAGGGGCATGCCAACACAGCCTGAACATTGCTCTGGAAACTCTCCAGAGTTTCGGGTGGATCATCAATTTTCCAAAGTCAAATTTGACACCGGCCCAATCACTGACATATCTTGGCATGGAGTTTCATACTCTCTCAGCGATAGTGAAGCTTCCGCTGAACAAACAGCGTTCACTACAGACAGGGGTGCAATCTCTCCTTCATGGTCAGTCACACCCCCTGAGGCGCCTCATGCACTTCCTAGGGAAGATGGTGGCAGCAATGGAGGCAGTTCCTTTTGCGCAGTTTCATCTGCGCCCACTTCAATGGGACATTCTCCGCAAATGGGACAGGAAGTCGACGTCCCTCGACAGGAACGTCTCCCTTTCCCGGGCAGCCAAAGCTTCCCTTCAGTGGTGGCTTCTTCCCACTTCTCTGTCGGAGGGGAAATCCTTCCTGCCCCCATCCTGGGCTGTGGTCACGACGGACGCGAGCCTGTCAGGGTGGGGAGCGGTCTTTCTCCACCACAGGGCTCAGGGGACTAGGCTCAGACAGAGTCCTCCCTTCAGATCAATGTTCTGGAGATAAGGGCAGTGTATCTTGCCCTAAAAGCGTTCCAGCCGTGGCTGGAAGGCAAACAGATCTGAATTCAGTCGGACAACTCCACAGCGGTGGCATACATCAACCACCAAGGCGGGACACGCAGTCGGCAAGCCTTCCAGGAAGTTCGGCGGATTCTGCTGTGGGTGGAAGCCACAGCCTCGACCATATCCGCAGTTCACATCCCGGGCGTAGAAAACTGGGAAGCAGACTTTCTCAGTCGCCAGGGCATGGATGCAGGGGAATGGTCCCTTCACCCGGACGTGTTTCAGGAGATCTGTTGCCGCTGGGGCATGCCGGATGTCGACCTAATGGCGTCCCGGCACAACAACAAGGTCCCGACGTTCATGGCACGGTCTCAAGATCACAGAGCTCTGGCGGCAGACGCCTTAGTTCAGGATTGGTCGCAGTTTCAACTCCCTTATGTGTTTCCTCCTCTGGCACTGTTGCCCAGAGTGTTACGCAAGATCAGGGCCGACTGCCGCCGCGCCATCCTCGTCGCTCCAGACTGGCCGAGGAGGTCGTGGTACCCAGATCTGTGGCATCTCACGGTCGGCCAACCGTGGGTACTACCAGACCGACCAGACTTGCTGTCTCAAGGGCCGTTTTTCCATCTGAATTCTGCGGCCCTGAACCTGACTGAGTGGCCATTGAGTCCTGGATCCTAGCGTCTTCAGGATTATCTCAAGAGGTCATTGCCACCATGAGACAGGCTAGGAAACCAACGTCCGCCAAGATCTACCACAGGACGTGGAAAATATTCCTGTCGTGGTGCTCTGCTCAGGGTGTTTCTCCCTGGCCGTTTACCTTGCCCACTTTTCTGTCCTTCCTTCAATCCGGATTAGAAAAGGGTTTGTCACTAGTCTCCCTTAAGGGACAAGTCTCTGCGCTCTCTGTCTTTTTTCAGAAGCGCCTAGCCAGACTTCCACAGGTTCGCACGTTCCTGCAGGGGGTTTGTCACATCGTACCTCCTTACAAGCGCCCGTTAGAACCCTGGGATCTGAACAGGGTGCTGATGGTTCTTCAGAAACAACCCTTCGAGCCAATGAAGGATATCTCTCTCTCACGCCTTTCGCAGAAAGTGGTTTTCCTAGTAGCAGTCACTTCGCTTCGGAGAGTGTCTGAGCTAGCAGCGCTGTCATGCAGAGCCCCCTTCCTGGTGTTTCACCAGGACAAGGTGGTGCTGCGTCCGGTTCCGGAATTTCTCCCTAAGGTGGTATCCCCCTTTCATCTCAATCAGGATATCTCCTTACCCTCTTTTTGTCCTCATCCAGTTCACCAATGTGAAAAGGATTTGCACTTGTTAGATCTGGTGAGAGCACTCAGATTCTACATTTCTCGTACGGCGCCTCTGCGCCGCTCGGATGCACTCTTTGTCCTTGTCGCTGGCCAGCGTAAAGGGACACAAGCTTCCAAGTCAACCCTGGCTCGGTGGATCAAGGAACCAATTCTCGAGGCTTATCGTTCCTCCGGGCTTCCGGTTCCCTCAGGGCTGAAGGCCCATTCTACCAGGGCCGTGGGAGCGTCCTGGGCTTTGCGGCACCAGGCTACGGCTCAGCAGGTGTGTCAGGCGGCTACCTGGTCGAGCCTGCACACTTTCACGAAACACTATCAGGTGCATACCTATGCTTCGGCAGATGCCAGCCTAGGTAGGAGAGTCCTTCAGGCGGCGGTTGCCCACCTGTAGGACGGAGCCGGTTACGGCTCTATTATGAGGTATTATTTACCCACCCAGGGACTGCTTTTGGACGTCCCAATTGTCTGGGTCTCCCAATGGAGCGACAAAGAAGAAGGGAATTTTGTTTACTTACCGTAAATTCCTTTTCTTCTAGCTCCAATTGGGAGACCCAGCACCCGCCCCTGTTTTTTTGTGTACACATGTTGTTCATGTTGAATGGTTTCAGTTCTCCGATATTCCTTCGGATTGAAGTTACTTTAAACCAATTATAATTTTTTCCTCCTTCTTGCTTTTGCACCAAAACTGAGGAGCCCGTGAGCACGGGGGGTGTATAGGCAGAAGGGGAGGGGCTTTACACTTTTAGTGTAATACTTTGTGTGGCCTCCGGAGGCATAGCTATACACCCAATTGTCTGGGTCTCCCAATTGGAGCTAGAAGAAAAGGAATTTACGGTAAGTAAACAAAATTCCCTTCTTTTTGAACAGCCCATTGTTCATTTTTTTTATATTTTCTGTAAAGTAGTTAAACATTTTATATATATAATATAATATATATATATATATATATATATAATTTCTCTGCATATTTTGATTTAGAAAACGGTGTTCCCAATGCATGGAAATAAAAACTATAAGGCCGGAGTCACACTTGCCACTCCAAATCATTGACTTTGTTATCCTTAAGCCATTTTGTAACCAGTTTGGCAGAATGCTTCAGGTCATTGTCCATTTGGAACACCCATTTCTGCCTAAGCTTAAAGTTCCGGGCTGAAGTCTTGAGATGTTGCTTCAGTATTGCCACATAATCTTCTTTGCTCATGATCCTAACAATCCAAAATGTATAGTACAAGAAATAGTGGCCACTGCAATGGACAGGGTAATGTGAAAGTGAAAAGAACAGGTGATGCCACAACTGATGTTGTTGGAGGAAGTTCAATAGCACCTAAAAGCTTTGGTCATGGTTGGTGAGCTATTTTGCAATGTGAAGGCTTTGCCGAAGGAATAGAAAGAGATGAGATATATTGGCAAGAAAAGACTAGGAGCTACAGTTCTTCATAAACACCACCGGTTCATTAGGGACAAGTAAGCTTGCCAGCTATATGTGCAAGGCTCAATCTATCCTTGTTCTCCTTGCACTTGTATTTTTGGTAGCCAGGCTGCATCCCCAATTAGTAAGTGGTCGGTCTCCTCATTTCCATCATCTACAACTACTGTTTTTCATACTCCTCCTCTATTTCTATCTCACCGTTCATATCGGATTGTGTTACAATGAAACAGGCGTACACTCCCAGTCATCCACTTGTGAGCCAAACTCCACTCCAAACTGGTCATGTTGCTGCTTGAGCAGTCACTGATGTACCACTAAGGGAACTGCACAGAATTTTGAGACATTATATAGTGTTCTCATCCTTGCTGTAATTATTATTATTTCTTACAGAAAGGGGGTCTTGCTTTGTGCTGACATGCATGGCCACTCTTTCTCTTGGCATTTAAGCCTAAATGGCCTCTGCACCATAGAACATTAACTATGGTCATGTACAGTAGTTGACCTTCATGGCTTGCTGGGCAAAGGTTTTGAACAGCAGCGATTCACCCTTGTAACCAGAACCTAGGATTAAAATCAAAATGAGAAAATACAATGCAGTAAATAAATAGCAATACTACATGTAAGTAACATCGGGTACTTAGTTGACACTATTTTGATCAAAAGAACCTAAAAGTACCCAATCAAATTGGTCCCAAACTCTTGTAGTTGACCTCTCTATGTACCAGCAGGCTTCAAAATAGATGGAGGCAGAGCAGGATCCAGACCTGACTGTTTAACAACCTGCCTATGTAAAGCTATATCGACAACATGCACAGCTCAAAAGAGAGAGATGCTCCCCTACAAACAACTAAACCAAAACAAAAAAAATGAGCCAGAACATAAGTGCGATGTGTAGGTGCTTATTCAACATCCCAAACCTGGAGACACAATTTATGAATAAGTAGGAGATTATTATTATTATTATTTATTATTATTATTATTATATCTCTCCAGAAAGCAAAGTAATCAGCCTCCTGCCACCTTAATGGTTAGAAAATAGTCAGCCATGGGCATAGGGAGGACTGAAATCATAATGTTACATAACTGGCCTGCTAGATAGTACAAATAGAAGTCTCTCTTTATCTGTTTTTAGTTTTAAATCTGATGTAGTTTTAGGTTTAAATTTATGCAAACATGACATTTTTAAGGATTCACAAATTTTCAAGCGCCAACATCTAGAAAATAACCTGGATGGGCAACTATGCTTACAGAGGACACTGCTACAAATACTTTTTCAGATCCTCCAGTTCTCCCATATTTGTATATTCAGCCAATATGTCTATTTGCTTGCATTATTTATTTATATATATATATATATATATATATATATATATATATATATATATACGAAGGACTTGTTCTCCTTTCTTGCAGTCACTACTTAGTTTACATTAGGAAAAAATATACAAATCCTTACTTTCTCTCCAAAGCCATGGCTTACGTGCACATGACCAATCTGCTCCAATGTGCTTTGCTCTTTGCTATAGAGGTTGTACCTGTCAGAGAATGTCGGAAATGGAATCGCCTAATAAAGCTCATTAAGGTCCCCTAACACTACAATCTATTATTCCCTCTTATGTGGTCTATTGTCCTAGTCTGTAAAAATTTGAATGGTACCACAGTTTGCATGGAAATACTGTAAATGCATATAATAAAATAATATAATGCCAATAAAATGTTACTGAAAAATAATAAAATCGTTCTTATGCTTGGCAGATGACTGTACCAGGAGTCCAGAAGGACATCTGATATTCTCCGATTTTTCAGCTGATAATCTTGGTATTACACTACAAACTTGTGAAGAACATGTCATTATACCAGCTACACCTCAAGACCTTCTCAGAAACAATGTTTCATCTGATCCTTTTCAACAGTTCTTTTTTTCTACTTCATCAAAGACAAATATACAAAACAAAAGTCCCAGAAGATCTGTTGAACAGGAAATAGCTTACAAAGGGGAGAAACCATATTCATGTTCAGAATGTGGAAAATGTTACAGTACTAAATCAAGACTTGTAAGACATCGGATAATACACACAGGGGAGAAGCCATTTTCATGTTCAGAATGTGGGAAATGTTTTAATCAGAAAACAAATCTTGTTACACATCTGAGAACTCACACAGGGGAGAAGCCATTTTCATGTTCAGAGTGTGGGAAATGTTATTCTACAAAATCTGATCTTGCTATACATCAGAGAAGTCACACAGGGGAAAAGCCATTTTCTTGCTCAGAATGTGGCAAATGTTTTGCAGATAAATCAAGTTTGGTAACACATCAGATAAATCACTCAGGAAACAAGGCGTTTTCCTGCTCTGAATGTGGAAAATCTTTTAAACGAAAATCAGTTTTAAGTGTGCATCAAAGAATTCACACAGGGCAAAAGCCATATTCATGTTCAGAATGTGGGAAATGTTTTACAGTAAAACATCATCTCATTAAACATCAAAGAACTCACACAGGGAAGAAGCCATTTTCATGTTTCAAATGTGGAAAAAGTTTTACAGAGAAATACAGTCTTGATAGACATCATTTAACTCACACAGGCCAGAAACCATTTTCATGTTCAGAATGTGGGAAATGTTTTAATAGGAAAACAAATCTTCTTACACATCTGAAAACTCATATAGGAATGTAGCCATTTTCTTTTTTAAATATTTTATTTACAAAATGTAAAAGAACAAATACAAATTATGCTAATGTCTCAAAGGGAAAACAATTTAGAGCATTAAATGATTATTATAAACTGTAAACAAGTATCATTGATCATGTTATTGAAAACTTAGTTTCCAATCAAATTCATTATGCTTATTTGTGAACAATGGGTATAAGATTTTTTACATTTACATTCAACTGCAGCTTAGAAAGTTTTTCCAGTGAAGCTTTTTACCATCATATTTGACATTGATAATGGAGAGATACTGCTATACATGATCAGAACAATTGTTAACGTAATCATGCGAGGGGCTGCTGATAAGACATCATGGAGATTTTCCGTGAACATATTTGTGTAATTATCCATGAACATTTGGACACGAGGAGGCTATCTACAAAGTGGGTCCCCAAAAACTTGAAAACTTCCCAGTCCATTTGTCAGCGTTTCTGGACTGATAAGAACTTACTGGATCGACTGATCACTATGGAAGAGACCTGGATTTATTTGTTTGACACTGAAAACAAGGAGCAGTCAAAAGAGTGGAGGCACAGTGGTTCTCCGTGTCCAAAGAAGTTCAGGGTGCAAAAATCAGCCACTAAGCTGATTGTGTCTGTGATGCTCCTTAAGGGTGCTTTACACGCTGCGACATCTCTAGCGATCTCATTAGCGATGTAACACGCCAGATCGCACATACGATTTGCCGAGATCGCACATGTGACCGGCGCTACAAATATGACCTATGTGCGATCTCGGCAAATCTTATCTGCGATCTGGCGTGTCACATCGCTAACGAGATCGCTAGCAATGTCACAGCGTGTAAAGCACCCTTTAGTGTCCAACCAAGTACTACACTGGAGGTCAAAATTAAAGAACAATGTATGATCACTTGCTTTCTTCCTAAATAATGTAATCTACATTGATCAACATTTTAAGGGTTTTTTTCTAAGGGGTACACCATGCCACTAGAACACTGTTTTACAAAAGATCCAAAGTTTATCAACATAAGTTTTATTTTGCCCAAAACGTGATAATCATAATCAGAGAATAACATTGACTGTAGCACAGAGAAAGTTTATAATTAAATTTTCTGAAGGTAACAGTCACCAATGAGTAGGGCGTGTACAGGCCTATGCTTTGAATGACTTCAGCACATCTGCGGCCATAGGACATCACTAGTCTCTCACACTGCTCTGGTGTGATTTTGGTCCACTCTTTCAGTCTCATCCATAGTACTTTGACAGAGTTATGGCCAAGAAACCCACAACAGTCAAAGATTTTCCAGAGGTTTTCTATTGGGTTTAGATCAGGACTCTGGGCTGGCCATTTCATGCTTTCAATGTTTTCATTTTCAAGAAACTGCTTTCCCTGTTTTGCTGTGTGATGGCGTCATTGTCCTGTATGAAAATTGCTGGCTGGCTGCTTGAGTGGTGAACGCAAGTAAGGAACCATGTGTTGATATAGAAAGTTCTGATACACAGGGCAGCCAATCAACAAGCTTTTCAGCTGTGGGCACTTTCAAAGACATAACAGCTATGCCAAGTATGCACATGTCTATGATTGGCTGGCTCACCACCTTACCAGACCTGACTAGAGGCCGAATAACGGGTGACATTGCCATTCTATTTTGTGCCTGGTGCAGAGTGCACTAACAGAGCTTGGTGCACAGTACCTTAACTGAGCCTGTTGCAGAGTGCTCTAACAAAGCCTGGTACGATGTGCCCTAATAGAGCCTGGTGCAGAGCCCTAGCTGAGCTTGGTGCAACAGTGCAATAATCTTGGCACGCTCTCTACTGTGCACTTTTTGGGGTGGTAAGAATGAGTAGAGCACCAAATAAGGGTTGAGGCTGTGGTGCGTCTGGTGGTGGTGGAGTAGCTGCTGCAGGTCTATCTGTACCTGCTACACGCCTCAATGACCTACTTTTCTCTGCTGTAAGCAGGTGACTGGACATTTTTCGTAATTTCGTAGGATCAAGTACTGCTGTAGGAATAGTGAGGCCAGAAAGAGTAGAGGTGGTCTAAGAATGGATGGTTGAGAATGGCTTCATATTTTTTCATCTTATTTTCCACCAAGTCCCCTGGTGAAAGGGCAGAGCTTGCACCTGTGGTCCATAGGAATCTGTATTCCACCTCACCCCTTTGTAAATCATTTAGGCAGTCTCCGTCCCAAGTCATTCAGCAGTCACCTCAACTTTGTAGTGACTACGCTGCCAGGGATTCCATTAGCCATCCACCTGCCATGTCCCAGAAGTGTTTGAGGATGAGTACATGGGAGGGCTAGTGCATACAGTCAGCAGACCACCCCAGCACATCTTTGATGATAAAACAGAGATGCCAACTGCTGCAGCTTTCTGCAGGTTGCAAACTGGCAAAAGGGCAGGGGTGAGTGATGTGTGCAGTTTGGAAGGAGAGGTTCTGGTCATGCTGTCTGAGCTGCACAGCAAAAGAAAGAGCAGGGTGCAAAAGCACAGCAGCTGCTACTGCCCACTGCACTGACAGCCTGAGCACACCAAAGACAGCCCAAAGGAGCTCGCTGGTGTGGCATTTCTTTTCTTCGACTAATGTGCTGATGAAAGACATGGGTAGTTTATTTTGTACGCTGAATCGATGCAAAGCATTTCTAAGCTGCGTACTACCTGCATGATGAGGCATCTGAATACAAAGCATGGGCTGCATTGGAGTAGACATCTGAAAAACCATGAAAGTTCTTAGGCTTCTCCTACCCTCTCTTCTGCTGCGGTGTCGGCCTCTTCCTCCCACTCCCACGTAACGGCCACTTTGCACTCCACAAACAGAACATGTGACAACACCACCACCACTAGTAGTGTCACTGAGCATCTCCATACTGTTCCATGGAAGTGTTCAGCTGTCCATCCCCCAAACACTGGAGAGAAAGAGGAAGTACCCACCTACGAAGCCTGGTAATGAATGACAGCATTTCAAAATTCCTGGCCTTTGAAATGTTGCCATTCCAGCTGGTGTAGATGGACACTTTAAAAAAACAAAAAACAAAACATATGATGGTGTATGTCTCACAGTACATGGTTTTCCAGGCTGGACATTCTTGCCTTACACAAACTTTGCGGACAAAATCAGGTGTGCACTGTGCAACATCATCAGTGGCAGGGTTCACATAACCACAAATACGTGGACCAATAATCATGAGCAGGGATCATATATCTCCCTAATTGCTCACTGGGTAAATGTAGTGGTGGCTGGCCCTGAGGCAGAAGGCATTTTGACACACCGCCTACCACCACCAAGGACTGCTGTCCATTTCTCTATCCATGTTGCCTCCTCCTCCTACTCCACTTCCTCCTTTGTCTCGTGTAGTATAACGGCTGCACCAACAATTTCAGCACAGCCAGAAGGAAACAACAGCAGGCTGTTCTGAAAAATGCCACGCTATGCAGGACCTGTGGATAGAGAGCAAACAACAGACCGATGAGTGGTTGTGCAGCTGAACCTCAAGCCCAGCCTGGAGGTATGCAATATCTGGCAAAATCTTATAGCAGCTCTGGGTATAGCCGGTTTGATGCACATCCTTTGCCTGGCATGTGCTGAATTTGGTAGCGTGGACGTTCCTGAAAAATTACTCTTAGGCTTGTTTCACACGTTAGTGAAAAACACTGACGTTCTTCACTGACGTGTAAAACACGCCCATGTCCCTCCGTGTGCCGTGATTCTCGGCACACGTGGGTTGTCCAAGTGCAATCAGGGCTCCGTTCTCCGTGGCCCGTGATTGCACTTAGAAATCAACTCACTGGTGCCTGCTCCCGCTGTCCTTGGTGCTGATCGCTCCCACGGTGCAGCATCCGACCGGCGCTGACCTCCGCAGCAGCTGCTTCCGGGTCTGCTGTGTCGTGCATCATGAATATGCGCGAAAGTAATGAGCCGGCTCAGAAGCAGCAGGGAGAACAGGCTGCACAAAGCGTCGCTGGAGCCGGATGCTTTTTATTTTAGAAGCACTTTTTTTATGGCACGTGTTTCACGGACCACACCACTGGGTGGTCCGTGGGACATCAGTGATGCCAGAAAAAAATGGACATGTCTCCGTGCGGCAATCGCGGACACAGGTGTACGCCGCACGGAGACACTTTCAGTGAAAAATCACTGATGTGTGAGCAGATCCATTCATTATAATGGGTCTGCGTATGTCAGTGATTCTGGTACGTTTAAAAAAAAGCACAAACGTACCAGAATCACTGACGTGTGAAAGGGGCCTTAAGAGATCAAAGATACTGCAGATAGAACAGGCTGTATGAGTTTTCACAATTCTGCATGCCTGTGTGTGCTGCAGTGTAACTTCTGCCTTCCCACTCACTGCCTCATATGTGACTTACCAACACGTATATACACGTATATATTATTGAGGAAAATAAGTATTTTATACAATGCCGGCTTTGCAAGTTTTCCCACCTACATAGAATGGAGAGGCCTGTAATTTTTATTGCAGGTACACTTCAACTGTGAGAGACAGAATCCCCCCAAAGAAGAGTCTGAAAAATCACATTGTGTGATTTTTAAATTAATTATTTTGCATTTTATTGCATGAAATCATGGGCGTACCCGGGATCAAAACTAGGGGGGGGCAAGCCATGGTCGTTCAGGTTGTAAAACATTAGAACAGAAAAGGTGGATGAAACGAAAATATTAAGAGAATTAAATGTAATTATAGCTCGATTAATGACTCCGTGCCCCTCTCCACACACACACACACACACACACACACACACACTATAATGCACCCCCATTACCCTCACACACACACACACAATACAATGCACGCTCAATTTCCCCCCCCAAAAAAAAACACAATACATCCCCCCGTCACCCACTACACACACACACAAATACAATGCACCCCCCATCACCCCTACACACACACCCATAATACAATGCACCCCCCATTACTCCCTACACACACACACACAATGCACCCCCATTACTCCCTACACACACAAACACACACACACAATTCACCCCCCCATCACCTCCTACACACACACAATGCACCCCCCATCACCCCCTACACACACACACTACAATGTGCCCCCCATTACCCCTCCCCACACACACACACACAATACAGTGCACCCTCCATTACCCCTCCCTCCAGACACAATACAATGCACCCTCCATTACCCCCTCTCCAGACATAATACATTGCACCCCCCATCACACCCTGCAGACACAAATTACACTACCCCATCACAACACACACCTGCCCCCCCCCCTCCCTCGGAATACAGTGCTCCTCCTCTGCCTGTCACAAAGCTGTGTTCCTTCACAAATGTTCCCCGTTATGTGTCCTCAGCCCCTCCCCACACATCTCCATTAATTACACCTGTCTCTTCGGCTCCTCCATGTAGCGCTTACCGCTGCCTGATGAATACAGTGTGGCGCCTGCAGCACTGTGATGACGTCAGCAATGTGCTGATCTCATCACGTTGCTGCATGTCGGGGGCGGGGCACTGTTCAAATGTATTTACGTCTGAAAGACGCGTCGCAAATACATTTGAATAGGAAGAAGGAGGAAGCTGCAGCCACCGGCACACTCCTCTGCACTGTGTGCATGCCGGGCACACAGCACAGTGCGCTGCCTCCTGCTGCAGTTAGTGTGCCCGGCATGTACACACTGCTGAGGAGCGCGCCGGTGGCTGCAGATACAGCGGCCCACTACACCATGCCCCTGCTTCTAGGGGGGGGGCAGCTGCCCCCCCTGCACCTCGCTGGGTACGCCCATGCATGAAATAAGTATTTGATCACCTATTAACCAGCAAGA
Source organism: Anomaloglossus baeobatrachus (assembly GCF_048569485.1). Lineage (NCBI taxonomy): Eukaryota > Metazoa > Chordata > Amphibia > Anura > Aromobatidae > Anomaloglossus > Anomaloglossus baeobatrachus. Next base: position 506,499,289 of record NC_134357.1, on the reverse strand, counting down.
ATTTAGGCTGTCTCACACCTGTTATTTTTTCTTTAAGAAGCCCTTCTACTCTACACTCATTACTAGAGATAAGTGAACCTTTCAAAGTTCGGTTCTCTGAGCCTTACTGAACAAATGGTATGTTTGTCGAACTGTTCACCTATCCGAACTCCCAACTTTTCGAACTCCATTCGATTCCATAAGAGGCCAAACCTAAGGCAGTGAAAACACCTTCAGGAGGGTCGGAAAGCTTCAAAAAAAAAAACAAAAATACATTTTATAGTGCAGTACCACTGTTTTGACCTAGCCATTAGCTTCCTAGGCTATTGACATAAGAAATATAGAGGTGGATGAGAGACAGGTGTAGGGCAGGTTCTCCCATATCTCTGCCAGTACAGACTAGACACAACTTGGAGACCCATCTTGGAGTCTTAATATTTAAAAACCTTTCAGGCAGACAGCAAGATAGTGGCATCAATGCCCCCCCCCCCCCCATTTCTCTATAGTGTTTTTGCACAGTAGGGAGGTATGGTCCATGCAACACATAGGATGTGGCCTGGCATTTAAATTTTAAAAATCAAGAGATGCATGAGTGACAGACATGGGCCTCTTGCTCCCAGAGCCCTTGCCATACAGACAAAAAAAACAATTTGGAGGCCCTACTTGGAGTCTTGAGATTTAAAAACCTTTCAGGCAGACAGTAGGATAGCAGGACACTGGAATCAATTGTCCAGCCCCCATTTCCCCATAGTGTTTTTGCACAGCAGGGAGGTATGGTCCATGCAACACACAGGATGAGACCTTGGTGTCTCACATGGGTCAAAACACCAGGCATGGTCACTTCCGTAACAGCTGACGGGCTCTCACCCTGAGTGGAGGTTATGCGGTCGGAGACCTGTGTGAGAATAGTTTCGACGATGATGCAGGAGGAGGAGGAAGCAGCAGACATGGTTGATTTGGTGCCTGGTGGTTGGGTAAGCCCGGTAGGCCCCATTTTAGCGCAGTAAGGTTCCCACAGTAATGCATGTTGGTTGTGCATGTGTCGGTTTATGCATCTAGTAGTTAAATTATTAGAATTTTTGCCTCTACTGAGTCATTGTTTACAAAGTTGTCAGATAATGAAATTTGGGGCATCTTTTGCGGTCTCAAAAAAGGCCGAGGCTAGGCAACCCATCCTGCGAACTGCAGACCCATGACCACTGCTGGCCACAGCCAGAGTTGTAACTGAGGATGCACTGCTTCTTATGGTTGCATCATTACATGTTTGTACAGGAATCGCCAACGTAATATCCTCGTCTTCCTCTTCATCTGCTGAGCTACTCTACTGCATGCCTCTGGGTTCACACCAAGTGGGATCTAGATGGTTCTTCATGTTTATGCTCTATGTTGTCCCACTCCTCCTCTTCCTGACCTGACATCACAGGACAAAATTTGTGCACCTCAAGTATCTGAGTCTCATCATCATCACCTCCAGCCCAGGAAGTTAATGTCAATTGACAAGGATCATCCTGCTGGGACCCTACTTGGTCAGTTGGATCTGGCCCGGACAAAGATTTTGGGCATCAGTGCAGTTGCTTTCCTTCTCTTGAGTCTGGGAATCTTTGGAGCAGTGTCATGATTCGCCTCCCTATCCACATGGCTAGGGGGCGGAGCCATCTCTCAGGCCTCACTTCCGGCCCCTGTATGCCTTAAAAGCTGACACTTCCAATGAACCTGGCTATAAGCTTAGCTCTGCTTTGCCTGTGATTGCTGGTCCTGTGAGTGATATCCTGATCGGTCTGTTTCTGTGCCCCCGTGCTTTTGTCTGTGTTCTGTCCCCTGGTCATCCCTCCTGTCCTGTGTCCCCCCTCCTATTCCCCACTTGGTTGCTTCCTCGGTACTGACCTTAGCCTGACTTTGACTTCGCTTCTGCTTGCTCCTCCGGTCTTGCTTCTGCCCGTACGGTGTCTGACCCAGCCTGTCTGACTATTCCTCACAAACCCTGCAGTTCTGCCTCTCAGCTGTGCTGATTAGGCAGTGCATGAGAACGCTGTGCATTTCCTTCCTGGTTCTCATAGCTCTGTGTAGTGTCGTCTACTGCAGAGCTCTGGCTCCCCCTGGTGGCAGCATTACAGTATAGCCGGCCTCAATAGGCTTTATCTCCCATAAGAAAAGAAAAAAAAAGCCATTTAATTCTTGGTAGTGGGATCCAACCTCGCAGGATAACAAACTGTAATGGATCCACTCAGTACTTTGTGCGAGCAAGTAGCCAACGCAGCTGGTGCAGGATTTGGCTGCAGAGCATCGCACCCTGGTAGCTTCACACAACATTCTGCAGAGTGAGGTTTCTGCTTCTGCGAGGGCCACCTCAGTGGCAGTTACCTCACAAACCGTAGGACAGCATAGTCCCACTGATGTCGAACTGACCTCCCCCGAACCCACGGTGATGCTCCCCGATACATTCTCGGGGGAGAAAAACCTATTTCGGACATTTAGGGAGAGTTGCAGGCTTCTTTTCACTCTCCGGCCTCGGTCCTCGGGGAATAAGACCCAGCGGGTGGGGATCATCATGTCGTTACTTAGAGGGGGTCCCCAGACCTGGGCGTTTTCCCTACCCCCTTCGGCCCCGTACCGGGCATTCGGTTGACCTCTTCTTTGACTCCCTCAGGGTGATATATGACGAACCAGACCGTGTACGGGTGGCTGAGGACAGGATCATGTGTCTCACTCAGGGAAACCACACTGCTGAGCTATATTGTTCCGAGTTTCGGCAGTGGTCCACTGAGGTACGGTGGAATGATTCTGCACTTAGGTGCCAATTCCGGAGAGGTCTTTCGGACTCACTGAAAGACGCTTTGGCTCTGCACCCACCTCCCAGCACCTTGGATGATGCGATGACGGAGGCAGTTCGTATGGACCGCAGATTACGGGAAAGAAGGGGAACCATGCGTGAGATTCTGCCCCCTCTACCTAGGGCACCTTCTTTGCCGGCTACGGAACACATGGAAGTTGGAGCCATCAGTCCGGATGAGAAGGAGAGGAGAAGACGCCGGGATCTCAAGCTGTGCTTCTATTGTGGACACCATGGACACTGGAGGAAAGACTGTCCGGCTTGCCCCTCCGCTAAACAGTCGTCGGGAAACTTCTATGTCTGGGTAACGGTCGAGGAGGTTGCCCAGACTATCAGGTACCTTTCCTCTCCTCCAATAAGATACTTCTGAATGTCGACCTCCGGGTCAAGGAGTCGGTCTGGTCTGCTACTGCCTTTGTTGACTGTGGGTCCGCTATGAACTTCATTGACTCTGAGTTGGTCCAAAGATTAGAGTTAGGGACAGTGAGGTTAGAAGGACCCATTCAACTCCTGGCAATTGATAAAACACCGCTGCTTCAAAACCTCATTCGGTTTGCTACTGAAAAATTTACTCTGGTGATCGGGTCTCTGCATTCTGAAACGATTTCTTGTTTTGTAATGGCCAATCTCCCTGCTGGATTAGTGTTGGGGTATCCATGGTTAAGGTTACATAATCCCGTTATTGATTGGGAGTGTCGTACCATAGTCAAATGGAGTCCTGCTTGTCATAAAAGGTGTTTACAATCTGTACCTGTGTTCTCCGTAAGTCCTGAGGGTCTTCCGGAATACCTGAGGGACTACGGAGACGTATTCTCGGAAACAGAGGCCGAGGTTTTGCCGCCTCATCGCCCATATGACTGTGCCATTGATTTACTTCCCAATACCAAATTGCCCAAGGCCCGTTTATATCACCTCTCGGGTCCAGAAAGGGCTGCTATGAAATCGTACATATCTGAGAGTATACGTAAAGGGCATATCCGTCCTTCTTCTTCCCCTGTGGCCGCTGGGTTCTTTTTTGTAAAGAAGAGGGACGGAGGATTAAGGCCATGTCTCGATTTCCGAGAATTAAACAAAATTACTGTGAAAAACACGTATCCGCTTCCACTCATCCCTGATCTCTACAACCAACTCTCTGAAGCCCGGTGGTTTACCAAACTAGATCTCAGGGGGGCCTATAATCTTATCCGTATTAGAGAAGGGGATGAGTGGAAAACGGCCTTTCTGACGTCAGAGGGGTTATTCGAGAATTTGGTGATGCCTTTTGGTCTAACAAATGCCCCTGCGGTATTTCAAAATTTCATCAACGATATCTTCTCTGATTTTCTTGGTCGTTTTGTGGTCATCTATCTCTATGACATTTTGATTTATTCTGCCGATAGAGATACACATATTATGCATGTTCGCTCAGTATTACAGAGATTACGTGATAACCATCTGTTTGCCAAGCTTGAAAAATGTGTTTTCTCTGTTCAGGAAATAGCCTTTCTTGGGTTACTCCTTTCTCGTGATGGGTTTAAAATGGACCCAGGAAAGGTGCAGGCTATCATGGATTGGGTGCAACCCAGGGATATCAAGGCGCTACAACACTTTTTGGGTTTCGCAAATTATTATCGAAGGTTCATTAAGGGGTTTTCTTAAATTGCCAAGCCATTGACTGACCTTACACGGAAAGGGGCGGATCTGCAGAACTGGTCGCAAATGGCTGTCCAGGCCTTTCTTGAGTTAAAGGACCGGTTCATGTCCGCCCCGGTCCTGGTACAGCCTGACCTCGAGGCGCCATTTGTTGTTGAGGTGGACGCCTCAGAGGTGGGAGTGGGAGCTGTTCTCTCTCAGGGCCCTGCTACTCTGACTAATCTGCGACCATGTGCGTTCTTCTCCAAGAAATTCACTCCAGCTGAGAGGAACTATGATGTGGGTAACCGTGAATTATTGGCAGTAAAGTTGGCATTCGAAGAATGGAGGCATTTTTTGGAGGGTGCTGTTCACCGTATTACTGTCATCACTGATCATAAAAACCTCGCGTATATCGAGTCCGCCAAGAGATTGACGCCTCGACAAGCGAGGTGGGCTCCTTTCTTTTCTAGATTTCATTTTTGTATTACTTTTCGGCCGGGGTCTAAAAACGTGAGGGCAGATGCACTGTCTCGTAGTTTGGACCCGGTGTCACCTCCAGAGCCTCCTTCCTCCATTCTTCCACAAGGGGTGGTGGTCGCTGCCTTGTCGTCAGAGTTAGAGGCTGAGGTCAGGGAGGCCCAGTCCTCAGCGCCATCTTCCGCTCAAGACACTAAACTGTTTGTCCCTTTGCACCTCCGGTTACGAGTACTTCAAGAGTTCCATGAGTCCGTACTTAGTGGCCATCCTGGAGTTACAGCCACTCGCAGGGCTGTTGCTCGACTGTTTTGGTGGCCGTCTCTTCACTCAGATGTTGCTCGGTTTGTGTCTGACTGTGCTACATGTGCCCGTGCTAAGGTATGTCGTATCCGGCCGGCCGGGGAACTGGTTCCATTACCTGTTCCTGAAAGACCATGGACCCACTTGTCCATGGATTTCATTACGGACCTCCCTGTCTCAAATGGTATGACTGTGATCTGGGTGGTGGTGGATCGTTTTAGTAAACAGGCACATTTTGTTCCCCTCTCCGGTCTACCTTCTGCTGCGACCCTTGCCAACCACTTCATTGACCAGGTGGTTCGGTTACATGGGTTGCCTCTGAATATTGTGTCTGACAGGGGGGTACAATTCATTTCTCGGTTTTGGAGGGCCTTGTGCAGGCGGTTGGGAATTGAGTTGTCCTTCTCGTCCGCCTATCATCCCGAGTCTAATGGGCAGACGGAAAGGACGAATCAGACCCTTGAGCAAATCCTGCGGTGCTTGGTTTCTGCTCAGCAGGAGGATTGGTGTACGTTTTTGCCCCTTGCGGAGTTTGCATTCAATAGCAGAGTCCATCAGTCTACGGGAACTTCTCCCTTCTTCTGTAATTACGGGTTTCACCCTCACTTCGGGACCTTCTCTAGAGTGGATTCGGGGTGTCCAGGGGCTGACTCCATCGTTCAGCATCTGGGGGAGGTGTGGAAGGAGGTACGGCGGTGCATCGTGACGGCTCAACAGTCCCAGAAACGCCAAGCGGACAAACGCCGTACTCTGGGACCCCCCTTTCAGGTGGGGGACAAAGTGTGGCTGTCCACTCGGAATATCAGGCTCAGGGTTCCGTCTGCTAAGTTGGGTCCTAAGTTTATAGGGCCCTATGAGATCATCGAAGTGATCAACCCGGTGGCCTTTCGGTTGCAACTGCCCCAGACCTTGCGTATTCCCAATGTATTTCATACCTCCTTGCTTAGCCATTTGTCCATTCGGTGGTGGATTCTCAGACCCCTACGGCTCCGATACTGGTGGACAGTGAGGAGGAGTACGAAATTCAGCGTGTTATCGACTCTCGTTGGGTTCGTAGTTCCCTCCAGTATCTGATTCATTGGAACGGTTACGGTCCGGAGGACCGGTCCTAGGTGCCGGCTCGATCCGTGCGGGCCGATCGGTTAATTGCAGCTTTTCACCGTACGTATCCTGGGAAGCCTGGGGGTCCGGTGGCCCCCCCTTGAGGAGGGGGTACTGTCATGATTCGCCTCCCTATCCACATGGCTAGGGGGCGGAGCCATCTCTCAGTCCTCACTTCCGGTCCCTGGATGCCTTAAAAGCTTCCAGTTAACCAGCGCCAGCTATAAGCTTAGCTCTGCTTTGCCTGTGATTGCTGGTCCTGTGAGTGATATCCTGATCGGTCTGTTCCTGTGCCCCCGTGCCCTTGTCTGTGTTCTGTCCCCTGGTCATCCCTCCTGTCCTGTGTCCCCCCTCCTATTCCCCACTTGGTTGCTTCCTCGGTACTGACCTTAGCCTGACTTTGACTTTGCTTCTGCTTGCTCCTTCGGTCTTGCTTCTGCCCGTACGGTGTCTGACCCAGCCTGTCTGACTATTCCTCACAAACCCTGCAGTTCTGCCTCTAAGCTGTGCTGATTAGGCAGTGCATGAGAACGCTGTGCATTTCCTTCCTGGTTCTCATAGCTCTGTGTAGTGTCGTCTACTGCAGAGCTCTGGCTCCCCCTGGTGGCAGCATTACAAGCAGACCTCTGATGCCCATGGTATAGAATATAATAAAAAAAATCCCTAATTTAGGTGTCATTCAAAATACTATGCATGTAGGTCAAAACACCACTGCAAATGTGTCGCCCAGTGATAGGGGGTACTCAGAATCGGGCCAATGGGGTCGCTTCTAGAGGTATCACGGTGGCGTCACCTGGTCTGTGATCCCAGGCTCCACAACAAAGGGGAATATGTAAAGGGAGATTGTCTGTGACGCCACCCGTGGGTTGCGATGATGAGATGGTGGCACCGCCGCTGCCTCTGGGGACTGTGCCCGGGACTGATGGCATGGGGCAGCAAGGCGGGATCCCCTCCACGGGTAGGGGAGTTGTAGTCCCGTGGCCCAATTGGGAGTTGTGGTTGTGGCAGGCCTCTCAGGAATCAGCACACTTACAGTTCGGTTGTCCTCGTGTTGGATGAGGCTGCTTTCATGTGTAGGGTCGGGAAACACAGAGTCTGTTTTGTCAACCAACTTGCCAAATGGCTGGTCACCTTTGGCGGGTGTCTTCGGGTCCCACACCCAGATGTACAGCCAGGGCCCTTCTTTCCACACTCTCTGTCTGTCTCTTTCTTGTCTGGACTAGTCCGTTTGAAAGGCCTCCGGATCGGGTCCCTCTCCCAGCACCGGCAGGCTACAACCCTGTCCCGGTCGCCTCAGGATCCCAGCGACCGGATCTCCGTCGCCTGTGGCCCTCACAGCCACCTAGTCCGGTAGACCAGGGCTCCAACCCCGGCTACCACCTTCTCCCGGGAAGCTCCAAGATTCCCCTGTCAACGCTTCACTGACTACTGCACAACTGAAACTAAAACTCTCTCCACTTCCTTAGCTCCTCTCGCCCCCCCTCCCTTTTTCCTGGAGAGGGGGTGAGTAGGGTCTGATTGGCTGGTGTACATCTGTGTGGTGATTGTGTAGCTGCCAAGGAGGATTAACTCTTTCTGTGACTACCTGGTTTTGCCAGGGCGTCACACTCCCCCTTGGTTGAATACCGCCCGTCCGCGGACTGTCCGGCCACTGACGTTTATTTTAACGGGAAAAGAAAAAGTTAACACATTACAAACATACATCTTCCCACATTGGGAGGTACGTTTGCTTAACCTTCAACTATCCTGCCACCCCCCACCTGCTGTGCAGATGGCCTCCTCCGTAACACGAGGATGTTCAACACAGGTGACAGTCCATAAAACAGTCATTCTTTAAACTTGCGGGTAGCCGTCCATGTTCTGCTACCACTGCTGCTGCTGCCGCCACTCCCAGTACGAGGCACGGCTTCCGTGCTCTGCCTCCTGCTCAGGAGCCAGGCCCACTTGGATGCCCTCGGCGCCAGCTACAACCGGCCTCGCTAACTGCCGAGGGCCCCAACGGTCAGTGGCCTGCTCCTCCTCTCGGCAGGTGCACTCCGGCTGCTCCACAGCTGGGACGGGGTACCTGGGAGTGGCTGGCGCCGCATCTGGGGCAGACTTCTGATCGGGTGCTGCCGTGTTGCGGCCGGGCGGACTGCCGGAGCCGACGTCACCTCCATTGCGGCCGGGCGGACTACCAGAGCCGACGTCATCACCGTTGCCACCATGCTCTGGGCCATGTGAGATGTCATCGGGGTTGCAGCCTGCTGTGACATCTTGCCGTTCTTGTGTTCAGGAACGGAATTTTGCAGAGTCCTGGCGTCCCTGCACTTTACAGTTCTCGTTACATGCTGCAGATTCTTAACCCGCCCACCCCCCCCCCCATGGTCTTTTGCAGACACTCTCTTCTGCTGCTGGTAAGTTTTGTTTTACGACCTCGGGGTTTACCTTCCGGCCGTGTTCCCAGGGGGCGGGGCTTCAACTTCGCGCCGTTTTCGGGGAAGAAGAAGATGGTGCCGTTGTTTTGGCGCCAAAAATGGCGGGCAAGATGGCGGCAGGTCAAAATTTTTCAAACAGTTCACGGATTACAAGGCGCACGTTATCCAGGTCACGTATGGGTAAGAATCCTGTTCGTGACGCCAAATTGTGTCGCCCAGGGATAGGAGGTACTCAGAACCGGGCCAATGGGGTCGCTTCTAGAGGTATTACGGTGGCATGACCTGGTCTGTGATGCCAGGCTCCACAACAAAGGGGAACATGTAAAGGGAGATTGTCTGTGACGCTACCCGTGGGTTGCGGTGATGAGATGGTGGCACCGCCGCTGCCTCTATGGACCGTGCCAAGGACTGATGGTGTGGGGCAGCAAGGTGGGATCCCCTCCATGGGTAGGGGAGTTGTAGTCCTGGGGCCCAATTGGGAGTTGTGGTGGTGGCAGGGCTTGAGGGATCAGCACACTTACAGTTCGGTTGTCCTCGTGTTGGATGAGGCTGCTTTCATGTGTAGGGTCAGGAAACACAGAGTCTGTTTTGTCAACCAACTTGCCAAATGGCCGGTCACCTTTGGCGGGTGTCTTCGGGTCCTACACCCAGATGTACAGCCACGGCCCTTCTTTCCACACTCTCTGTCTGTTTCTTTCTTGTCTGGACTTGTCCGTTTGAACGGCCTCCGGATCGGGTCCCTCTCCCAGCATCGGCGGGCTACAACCCTGTCCCGGTCGCCTCAGGATCCGCGCGACCGGATCTCCATCGCCTGTGGCCCTCACAGCCACCTAGTCCGGTAGTCCAGGGCTCCAACCCCGGCTACCACCTTCTACCGGGGAGCTCCAAGCTTCCCCTGTCAACGCTTCACTGACTACTGCACAACTGAAACTAAAACTCTCTCCACTTCCTTAGCTCCTCTCGCCCCCCCTCCCTTTTTCCTGGGGAGGGATTGAGTAGGGCCTGATTGGCTGGTGTACATCTGTGTGGGGATTGTGTAGCTGCCAAGGAGGATTAACTCTTTTTGTGACTACCTGGTTTTACCAGGGCGTCACACTAACACAAAGAAAATGTTATAAAGTAGATATTAAAAGAAGGGTGTAATTTTTCAGCATGGAAATCCCAACATTTGTCCAGGTTACTATGCCCCAGCATGTTTGAAAATAGTGATAGTTTACATCATAACAGATTAAATATAAAGGGTTTTTTTAAATGTGGGGTCTATAATTGTGCACCCTGCAAATACGTTAAAAAATATTTATGGTGAAAGCTACTTGAAAATCTCATGAAATCAAACAATTTATAAATTGTGGTAGCGACTATATAGTATAAGGTACATTGTTCTATATGAGATTTATCTTAGATTGGATGCACCACAAGAAAGTTGAGGCAGAGAAATAATGAACATGTACGTGATACTAATTATGATAAAGCTGTAAACCCTTCTAATGTATCGCTGCATTTTTTTCAGAAACATGCAAACGGACTCTCATTCTTTGGCATTGAAAGAGTCTCCAAGCCCAAAAGAGGAGGAGATTGGAGGAAGAAACTCCTGAATAGGGAGGCGTATTGGACTCTCCTCATGGAAACTTTTTAACCAACTGGACTTAATAAAAGAACCGATTTGATTGTATATTAACTGTCCATTGTATACATGTATTTTTTATATTGTATTTTATCTTTTCTTATGTATTGTTGTGTAATGTGATGTATTGTTGTGTAATGTGAATCTCCTGGTGTGAATTTTTTCACGATATCATGTGAAGTGAAAGTTCTACTTCCTGTGACTATTTAAACATCCCGAATCACAGGGGTAGTGTGGTTATGATTAAGAGGCGCATGCCTCGAAACACGTAAACCAGTATTTCTGGGGCTAGTTTTCTCTTTTCTTCACCTACCATCCGTGTGTGTTTTTGCCAATTTTTTCAATAAAAGAAGTTTATACTCTGTATGTGCTAGAACAAATTTTTTTCTTTTAATGTGGTAATTACCTGTATCCAAAGTCTGTTGTAACTGCGTGCCTGTGGCCCGACACGCGTTTCGTCGTAATCTTACTTTCTTGGGGGGGTTCAATGTATGAGGCCACTTTATGCAGCACTTGCCATCCACTCTAGCACATGCTGTTTATCAGCCTCATTTCAAAGTTGAACTAATGTGCAGCTGCCAAAGAAATCTAGTGGAGTACATGTACTGTATGTCGACGCACCTAATTTCTTCGACACTAAACAGGCCCGGTTGGCCCTTTCTTTTGCCTGGTTTAATTTCTCTGTGAATTATCTCCCAGGTACTAAAAATGTTAAGGCTAGTGATTTGTCAAGTAGTTTTGTTACAGAGTTGAGGGATAAAAATCCAGTGAAAATTCTTAGTGAAGGGGTGGTGGTGGGTGCTTTGGGAATTGATCAAAGACAGCGCATTGTTGAGATTCAGGTTGATACACTGTAGGGCTTGCCACCTCTCACAATACGACTGCAGGGACAGAGAGCCTCTTTACTGCCTCTCACGCTAGTGTCACGGGTGGCAGATAGTCCTGTGGTGTCTGACTATAGAAGGTCACATAATTTAGCTGTGCAAACTGCTCCCTGACCTTCTATTTTTTCTACTTGCTTTTTATCCATTTCCCTTTCGGACCTTGCAGAGTTCCTCAGCCTCTCAGATGCTTTTAATTAGTACTTCTCTTGTAATAGTTCATTCACCTTTTAAGACTTCAGTGCAAAGAGTCGACTTGTATACATCTGGAGAATCTTGGTAGTTCTTGCAGTTCCTCTCTCTGAGTCAACTGGAGAAAAGTTGTTTTCATGGTTACATAGGTTGAAAAAAGACCTAAGTCCATCTACTTCAACCTTCCTCCACCAATTCTACATTTTGTCCCTAAGTGAAATCATCCAGCCCTTTTTTAAAAGCTGTTAGTGTCTGCCATTACTACCTCTTGTGGTAGGGCATTCCACAGTCTGACTGCTCTAACTGTAAAGAACCCTTTCCTATTTAGCTGACGGAATCGCTTTTCTTCCATTCGCAGTGTATGCTCCCTGGTCCTTAGTACTGTTTTTGGAAAAAATAAGTCATGTGCCAGTCCTTTATATTGACCACACATGTATTTATACACATAAATGACATCTCCTCTGAGACGTCTTTTTCTAAGCTAAACATATCTAACTTTTTCAACCTCTCATCATATGTGAGGCCTTACATTCCCTGTAGTAGTCCAGTTAGCCGCCTTTGAACTGATTCTAACTTCTGAATGTCCTTCTTAAAATGTGAAGCCCAAAACTGGATCCCATATTCCAGATGTGGCCTTACAAGTGATTTATAGAGGGGTAACAATACATTGGGATCCCGGGATCTAATCTCTCTTTTTATACACCCTAAAATCTTGTTTGCTTTAGCAGCTGCTGCTTGACATTGCGCACTGCTGCTCAGCTTATTTGTAATGTGAATACCCAAGTCCTTCTCCTGTTCTGTAGTCCCTAGTTTACTTCCAAATAATGTATACACAGCTATAGGATTACTCCGTCCTAGGTGCATTACTTTACATTTATAACATTAAATCTCATTTGCCAAGTATCTGCCCATTCTGACATCTTATCCAGATCTTTTTGTAATATTGTACTATCAAGGTCAGTTTTTAATATCCTACATAGTTTGGTGTCATCACCAAAGACTGACACTTTACTATCAATCCCATCCACAAGGTCATTAATAAAGAGATTAAAAAGAATCGTTCCTAGCACAGATCCCACTGCTGACTATAGCCCATTTAGAGAATATACCATTTATGACTACTCTTTGTTTTCCCTTTCTTGTTATCGCTGTTTCCTTTAGCACCTAGTGGGGTTGACGAAAAGCTCATTCCAACCGCTTCCTTCCTAGGGTCCAGAACAGGTTCAACCTAGGGCCAGATATCCAGTTTGGCGCATAGGTGTGGAACCTATCTAGGGTGATGAGGTAACCCAGGGCCCAGCGGTAAGCTTGGTAAGGGGTCACCATCTCCCCCTTCCCTACACAGGGTTTCCCTTCCCTTTTGCCATTCAATTGGTACTTACCCATACCTACCGTGACAGCTCAGGCTATTAATTCTGAAGGTGGAGATGCCGGCGTCCCATGCTTTACTATTCTCCTGACCATATCTAATCTGTTACCCCTCCCAGGCAAGGAAGGGGCAGGAGTGTGAGGGAAACAGGGACTAAGAGACAAGAAAAAAGCAAAACGCAGACACACTGCCAACCCATAGGAATAAACAGTAAGAAACAAAGAGGAGGGAGACAGCAGCAAAATTACAACTAGGGTTAACACTACAACTTCTCACAGCAATAATATACAACAACCACCAGTAAGTCTGAATCACAACACCTCACCAGACCAGTATAGGTAAGTTACAGCAGACATTAATGGAATAGTCCAGCCAACATATATATGGGGGTGACTGGCTTCCCCAAAGCATGTGATCAAAGAGACTAACATGCAGCCCAGCAGGGATTAACTCTTTCCAGCCTGCATAACTTTGTGCGTCTCCCTGCGCTGATCACAGACAGCATACAAGTTAGCAGGCAAAGTGCCAGAATCTGTAGTTTCCAAATATCCTGATGGTGCCATGAGAGTTGGCCATGCCTGCACAAATTTCCTTGTGACTCCACCTAGCAAACTGTTTGTGCTGTCCTCGCTTCGTACTGATGTTCCTAACTGAATGCATGACCCTGTGTTGGTCGGGCATGTTCCTCTGCCACCTGGAGAGATGTTTCCAGGTTCTTTTGATGAAAGAGTGCTTGAATGTATGTTGACGAGTATATCCGTAAGTGCAGAGTTTGCGCCAGGTGTAAAGCCTCTCGTCAGGTCCCATCAGGCTTTCTTATGGCTAATGAGGTTCCCGCTCAACCTTGGACTCATTTTTCCATGGACTTTGTCATGGATTTACCTAATTCTGGTGGTTAAACTGTATAATGGGTGGTGCTGGACCATTACAGCAAGATGGGTCACTTGATTTCTCACCAAAATTGCCTATGACTAAGAGTTTATGTAACGTGCTCCCAAATGTCCCGGCTCCAGTGGACATAACTGGATTTGGGTCTGTGCCCTGCAGTCTCGGGCGGCGGCTGAATGTCCCTCACTGCCACCGACCCTCTGACAACTCCTCCTGCCCAGGAGAAAGGAAAGGAAAATGTGTGCGGAGGGAATAATGCACCGAGCAGAGGTTATCCTCCTTCTATGCTCTGCTGACAGGACCTGTGATGATGTCACAGTCATGTGATCAGTCACAAGGGGAGGAGTCAGAGGGGAGTTTGTAGGAAGTGAAGCTGAATCTACTGGAAAAGGGACCAGACCATATACCCAGTGTGCGGCTCTGCAGGAGGAGGTATGTGGAGATTCCCCATTACATTAACCCCCTCAGTGCTGCGCTCACACTCCAGGAGACAGAACGTGTTCCCGTCTGTGCGGCTCTATCAGGAGATCTGTCTGTATGGGATTAGATTGGGTCACTTCCCTCCTGACGCCGCTCGCTGCTCTGTTACTGTACAGTCTCCATTATGGCCGTCGCCCGCTCCATGTTGTCACTATCAGGAGATATTAATGTTCTATCTTTATTTGTTACTGACGGCCCCGGTTCTGCCGTCCCCATCTCTGTGGATCCTGCATTTTATAACTTTGTCTTGTTTTTATGAAATGCTTAATAAAGATTCAGATATTTTAGATTTTTCTTTTTAGTTTTGTTCTGTATTCTTGGTGCTGGATTGTTGATATTCTATGACAAATCTCTGTGTGTGACTATAGTTGGATTGTGTGTTATACCGGGGGCAGGACTGGATGTAGTGATCATGTGAAGCCGGTAACAGCTCCGGAGATTTCTTACATGGGATCTTTCTGATGTTACATCGTCATCTTCTCCCCATTCAGGTCCCTACAATATCGGATCTTCTCAGATCGTCTATATAAGAGAATTCTCCTGATTGACCCATCAATGATGGATAAAGACAGGGACAAGATGGCGGAGAGGATATTACACCTCACCCTAGAGATCCTCTTCCGGCTTACTGGAGAGGTGAGAGATTCTGATGACGTCACATTACATCATTCTTATCTATGGGAATAACAGATGGACAGAACTGGACAGGTGAGGACTCTGGAAATGTCTGTAGTGAGATTTATTAATGTGTCTCTCCATAACCAGGATTACACAGTAGTGAAGACCTCTAGTGACCGCTGTCAGGACCCTGTGTCTGAGGGACGGGGAAGACCCCTGAGCCCAATCACGGGGCCTCCACCTCACCCCCTGATACATGAGGACATCAATGACCAGAAGATCCTAGAACTCACCTACAAGATGATTGAGCTGCTGACTGGAGAGGTGACACTGCTGGGAATGCTGGGACATTATACAGTAACGCTATGAAGGGATCGGGGGATGACGGTATCATTGTATGTGTCAGGTTCCTATAAGGTGTCAGGATGTCACCGTCTATTTCTCCATGGAGGAGTGGGAGTATTTAGAAGGACACAAAGATCTGTACAAGGAGGTCATGATGGAGGTTCCCCAGCCCCTCACATCACCAGGTAATAGACAGGACTAAATACACACGGCCTATAATTATCTGTATGTAAAGAATGAATTCAGTCCCTGTATGTGTTTCCTCCAGTTCTATCCAGTGAGAGGACAACACCAGAGAGATGTCCCCGTCCTCTTCTTCCACAGGACTGTAAACAAGAAGATCCCGATGTTCACCAGGATGATCAGGTAGATGGAGAGAAGGTGTCATGAAATCTCCCTATGATGTGTAGATGGCTGTGAAGGTCTTGTGTTCAGTCTTGTTATTTCCACCAGTATTATACACTGAATGGCCAACTAATTAGAGACCCTTTCACGCTCCCATCTGACATTTATTAGACACATGACTGCAGAGTGCAGGATAAATCGGAGAGATCAGTTTTCAGAATAGGAAGATTGTTCAATCTGCATTATTTCATATAATGTCACTGTAGCAGCACGAGTATTTAAAAAATTACCAACCTCCTGTGGTTCTTAAGGCCCCGTTACACGCAACGACGTATCTAACGATATATCGGCGGAGTCACGGATTCCGTGACGCACATCCGGCGTCATTAGCGACATCGTTGTGTATAACAGCTCCGAGCGAGTGTTAGCGATCAAAAATAGAAGCACCCCGAGAGGGCGCGAAACGGCCGTTGTCCGGCATGCTTGTGTGTTTTTCCCTCCCCTGATGCCCTGATCCGTAACCCGTTTTCCAATAAAGGATTTTTGTACAGTTTCACCGGTGAGTGCCTTTTCATCTCTTTTCATTGCATCATAATGTGTCCGAATGCAGTCACCATTCCTTACACAGATGGGCTATAGCAGCAGATGACCAGTTCCAGGGTCATTACTGATCAATGGAAACAGAAAGGAAAAAAAATTATTTGGCAAAAGAAAGAGAAAATTAGATCACTGAGCAATGAAAAACATTGAACCTAGACTGAAAATGGGAGGGTCAGAATTTGGTACAAGCAGCATAAATCCATGCGCCTTTTCTGTCTAGAGGTGGAGTAAAGGTGTGGAGATTATTTTTTGCCACATTCTGGATCCTCTGATACCTGTGGATGGATGGATGGATGGATGGATGGACACTTAGCTATGTTTTTTGACTCATGAAGTACATCCCTTTTTTGCAGCTGTTTACTGTATGGTACAAGGATAATAGTGACCCATACCATGAGTACACTGATCGAATTCAGTCAATGATAAATTGAATGTTAATGAATTACAGTAATGTGAAAAAGTGTTTGCCCCCTTCTTGATTTCTTAGGCCCTGTGCGCCCTAGTGCGTTTTACCCGCGGATCTGCCGCGGAAATTTCTTGAGAAATGTCTGCAATCTTTGTGCAGACATTTCCCAGCAAATCCTATGTGAAAAAAAAAATAGCTGTGTGCACGCTGCGGATTTTTCTCAAGAAATTTTCTTGAGAAGAATTTCTTGAGAAAATTTCTTGAGAAAATGAGCATGTCCATTATTTTCCGCAGGTACCTGTGGTATACCTCCGGAATTTCACTCCATTCACTGTAATGCAATCGCGAAATTCCGGGGGTATACTGCAGGTAGCAAATGATGTGCGGTATACCCCCGGTATAGCCGCGATTTACCTGCGGTAATGCTCATCGCTGCCTGCGGTTTTGCAGGAAGCGATGTCATTATGCCAGGAAGAGGAAGCGGAGCAGAGTAAACACACATGTCACACTCCCTGGACGCCGCACAGAAGCACTTCCGTGTGACCTCCAGGTGCCCGTGCAGTGTGTATCCCGCTCCAGCCTCGCGGCTGCCTGCACTGCAGCGTGTCAGTGTGTGCCCGCAGTGTCAGCAGCTTGTCACGCTGCAGCGCAGGCAGACACCGACACAAGCAGACACTGACACTGCCTTGCAGGGTGTCAGTGTCTGCCCGCAGTGTCAGCAGCCTGTCACGCGGCAGCGCAGGCAGACACTGACACCCTGCAGTGCTGGCAGCCGCGGGGATTATGATACCTGCTGTCAGGAGGTGAGATCATTACCTGCTGTGACGATCTCCTGCCTCCTGACTTTATCGCGGTCACTGCTGTCTATGCCCGTCTCGCGAGCGGCCCGAGACTGTCACTAGCGGTGACGTCACGGGCTCTCGCGATACTTCTGACAACGCGGCGGGCATAGAAGTCAGTGACAGCGCTGACGTCAGCAGTACAGGAGATGATCACAGCATGTAATGATCTCATCTAACCTCCTGACAGCAGCGCTTGGCATCCCATGCAGTGACCTGGGCTATTGATGTTAGCTCAGGTCACTGCATTGCTCTCCCAGCCAATGGGGAACATTCTGTTCTTCATTGACTGGGACAGCGACTATGGTATGTATCGCCATGGGACCCCCCCCCCCCCTTATTGGATTACGCCGGACGTGTTCTTTTCAATAAATTGGTGAGAGAGGGAATGTTTTGGGGAGTGTTTTTTCAAATAAAACTTTTTTTGTTGTCTATTTTTTATTTCTTACTGACTGGGTTGGTGATGTCTGGTATCTGATAGACGCCTGACCTCACCAACCCCAGGGCTTGATGCCAGGTGACATTACACATCTGGCATCAACCCCATATATTACCTCGTTTGCCAACGCACCAGGGCAACGGGATGAGTTGGGGCGAAGCGCCAGGATTGGCACGTCTAATGGATGCGCCACTTCTGGGGCGGCTGCGGCCTGCTATTTTTAGGCTGGGGAGTGTCCAATAACAGAATACCAGACCACAGCTGTCCGCTTTACCTCGGCTGGTGATGCAATTTGGGGGGGACCCCACGTTTTTTGTTTTAAATTATTTATTTAATGTAAAATAACAGTGTGGGGTGCCCTCTGTTTTGGATTACCAGCCAAGGTGAAGCTGCCAGCTGTGGTTTGCAGGCTGCAGCCATCTGCTTTACCCTAGCTGGCTACAAAAGATGGGGGGACCTCACGTCGTTTGTTTTTTTTTTAATTATTTATTTATTTTATGGCTAAATAAAAGGCTAAGCACCCTTTAGTGCTACATGAAAGTCACTAAAGGGTGCCAGCTTAGAAAATGCAGGGAGGTGGGACATTATATAGGTCTTCTCATCTATCTATCTATCTATTCATCTATCCATCTTTCCCTCTATCCATTATGTCTATCGATTATCTATATTATTTATTGCAAAACCGCAGGGACCAACCTGCGGTAAATCCGTGGTAAATCAGCGGCAAATCCGCATGCGTTTTTCCCGCGGATTTTTCCGCAGGTGCGGAAATCTTCAACTCCCAGAAGTTTCTCAAGAAATTTTCTTGAGAAAAATCACTTTTCTAGTGCGCACATAGCCTTATTATTTTGCATGTTTGTCACACTTAACTGTTTCAGATAATCAAACAAATTTAAATATTGGACAAAGATAACAAAAGTAATAACAAAATTAAGTTTATAAATGAAGGTCTTTATTATTAAGGAAAAAGAAATCCAAACCTACAGGGCCCTGTGTGAAATAGTTATTGCCCCCTGAACCTAATAACTGGTTGGGCAACCCTTGGCATTAACAACTGCAATCAAGTGTTTGTGATAACTGGCAATGAGTCTTTTACAATGCTTTTGAGGAATTTTGGCCTACTCATCTTTGCAGAATTGTTGTAATTCAGCAACTCTGCAGGGTTCTGATCATGAACTGACTTTTTAAAGTCATGTCACAGCATCTCAATCAGATAAAGATCACGACTTTGTCTAGGCCACTCCCAAGTCTTAATTTTGTTTGTCATAATATATTCAGACGAGGACTTGCTGGTGTGTTTTGGATAATTATCCTGTTGCATAACCCAGGTACATTTCAGCTTGAGGTCATAAACAGATGGCCGGACATTCTTCTTCAGGTGTTTTTAGTACTCAGCAGAATTCATGGTTCCCTTTACCACAGCAACTTGTAGTCTTCCAGGTCCTGAAGCGGCAAAACAGCCCCAGACCATCTCACTACCACCACCACATTTTACTTTTCTTATGATGTTCCTTTTTTGAAATGATGTGTTACTGCTATGCCCAATGTATTGTGACATACACCTTCCAAAAAGTTCAACTTTTCTCGTCAGTCCACAGAGTATTCTCCCAAATGTCTTGGGGATCAGGATGTTTTGTGGCAAAACTGAGGTGAACCTTTATGTTCTTTTTGCTCAGCAGTGTTTTTTGTCATGGTACTCTGCCATGCCGACCATTGTTTCCCAGTCTTTTTGTTATGGTGGAGTCATGAACACTGACCTTAACTGAAGCAAGTGGGCCTGCAGTTGTTTGGATGTTGTTGTGAGGTCTTTTGTGATCTCTTAGAAGAGTCGTCGCTGTGCTCTTGGGCTAATTTTTGGAAGGTTCACCACTGTTCCATGTTTTCGCCATTTGAGGCTAATGGCTGATAATGGCTTTTACTGTGGTTTGCGGTCAAAATAGCTTTATTTATTTGACGCCTGCCTGGAGCCACGGACTCAGGATCGGTGAAACAGGTGAATTGAGGCAACTGCCCACAAAGCAGGACCCCCTTTAAACCCTATACAGGGATTTGGAATTACGACAGGGCCCAGGTGATCGCTGCCTGCGGAAAATTGCAGTCCCGAGAAGAGCAGTAACCTGGCAGGGTCAAATCCAGAAGGTAGAACATGGCCAAAAATTGTCAGGCAGGAGAGTGGTCAGATATCAAGCTAAGGGTCAAAACCGGAACTAGCAGCAAAGTACAGAAACGGTAGGCAGAAGAGTGGTCGAGTAAACAAGCTAAGGGTGAAAACCGTAGCTAGCAGCAAAGTACAGGAACGGCAGGCAGAAGAGTAGTCAGGTAGTCAAGCTAAGGTCAATATACGGGAATACAAACAAAAAGCAAGGTACCAGAGACTAGCAGGGATTTACAGGACTATATATGGCATTTGCCAGCAGAAGAGAGAAAGCATAAGAGTGGTATGGTGTCTTCCCATTGGCCCCAGCTGAAAGGTAGCTACTCAGCTGAAAGGCACACCCCCCCACAGTCAACCAGTGGTACTGCAGGTCCTAGTGAAACCCAGCTTAATAGATGAGCGGAGCCTGCGCCCAGCAGAGCCACTAACTGCTACCCCATCCCCAGCGCCGCCCACAGTGGTGACGCGGCGGCGTCTGGTGATTGAAGCAGAAGTTGACTCCGGTGGAGATGTGACAGTACCCCCCCTCCACGAGGGGCCTCCAGAAACTCAAAACCAGGCTTGTCAGGGTATTGTTGGTAAAATCGCTTGACAAGGCCTTTCGCGTGCACATCACTTTCCGGGACCCATGACCTCTCCTCTGGCCCATAACCCTTCCAATGCACCAAATACTGTACTACCCCTCTCACAATTCGGGAATCAAGGATTCGTTGTACTTCATACTCCAGAGTACCCTTAACCAACATGGGAGGAGGAGAAACACTGACTGGGTGAACGAGGGAACTATATACTTTGAGGAGGGACTTATGGAACACATTAGAGATCTTAAAGGATGGGAGAAGTTTCAGACGAAAAGCAGCGGGGTTAATGACCTCAATAATATTGTATGGACCCAGTTTGGCAGAAAGGACCTTAATTTTAATATGTATGGTGGACAACAAGTCCTTATCCCCAATTCCAAGGCTCGGGCCCTCAGAACGTCTCTTATTAGCAGCTGAGGCTTGACCATCCTGTGCCCTCTTCAAGTTCTCTTTGACCTCCAACCAGATAGCTTTTAGCTTATCCACTGTTCTTTCAGCCTCAGAGGTGTCCACACTAGTGGAAGAGAAAGAACCAAAGCGGGGATGCAATCCCAAATTACAGAAAAATGGTGTAGTCTGGATGGACTATTGATACTGATTGTTTATGGCAAACTCAGCTAGCTAGATAGTCCACCCAGTTAGACTGGTGGTCGGACACATAACACTGGAGATATTGTTCTAGATTTTGATTAGAACGTTTAGTCTGACCGTTGGTCTCTGGATGGTAGGCAGAGGAAAAGGACAACTGTATCTTGATCTTTTTACAAAAAGCCCTCCAGAATTTCGATATGAACTGTGTTTCCCGGTCAGAGACTATATTTCCGGGACCCCGTGCAACCGTACTATATGCTTAATAAACAACCTGCTTAGCGTTTCGTAATTCGGTAATCCGGATAGAGGAGTGAAATGGCATTGTTTGCTAATTCTGTCTACTACCACCCAGATACAAGTCTGCCCGTTCGACGGCGGAAGATCAGTGATAAAGTCCATGGAGAGATGGGTCCACAAACCTCTGGGAGTAGGTAGAGACTGGAGAAATCCAGCGGGACGTATATGGGGGCGCCTTAGTCCGGGCACAAACTTCACAAGCGAGCACATATTCCTTACAGTCCTTAGCTACAGCTGGCCACCAAAAATACCTGGTTACCAGCCTGAGGGTATTGCATATACCAGGTTGCCCTGCAAGGACAGAATCATGGGACTCCTGAAGTACATGTAGGCGAGGTTGGGGGGTGACAAACAGTTTACTGGTAGGAGTGGTTTCAGGGGCTTGGTCTTGGGTTGCACGGATCTCTTCTACCAAATCTAAGAAAACAGACGATATGTCCTTAGGCAAAATAGGTACTGGTTCTAAGTCGTCAGCCTGAGAGGAACTGAAGCTACGGTAAAGTGCATCGGCTCTTATGTTCTTAGTACCAGGACGGAACGTTACCACAAAATCAAATTTGGAAAAGAACAAGGCCCACGTCGCTTGCCTAGACAAGGCTTGAGCCTTTTAGCCGATTCAAAATAAGTAGGGTTTTTGTGGTCCGTGATTACTGTGACCTTATGCTTGGCACCCTCGAGGAAGTGGCGCCATTCCTCGAAGGCCCATTTAATTGACAACAGTTCACAGTTGCTAATATCATAGTTTCTCTCAGTGGGATAAAAAAGCACATGGACGAAGGTGAGTGAGTGATGGAGTGCCTTGTAACAGCATCGCTCCCACTCCATCCTCTGAAGCATCAACTTCTACAATGAATGGTCTCTCAGGGTCAGGCTGAAGAAGAATAGGGTCTCAGAAGACACAGTCTTGTAGTTTAGAGAAGGCATGGATCGCCTCTGGCTTCCAACTAACCACATCTGCCCCCTTTTTAGTCAAGTCGGTGACTGCTCCTGCATTCCCAGCGCCGCCCACAGTGGTGACGCGGCGGCGTCTGGTGATTGAAGCAGAAGTAGACTCCGGTGGAGATGTGACAATTTCCTTTTCAAGACTGATAGATCTCAAGTACTTTGTTTCTCATTTGTTCCTGAATTTCTTTGGATCGCGGCATGATGTCTAGCTGTCTTTTGGTCTACTTCACTTTGTCAGGCAGGTCCTATTTCAGTGATTTCTTGACTGAAAACAGATGTGGCAATACTCAGGCCTGGGTGTGGCTAGGGAAATAGAACTCCGCTTCCCAAAGATGTGATAAACCAAAGATAATTTATGTTTTAAGAAGTAGGTGCAATCACTTTTTCACACAGGGCCCTGTACGTTTGGATTTCCTTTTCCCTTAATAATAAAGACCTTCATTTATACAGTAAACTGCATTTTGTTATTACTTTTGTTATCTTTGTCTAATAGTTAAAATTTTTTGGTGATCTGAAACATTTAAGTGTGACAAAATGCAAAAGAGTCAGAAATCAGGAAGGGGCAAACACTTTTTCACGCCACTTCATATAATATATATGTCTGTATAGAGAGGGAGAGAGATTAGAACAATTGAAAATACATGACTTTTAAATATAATATTCTGTTTACAACAGAGGCATATATCTTATACAGTTTCCAGCAGTTACATTCAGTAGTTTTCGTTGGCCCTCCATTTTTCTTGATACTACTTTCCTTGACTCCTTTTCCATGCAGTCCACCTTCTCTATTCGATCTCTGTGCTCTGGCTTGGCTTTCTAGATTTTTGTAAACTCCAAGTCAGGGTTATACTTAGCTTCTGTCTTTGCCATCTCAGGGCCACAATAAAGAGTTGGTTACCTTTCTGCGCTTCCTACTTAGATTCACTCTGGTTGCTTTTTCTAACTCCTTACTGGGTTTCTGATCTGTCCACCAAGTCCTGCCAGCGCTTCACTTCCACTTATCAGTAGTCTGTTTAGAAGCATGCTACCCTCATCTAGTGTCAGATCTCAAGTTCCAACATTGAGCAGTAGATGTTGCCCCAACCTCACTCTACAGAGCCCCACATAGTAAACGTGCACTACAACCACAGTCTATTGTATATACAGTGAACCACCTAGAAACCTTTCCCAAGACGCCACCAAATGCAGAGCTGAACCTCTGAAACTTTCTCCTGATGAACTGCCTAATAAAAATAAACCATACCAGTGGCACAACTAGAGTTCGATGGGCCCCGATACAAAATTTGGACCTGTCCCCCTGTCTCCGTCGGGGCACAGGATAATTACGCTGACATCAGGCTCTTTCCCTCAGCACCAAGCTTTCCCATACTCCGATATCCCGATATAATATCTGATATTATAATGAATCTCATAGCTCTCCATTAATTATAATACACGTCCCATATTTCTCCATATATTATAATATAATCCCCATAGTCCTCCATATATTATAATGCAATCTCCATAGTCCTCTATATATTATAATACACTCCTCATAGTCCTCCATATATCATAATACACTCCCCATAGCTCTCCATATATTATAATACAATTCCCATAGTCCTCCTTATATTATAATACAATTCCCATAGTCTTCCTTATAATATAATACAATCCTCAGTCCTCCATGTATTATACTGCACCTCTATAGTCTTCCACATATTATAATACAGTCCCCATAGCCCTCCATATATTATAATACACTCCTCATAGTCCTCCATATATTATAATACACTCCCCATAGTCCTCCATATATTATAATGCATCTCTATAGTCCTCCATGTATTATACTGCACTCCCGATAGTCCTCTGGGCCCTGTTGCGATGGCGACCTGCGACTGCGATCGTTCCGCCCCTGAACCATAGCATTAACCATATTATGACAGTACTTTGCATCAGCCATGTAATAACAGTATATCCTGCAGCATCACAAGTAAAGCTTTAGTCACACACTAATTCTCACTAGTGGATGCCAGAATCTTCCATATCTTTACACCAGGAACATGACATTACTTCTTCCTCCTTCCCCGATCTTCATAATCCTCAGATCTTAATCCTATAAAGCATCTCCTGGCCGAGGTAGATGAGGATGTTCAGAGAATGTCAGCTCCTCCATCTAATTTGCAGCAACTGAAAGAAACTATCCTGTTGGCAGTGACCAGTATTCCTGGGAAACAATCTCAAGACCCAATAGAATCTGTGACATGATGAATTCCTGCAGTTTGGAAGGCTAATGGAGGCTGAACGTGCTACTAGAATGGGTGTCTCTAATAATGTGGCCATTTAGTATGTTTTAACCCCTTCACCCCGGGGCAATTTTTCGTTTTTCATCTTTGTTTTTTCCTCCCCTTCTTCCGAGAGCCATAACTTTATTATTTTCCTGTCAATATTGCTATATGAAGGCTTATCGGTTGCGAAACGAGTTGTACTTTTGAATGAAACCATTAGTTTTACCATATCGTGAACTGGAAAACTGTAAAAAAAATTCCAAGTTTGGTGAAATTGCAAAAAAAAAGTGCAATTGCACAATTGTTTTTGGGGTCTTTACTTTACCACGTTCACTATATGGCAAAACTGACCTGGCAGTATGATGCCTCAGGTTGGTACGAGTTTGTAGATACCAAACATGTATACTTTTATCTCATTGGGGGAAAAAAAAATCAGAAGTTTCCCTCAAAAAAGAATTGCGCTTTTGTCGCCATGCTCCGAGACCTGTAGCGTTCTCAATTTTTGGGGGATTTGAGGCTCGGTGAGGACTTATTTTTTGTGTTTTCAGGTGATATTTTTAGTTATACTATTTTTGTGTAGATGCGCGGTTTTGATTGCCTGTTATTGCAGTTTAAAGAAATGTTGTGACCAAAACACTTAATTTTGGTGTTTAGAAATTTTCTATCATTACGCCCTAGGGGACTTTATCACTGTTCAGACTGATCGCTTGTGCATTCTGCTGATCAGAGCAGCATTGCTGCTCTACTGTTAGAACACATTGGTGGCCCGTGATCGTGTCATGGGGCCACCGATGACGGTCCTTTAAATTGCGCTCTCGGTGTTTGACAGCGCGATCTAAGGGGTTAATGTGACGCCCTGGACTAGTCAGGTCGTCCCAGGTAGTCACACACACACCCCCCCTTCCCGACTAGGTGACAGCAGCCAACGAAGAAACCCTTGTCACCACCCTCCAGGTTTGATGTCCACACCAGTGGAGGCGGAGCCAGGCGGTTGGCTCCGCCTACCGAGGAGTTCACAGGCCTGGAGGCGGGAAAAGACACTCAAGTGAGGAGTCAGTGGTAGTGCAGATTAGAGAGAAGTCACGTTCAAGGGCAGACCTGTGCCCAGGCCTGCCAACAGACAACTCCGGTGGCTGGGTTGGAGCCCAGACACCCTTGGCAAGGAGGCAGACGGTGGTGGCCGTCTGCAGGAGTTTGGATTACAGACGGTGGAACCGTAGGGACCGGGGTCGGGTGGTGGCCCGCCGGTACCGAACCGGGGAACCGATTGGAAACCGGAGCACCAGGAGGGGTACTCAGACCCAGTACAAAGCCCTGAACCGACAGGGCCGAGTCAAATCAACTGATTGCGGACTGGACTTTAGGACCTATCCCACACAGGACCCGTTAGAAGACAACAGCCCAACCATACAGGGTAAAGCCACACCAAGGCATAGAGACCCAAAGGGCCAGCGTCTGCGGGCAAACGGGCTCCTACGGCATATACGAGTCGGGGAGTGGACTACCGTTGCTTAGGCATAGGAGTCAAACATTCATACAAAGAGGTGCAGGAGAAAGGCGGAAACCACCAACCTATTCTGGGAGAAGCTGCAGCCAACTGCGGGCCCCGTTCATCACCCCGTTTGGTTTACCAGAGACTCCAGTGTCTTGTGTCATAGTGAGTAAACCAGTGCCTTCGGGCCGTGCACCGCGCCGCAGAGCATCAGCACCCTGCACGCACCCGCTCCCACGCCTCGGCACCTCCCTCGAGCCCCCGGGACCATCATTCCCTTACCCACGGAGGGGTCAACACCAAGCTGCGCAACACCGTTCCCGGGAGGCCTAGTTAACGGCAGCGGTGGTGTCCATCTATTCACCACAACCCGTGGGTGGTGTCACAAACTTACATCCCAAACCAAACCACCGCGGCCCTAGCCGTGGAACTTCCCCGTCAAGTCCCTGCGTGTAGCGCCAACTCCCTTGCAGAGCGACGTGACCCCGGGTCCGTGAGAGGATCGAGCCACCACCCACCGTACGAGCACGGATCCGAGCGGCTTGGCGGGGTGGTACATTAACAGGCATGAGTGGATCTCTGATCCACCTATGTCTGATCAGATCAGCTGACATGTACGGAGAATATCGCCACCGAAGCCCGCGATAACCGGAGGGAGGTGACCAAGGACATACCAGTACATCTTTGGGTGTAAAGGCGTTAAACATGGTGGAGATAACAGAATAAGGCTGATCGTAGTCATTAGCTGATGTCTGGATCTTCTCACAATTTTTTTGTTGTTATTGATTGGATTTTGATCTTTGTTGTTCAAAAACATTTCACCAAACATCTCCAACTATCTGTGACTTTTACAATTTTTATTTCAGGGTGAAGATGTGACCCATATTAATACTACAGAGACATATGTGAGGGTTGATGAGCGGTGTAAAGAGGAGATTCCTACAGATAACCGCACTGGTGAGTAGTGACCACTAAATTCAAAGAAATCACAGGTTCTACTCACTCACTGGTTGTAGAATAATAATAACTAGATCTGCACCCCCTGGCAGAATACCGCACCCGTGTTGTTGCTGTGGTTTGCAGCGTTTTTGCCTTGGTTTTGCCGCGGGTTGGTCCCTGTGGTTTTTTACCATTATCTATGGCAAAAAACGCAGGTACCTGCTGAAAAGAAGTGACATGCTCATTCTATTTGCTGCAGAATTTCTGCAGCAAAACCTGTAGGGGGAAAAAAAGCAGTGTGCACACAGCATTTTTTTTACCTTAGGTTTTGCTGGGGAATGACTACAGAAAGGTTATGAACATTTTCTACAGCAATTCATGCAGCAAAACCACGGCAAATCTGCGGCAAAAACCGCAGCGTACGCACAGGGCCTTAATCTTTTATATGGATGTTACACTTTAAGATTTAGAGGCCGATTCATTAAGGCTGGAGCCGTGCAATCAAGTTTTAATAAAGTGGTTTGGTGGTGTAAGATATGCGGAATTCATTGACGTGCATGAAACTTAGTGAATTATTCCACTACAGTCAATGCACCACCCACCTTGGTGGACCTGGCTGAGACTGGAGTGAAAATGTCAAAAATCAGGACGTGGTTATGTTCAGGTGCTAAGCAGTGGTGCTGAAGTGGAGTTCCTACTATCCAGACTGCCAACCTGCTGGTTTTTCATCTCTTTAGCCTTCCCCTCGACTCAGAAATCGCTTAGGGGAGAGAGGCTTATACTGGGCTACAAAGGGGTTGCCAGTACTGAAGTACTGACTTGCCGTGCACTGTGGAACTTTGGCTGTACACAAGTGAGGGAGTAGTGGCCGCTATCTTGGAGCTTCATCATGAGGCTGGGGAGTGAGGAGGAGAATGTGGAAGCAGGTACGTCCGACATTGCTCTCCCAAGCTTCTGTCACCCTGTCAGCCCTGTTCCTGTGCCCCAGAGCTGATCTGGTATTTTCACTGATGAGGATCTGCTTGGCTTAGATGTAATCTGAGTCCTAGAGCCATTCTGCTGCTCCTGCAGACTCCATCTGGGCAACTCCTGCAATATAAGGGTACTGTCACACTAAGCGACGCAACCAACGATCCCGCCAGCGATCTGACCTGTCAGGGATCGTTGGTGCGTCGCTACATGGTCGCTGGTGAGCTGTCAATCAGGCAGATCTCCACAGCGATCAGAGATCAGCCACCAGCGACCTGTGTAACGACGCTGTGCTTCGTAACCGTGGTACACATCGGGTTACTAAGCAAAGCGCTTTGCTTGGATACCCGATATGTACTTTGGTTACCAGCGTCCGCAGCTGCCAGAAGCCGGCTCCCTGCACACGTAACCATGGTATACATTGGGTTACTAAGCAAAGCACCTTGCTTGGATAACCGATATGTACCTTGGTTACCAGCTTACCGCAGGCTGCCAGAAGCCGACTCCCTGCTCCCTGCACATTCAGATCGTTGGCTCCCGCTGTCAAACACAGCGATGTGTGCTTCACAGCGGGAGAGCAATGACCAAAAAATGGTCCAGGACATTCAGCAACGACCGGCGACCTCACAGCAGGGGCCAGGTCGTTGCTGGATGTCACACACAGCGACATCGCTAGCAAGATCGCTGTTGCGTTACAAAAAACGTAACTCAGCAGCGATGTTGCTAGCGATGTCGCTTAGTGAGACGCGGCCTTAAGTTTCCTGAATGGATTCCAGCCAGGGAAGGGAGGCAAAGTAATCCAGGCATAAATTTAAGGTTCCCATACACCATTTTCTCAGAGGCAGTGGCACTGGCCCGCTGCCATACCCTGCATACAATATACTGTTCTCCTTACATGCCTGCTATAATCCCTGTATTAACCCTGGTGAAGATCTTCTGGGCTGAGAGACACCAACTGGGTCCTAGTGCCATCAGGTTGCTACAGGTGCGGCCCCTATCTTTCCAATCCCTCAAACGTGAGTCCTCTGCACAGTAATCAGATTGGGGTGACTGACGCAGCATTTTGGACCTCAATTGGCGCGTTCTGACATTTATAAAGGGTGGAAGACACGGGTGAAGGAGTTTGCAGCACCGGAGGCCTCTCCCACATAAGGTGAACATTTGTTACTTTCTGGACACAGGGACATTAGCCTCTGAGCACTCCTTTCATGCCATAGTAATTCTCATTTGCACACTTAGTGTATTGGAGTACACAAACCCCAGTCACACACCCTACCCATTAGTAGAGAAGACGCTGTGGGGTGTTGTTGTCTTGATAGAAAATCTGAAGACTACCCTATACTCTTCTCTATGTTATGCTCAAGTTTCTGCTAGAATAAGCAGAAGCAAAAGCTCTACAGCAGCAGATAAGCTCAAGGAATTCGCTAGGGGGGGACCAGACGGACAGCACCAGAACATTAAGGGTTGGTGCTTACTTCATAAAAACCCCAGTGTACCGTAGAGGGCAAATGTTGGAGGATGAGATGTATTAAGGCTGGGGAGACCTAACTCTGCTCCAAGACTCAGAGCAGTTACTACAGTCCATCTCAGTTTGTATGTGGTCACCGATGAGGAAAATTTAGGAAGTACGGTCAGATGTAGGTGTCGCGGGCGGGAGAGAGGCCGCTGCGCTCTCGCTAACACTCGGGTCCGGCGCTGCTGCTGCCTGCTGCTGGCTGCTCAGTGGCTCAAGCGGTGGGCCGAATCCGGGGACTCAAGCGGCGCTCCTCGCCCGTGAGTGAAACGGGTGGTTTTGGGTTTGGGGGGTTGGTCCGTGACGCCACCCACGGTTTGTGGTGAGGTTGGTGCACCATCGCTGCTCTGGACGGGGATCCCAGGAGCGATGACAGGGAGCAGCCGAGATGTTTCTTTCCCCTCCGTGGGTAGGGGGATTTGGTGGTCCCGGTGCACGGTGAGGGAGACTGGGGAAGCAGGGTTGGCGAGGTGTAGGGTCGCGGGGGCAGCGCGGTGCCGGATGGCACGGAGGTACTCACTCAGCCAATAACGTATACGGAGTCTCCGGTAAAACAAACGGATGGATGGACGGGTCCCACAGCCGGCTGCGGTGGTCACTCCCGGACGGTTGGTGGTGGCTGCCTTTCCCTGCACCTGTTGTGTATCTTCGGTCCCGATGGCTTCCCACCGGTAACCCGCTCCCCAGCTTGGATGTGTGCCGGAGGACCTACTTTTGCCCGCAGGCTCTGGCCCTGGGAATTCTAGCCTTGGTGGTAGCTGTATTTCCCTTCTCGGTTTGGACGGTTGCCTTCTATCGGGTCTTTGCTGCTAGGAAACCCCGGAGGTTCCGGTCGCTAACGGATTTGACCGGTTCAACTGCGACTCCAAACCTGGTCAGGGTCCGTAGGCTCTGCCGGTTTGTGCTGGCTTCTCTTCGCTCCCCGGTTCGGTACCGGCGGGCCACCGCCCGACCCCGGTCTTACGGTTCCGCGTCGATCGGCCTCTCCTGCAGACGGCCACCACCGTCTGCCAACCTTGCTCTTGGCGCCCGGGCCACGTACCCGGACACGGTCAGATCGCTTCTCCACTGCTCCTTTACTCCTTCCACTTCACTCTCCCTAACTGTTCTGACTTCCTTTCCCGCCTCCAGGACTGTGAACTCCTCGGTGGGTGGGGCCAACCGCCTGACTCCACCCCACCTGGTGTGTCCATCAGCCCCTGGAGGAAGGCAACAAGGATTTGTGTGTGACTGATGTGCCTATCTCGAGGTGTGGGGTGTGTTGTTGCAGTACCTGTGACGACCTGGCTTGTCCAGGGCGCCACATAGGATGCAGGCTTTAAGTGGCCATATCTCTGAAGTGGAATCCAGAGTATCATATTTGGAGCTCAAACTTTCCCCTATGGCGAACAAAACTAAACAAGGTGACTGGGTGAGCCGATACATGGCTTAAAAAAACAGATGATCTTGAAAACAGACTTTGTTGAAATAATATTAGATCTAGGCCTCCCTGAAAGAGCTGCAAGGTAACACGTTGAAAAATTTATTGAAACCTAGTTTAAATCTAATTGGGGAGATGAATTCTCCCCCATTTTTGCAGTTGAGAGGGCCCTTGGAATCCCTGCTAAACCCCCACCTCCAGGAGCCCGCCCTAGCCCATTCCTAGCATGGCTTTTGAATTGCGAGGGCAGAGATGTCGTATTGCTCCTTGCTGGGCAAAGAGGATCACTCAAGTATAGCGAGACAACAGTCTCCATATTTTGAGATTTCTCGGCGAATCTTCAAAAACAGAGTTAGCATTTAGTGGACGCCAGGAGACAATTTAAAAAAACTGAAAATTTCTTCTATGGTTTATCCGGCTCACCTCTGCATCGTATAGGACAGGGCTGTGGAGTCGGAGTCGTGGAGTCGGAGCTCATTTTGGTGGCGTCGGAGTCGGTATAAATGCACCGACTCCGACTCCACGACTCCGACTCGGATCTGCCGCTCAAACCGCGCGGATCCGGATTTTGACGGTCCGGGTCCGCTCAACACTATCCCTGACCCATTCCCTTCCCAAACACCAGTGCGTTTATTAGGCAGCTTCTCCCGCCAATTATCGCCTTATCTGAGATTATAGTTCACTTCCTGTCTAGATTCCTGCAAGGTGCTTTCTGGTATTGTATCTCCTGTTTTCTGACCCGGTTTGTCTTCTTGTTTATACAAACCTCTTGGCTCTGGACCTTTGCTATGTATATTGAATCTGTGATGCCTGCTCTGATCTCAGATAACTTGACTACGTCTTTTACCTTCGTCCGCCTGTAAATCACACCCATGTCTCTGACCCTCTGCTGCAGACCCAGGGACTATCCTGCAGTCGTACCTGCTGACTACTGACAGCCAAGCCTATCCTCATCATCAGAGGCCCTAGTAAATACCTTGTAGTCACTTTAGTGTCACTGGGCCTTAACAACTTACCAGCGATCCCAACAGCGATCCAACCTGATAGGGATCGCTGGTAAGTTGCTAGGAGGTTGCTGGTGAGATGTCACACTGCAACGCTCCAGTGATCCTACCAGCAACCTGACCTGGCAGGGATCGCTGGAGCATCGCTACACGAGTTGCTGGTGAGCTCACCAGCAACCAGTGTCCCAGCCCGCAGCGCCGCGTGGAAGCGATGCTGCACTTGGTAACTAAGGTAAATATCGGGTAACCAACCCGATATTTACCTTGGTTACCAGCGCACACCGCTTAGCGCTGGCTCCCTGCATACCTAGCCACAGTACACATCGGGTTAATTACCGGATGTGTACTCTGCTATGTGTGCAGGCAGCAGGAGCAGGCTTCTGCGGACGCTGGTAACCACAGTAAACATCGGGTAACCAAGAAGCCCTTACCTTGGTTACCCGATATTTACCTTCATTACCAGCATCCCCGCTCTCACACTGCCAGTGCCGGCTCCCTGTTCCCTGCACTCCTAGCCACAGTACACATCGGGTTAATTACCCTGTGTACTCCGGCTACATGTGCAGAGAGCAGGGAGCCGGCACTGACAGCTGAGAGCGGCGGACGCTGGTAACGAAGGTTAATATCGGGTAACCAAGGTAAGGGCTTCTTGGTTACCCGATGTTTACCGTGGTTACCAGCGTCAGCAGAAGCCGGCTCCTGCTGCCTGCACATTTAGTTGTTGCTCTGTCGCTGTCACACACAGCGATGTGTGCTTCACAGTGGGACAGCAACAACTAAAAAATGGCCCAGGACATTCAGCAACAACCAACGACCTCACAGCAGGGGCCAGGTTGTTGCTGGATGTCACACACAGCAACATCGCTAGCAACATCGCTGCTGCGTCACAAAAGTTGTTCGTTAGCAGCGATGTTGCTAGCGATGTTGCTTAGTGTGACGTGGCCTTTAGTCACGCCCCTTCAGTGTAAGCCAAGTCCATGGCAGGGTGTGAACAAAACCCACCAGCGTTAACATGGTATAGTGCAAAAAATCAGGAGAGAATATGAAAGCCTTTATAAAATCTGATGGAGGGAATGCTGTACCTATTTTATGGTGGTTCTGTATAGTGAGGGAACATCAGTATTTGTCAAGTACTTTAGACATTGTGCAACTGTGGCAGAGGAGGAAGATGAATAGTGTTCTGTGAATAATGCAGCAATTCAGTTGAGTTCACCCCTTAATGAAAATAGCTAAATTGTGCCCAATTAGCCATTTTACCTCCCTGATCTCATGTGACTCAGTGTTTCAAGGCCTCAAGTGTGAATGGGGAGCAGGTGTCTTAAATTGGTGTTATTACTCACACGCTCTCATACTGGTCACTGTAAGTTCAACATGGCACTTCATAGCAAATAATTCCCTGAGGAACTGAAAAAAAGAATTGTTGCTCTACACAAAGATGGCCTAGTCTATAAGAAGATTGACAACATCTTGAAACCGAACTACAGCACAGTTGCCAAGACCATACAGCTGTTTAACAAGATAAATTCGACTTAGAACAAGCCTCACCATGGATTCCCAAAGAAGTTGAGTGCACATGTTCAGCGTAATAACCAGAGGTTGTCTTTTCAATATAGATATACAAGTGCTACCAGTATTTCTGCAGAAGTTAAAGTAATGGGGGTCAGCCTGTCAGTGCACAGACCATACTCCGCAAACTGCATCAAATTGGTCTGCATGGCTGTTGTCCCAGAAGGAAATCTCTTCTAAAGATGATGCGCAATAAAAGCCTCCAACACTTTACTGAAGACAATAAAGGTACCGTCACACTAAGCAACATCGCTAGCAACATCGCTGCTGAGGCACAACTTGCTAGCGATGTTGCTGTGTGTGACATCCAGCAACAACCTGGCCCCTGCTGTGAGGTCGTTGGTTGTTGCTGAATGTCCTGGACCATTTTTTAGTTGTTGCTCTCCCGCTGTGAAGCACAGATCGCTGTGTGTGACCGCGAGAGAGCAACAACTGAATGTGCAGGCAACAGGGAGCCGGCTTCTGCGGACGCTGGTAACCAATGTAAATATCGGGTAACCAAGAAGCCCTTTCCTTCGTTACCCAATATTTACCTTCTTTACCAGTGTCTGCCGCTCTCACGCTGTCAGTGCCGGCTCCCTGCTCCCTGCACACGTAGCTGGAGTACACATCGGGTAATTAACCCAATGTGTATTGTGGCTAGGTGTGCAGGGAGCCGGCGCTAAGCGGTGTGCGCTGGTAACCAAGGTAAATATCGGGTTGGTTACCCGATATTTACCTTAGTTACCAAGCGCAGCATGCTTCCACGTGTAGCGACGCTCCAGCGATCCCTGCCAGGTCAGGTTACTGGTGGGATCGCTGCAGCGTCGCTTAGTGTGACATCTCACCAGCGACCTCCTAGCAACTTACCAGCGATCCCTATCAGGTTGTATCGTTGTTGGGATCGCTGGTAAGTTGTTTAGTGTGACTGGGCCTTAAGGCGGGCTTTGCACACTGCGACATCGCAGGTGCGATGTCGGTGGGGTCAAATTGAAAATGACGCACTTCCGGCATCGCATGCGACATCGCAGTGTGTAAAGCCTAGATGATACGATTAACGAGCGCAAAAGCGTCGTTATCGTATCATCGGTGCAGCGTCGGCGTAATCCATGATTACGCTGACGCGACGGTCCGATGTTGTTCCTCGCTCCTGCGGCAGCACACATCGCTGTGTGTGAAGCCGCAGGAGCGAGGAACATCTCCTACCGGCCTCACTGCGGCTTCCGTAGGATATGCGGAAGGAAAGAGATGGGCAGGATGTTTACATCCTGCTCATCTCCGCCCCTCCGCTCCGATTGGCCGCCTGCCGTGTGACGTCACAGTGACGCCGCACGACCCGCCCCCTTAACAAGGAGGCGGGCCGCCGGCCACAGGGACGTCGCACGGCAGGTGAGTGTGTGTGTGAAGCTGGCGTAGCGATAATTTTCGCTACGCCAGCTATCACCACATATCGCTGCTGCGACGGGGGCGGGCACTATCGCACTCGGCATCGCAGCATCGGGCTGCGATGTCGCAGTGTGCAAAGCCCGCCTAAGACTTAAGGACATGGATTACCAAGTCCTGTGGTCTGATGAGATCAAGATAAACATTTTTGATTCAAATGGTATCAACCAGGTGAGCAGTACAAACACAAATGTGTCTTGCCTACAGTTAAACATGGTAGTGAGTGTCACTGTTTGGGGTTGCATAAATGCTGTCGACTGTGAGGAGCTACAGTTCATTCAGGGAACCATGAATGCCGACATGTACTGTGACATACTGAAGTAGAGCATGATCCCCTCACTTTGGAAACTGGGCCACAGGGCAGTATTCCAACATGAATGCAAGATGACCATTGCCTTACTAAAAAAAAACTGAGGGTAAAGGTGCTGGACTGGCCAAGCATGTCTTCAGACCTAAACCCTATTGAGCTTCGGTGGGACATCTTGAAATGGAAGGTGGAAAAGCACAAGGTCTCTAACATCCACCAGCTCAGTGATGTCGTCATTAAGAATGGAAAAGGATTCCAGTGGCTTCTGTGAAACTCTAGTGAGCTCCATGTCCAAGAGAGTTAAGTCAGTGCTTGAAAATACTGGTGGCCACAGAAAATATTGACACTTTCGGTACAATTTGAGCATTTTCACGTAGAGGTGTACTCACTTTTGTGAGTGGTTTTAACATTAATGGCTGTGTAAGGATTTTAGAGGGCACACCAAATTTACACTGTTAGAAAAGCTGTACACTGACCACTTTACATTATACAAGTGTGTCATATTTTCACTGTTGTCCCATGAAAAGATATGATATTTATAAAAATGTGACGGGTGTACTTACCTTTGTGACATACTGTGTGTGTAATATAGATATATATCTATCTATATATATATATATATATATATATATATATATATATATATATATACTAGAAGGTGGCCCGATTCTAACGCATGGGGTATTCTAGAATTTATTGTGTAGGTAATGTATCATTTTTGTTATATATATATATATATATATATATAGATGTTGTGTGTAGTTGCCAGTGTTTCTGTAGGGCGCTGTAAATGTTCTGGGTGTTGTCTGGGTGGGGGGGGGAGTGAGAGCGGTGTTGTTTGTGTGTTGCGTTGTGTGTGTTGCGTTGTTTGTGGAGCGCTGTGTCTGTAGCGTTGTGTGTGTGTGGTGCTGTGTGTGTTGCGCAGTTTATGTGGGTGTGGGGTGCGTGTGTGTGTTTTGGGGAGGGAGGTATGTTTTGTGCAATGTGTGTGTGTTGCGCGGTATGTGCGTATATTTGTGTGTGCCACGGTGTTTGTGTGTTGTGTGTGTGCGACATTGTCTGTGTGTGTGGGTGTCTGTGTAGGGGGGTGTTTGTGGTTCCCAGTGTGGTGTGTTGTGCGGTGCGTGTGTGGAGGTGTGTGTGTGTTTTGGGGGCAGGTGTGCACCTCGCATCGTGCTCCAACCCCATGCTGCACACCCCCATCGTGCTCCATCCCTCAGGCTGCGCACCCCCCATCGTGTTTCATCCCCCCATTCTGGGCACCCCCAATCGTGCTCCATCCCCCATGCTGCACCCCCCATCGTGCTCCATCCCCCATGCTGCGAACCCCCATCGTGTTTTATGCCCCCATTCTGGGCACCCCCCATCGTGTTTCATCCCCCCATTCTGGGCACCCCCCATCGTGCTCCATCCCCCATGCTGCACCCCCCATCGTGCTCCATCCCCCATGCTGCGAACCCCCATCGTGCTCCATCCCCCATGCTGCGCATCCCCTATTGTGTTTCATCCCCCCATTCTGGGCACCCCCCCATCGTGGTCCACCCCCAATGCTGCACCTCCCATTGTGCTCCATCCGCCATGCTGCACCCCCCATCGTGCTCCATCCCCCATGCTGCACCCCCCATCGTGCTCCATCCCCCATGCTGCAACCCCCATCGTGCTCCATCCCCCATGCTGCGCATCCCCCATCGTGTTTCATCCCCCCATTCTGGGCACTCCCCATCGTGGTCCACCCCCCCATGCTGCACCCCCCCATTGTGCTCCATCCCCCATGCTGCGAACACCTCAGAGAGGAGTATAATAGGAGGATTATAATAGGAGGAGTATAATGGAAGGAGTATTCCCGGGGAAAGAGGAGTATAATGGGAGGAATTGTCCTGGGGGGGAGGTGTACAGGTGCCCAACGTGTGCGGGGGGCGTGGCCGAGCGGGCATAGTGTGAGGGGGCATGGCCAAGCGGGCATAGTGTGAGGGGGCGTGGCCGAGCGGGCATAGTGTGAGGGGGCATTGCCTAGCGGGCATAGTGTGAGGGGGCGTGGCCTAGCAGGCATAGTGTGAGGGGGCGTGGCTTAGCGGGCATCGTGGGCGGGGCCTGGCCAAATGGACAATCCATGCGGGGGGCGGGGCCAGGCTGAGCCAAGCGGCCAATATGTGGGGGGGGCGGGGCCAGGCCGAGCCCAGCGGCCAATCCGATGGTTGTCACTGTAAGGACACAATGTCACTGTAACGACACAATTTTGGAGCAAGACAGACAGACAGAATAAGGCAATTATATATATAGATATCTATCTATCTATATATATATATATATATATATATTGTGAGACTGTGACCGGGGTTATCTATGACGGCCGGTATGTCTCGCCCCGGTTGTGCTCACTCCATGATAGAAAGTAAAACCACTCTAGGGTTAATGCTGTTTCCCTACAGGCCGAAGGAAGGGTTAAATGGAAACAGGAACGAGGGCAGGTGTGCCGGGTGTGAGGGAGTGAACACAACTCCCTGAGTTCTCTGCTGGAGAGGCACATGTATATTGCTGTGGACTTTTTGTTTGGACATTAAAAACCGTGTGCTGTGAACCTTAATGCCTGGATCCCGTGTCTTCTGCTACGCAGCCGACCGCGCTACCTCACAATATATACAGGGTGGGCCATTTATATGGACACACCTAAATAAAATGGGAATGGTTGGTGATATCATCTTTCTGTTTGTGGCTAATTAGTACATGGAAGGGGGGAGACTTTTCAAGATTGGTGATGACCATGGCTGCCATTTTGAAGTCGGCCATTTGGATCCAACTTTATTTTTTCCAATGGGAAGAGGGTCATGTAACACATCAAACTTATTGTGAATTTCACAAGAAAAAACAATGGTGTGCTTGGTTTTAACGTAACCATTCATTAGTTATTTACAATTTTATGACCACTTATAAAATGTGTTCAAAGTGCTGCCCATTGTGTTGGATTGTCAATGCAACCCTCTTCTCCCTCTCTTGACACACTGATAGCAACACCGCAGAAGAAATGCTAGCACAGGCTTCCAGTATCCGTTGTTTCAGATGCTGGACATTTTGTATTTTCACAGCATAGACAATTGCCTTCAGATGACCCCAAAGATAAAAGTCTAAGGAGGTCAGATCGGGAGACTTTGGCCATTCAACTGTCCCATGATGACCAATCCACTTTCCAAGACACTGTTCATGTAGGAATGCTCGGACCTAACACCCATAATGTAGTGCATTGAGATTTTCAGGATGTTCCCAATTTAAATTAGCATGTACCTTAGAGGGATCCATCCTGAAACCAGATGCGGAAATAATAAACCCCAGAAAAGGCAACTCCTGAGCGGTGAATACACATTTCTTTGGTTTGGCGTAAAGCCTGTGTGCCATGAGCACCTCTAACACCTGTTTAATATGTTTTTCATGTGAGCTACGGTCTTGGGAATAAATGAGGATGTCATCTAGGTAAAAGACAATGAACTTACCCAACAGATGAACAAACAAATCATTAATAAAGTGTTGAAATACTGCAGGCGCCTTGGTGAGACCAAAGGCATTACCAGATTCTCATAGTGACCCTCTGGTGTATTAAATGTGGTTTTCCACCCATCCCCCTTATGGACTATGATGAGATTATAGGCCCCCTAAGATCGAGCTAAAAAATCCACGTAGCACCAGTAATTTGGTTGAAGAGATCAGGAATGAGTGGCACTGGGTATGGATCATGAACCGTAATCTTGTTCAGCTCCTAGAAATCCAGACACAGTCGTAATCCACCATCTTTCTTTTTGACAAAGAAAAACTTAGCCGTGACTGGAGAGGACGAAGGCCTAATGTGTCCATTGGTCAAACACTCAGCTATCTATTCTTTGAAAGCCAACCTCTCCGGGCTGGACAAATTGTACAGTCTGCATTTGGGCAAGCGAGCCCCTGGCTATAACCTGATAGTACAATCATATAGTCTGTGCGGTGGTAACGTCTTACTACCCTTCTCTGAGAACACATCCTTGAACTCACACAAAGATTCTTGAATATAGGGGCTAATTGTAGCCACACAGGCACCCAGGCAGTGAACCTTACAGTATGAGCTCTACTGTACAATATCTTGAGTCTTCCAATTTACTACAGAGTTATGTAAAGAGAGCCATGGGAACCCCAGCACCACCGATGCAGTTAGGTCCTTGAGTACCTGGCAGGTGAGATGCTCAATATGAAGGACCCCAATGCAGAGTTCCAAGTTGCGGACCCACTCCCTGAAGACTCCCTGGGGCACTGGAGAAGAATCGATAGCCACAATCCGTATAGGACTGAGTAGCGCGTCCACCTGTAGTCCAGAGCAGAGTGAAAACTGCTCATCCACGATATTTGCCCCAGCACCACTATCCAGGAAGACATGAATGGTCACCTCATGCCCCCCAATATTCACTTTGGCAGGCAACAAACACTAAGTGGCTATCATGGAGGAGATGTGTAGGCCCAGGCAAGAATTCCCAAATCCACCTGAGCTTAGCAGCTTTTCCACCGGTCGGCCTTTCTCTGGTACAAGAGGACACAAGCTGATAAAATGCCCTTTTTTACAACAGAAAAAAACAAGACCTCTCATATTTGTGTACAGGACTCTCTGTACACCTGAGACGTTTCCCCAAGCTACATGGGCTCGATCGAGGGCTTAGGAAGCACAATTGGGGTTGCTGCCCCTTCCCACATGGTATCATGAGACCTCTGGTGGAACTGACGATCAATACGGACTACTAAGGCCATCGCAGACTCCAGAGAGTGAGAGGTCTCTTACATTACTAAGGCTTCCTTGACCCACTCTGAAATGCCCTGAAAAAACTGGCTCTTGAGAGCAGGGTCATTCCACTGCGTTTCAAATGCCCAGCACCGGACCTCAGCCCAGTAATCCTCCGCCGGACAATTCCCCTGTTTAAGTGAATAGATCTTGGCCTCAGCCAACAACACTGAGGAGACTGGGCTTGCAGCTGAACCACCCACTTAGCTCTGCTACCTGGAGAGTTAAGGCCTGTAGCTGTTTAGCAAGGCTAGTGACCGGATCCATAGGGAAAAATAGGTGGGCCGATGATAATGTCACAGGGTGTCACAGGAGATGTAATAACAGGACAGGTGACCATAGACTAGCTCTCAGACTAGAGTCCTTGCGCTGTTCCTTATCTTGGAGGTAGGTTTGATGCAACCAGGTCCAATCCCCCAGCATGACCCTAACTCCTGTCTGAGCCCTGATCTTACTCCCCCTCTCCCAGACCCTTGAGGCACAAAACAACACGAATAAGGGAGAACGGAAACTTGTACACACAGCACTCAAAACACACAGGAGTGACAATATGTGTACAGGGGAGTAAAGAAAAAGCGAAGGAAGTAATGCAGAACGTTCACACTACTCAAAAGTGCAATACGTATCACCTTCAACAGGATAACCACCAAAACTGGGATCACTGAAGCTTATGCTAAAGCTATAATTGGCACAAACAGGAAGGAAACCTACTTTAAATAGGGGAGAGACAGCTACACAAGGTAATTGACAACCTGAGCTCTTAAGTACTGCTTACCAGTCTGCAGGAATTACCTCTTGCAGAACTGAAAACGACAACACACGACTCTGGCTGAACAATACAGAAGTCTCAGGTTGCTTGTCAGAGTGAATAGAGTCTGACGACGCCATGCCAGCAGGCTTGTGCAAAGCTGAACATTGCATGAGAGTAGCACAGAGAAAGATTATAATAACTAAATTTTCTGAAGGTAAAAACAGTCACAAATCAGTATGAAGTGTCAAGGCCTTTGCTTTGAATGGCTTCAGCACATCTGCAGCCACAGAACATCACTAGTCTTTCACACTGCTCTGGTGTGATTTTAGTCCACTCTTCTTCCAGTCTCTCCCACAGTTCTTTGACTGTTGTCGGTTTATTGGCTATAACTTTTTCACCAAGGATTTTCCAGAGGTTTTCTATTAGGTTTAGATCAGGACTCTGGTCTGGCCATTTCATTGTTTCAGTGTTTTCTTTTGCAAGGAACTACTTTACTGCTGTGAAAGGGTGCATTGTCCTGCATGAAAATTGCTGGCTGATTGAGTGATGAACGCAAGTAAGGAACCACATATTGTTGAAAAAGGTTTTGATACACACTTGCATTCACTCTGCCATGTAGCTGTATGAGAGGTCCAACTTCTGCTGCAGAAAACATTCCCTAAACCAGGACACTTCCTCCACCACCTTTCACTGACTTCTCAACAGACTTTTGGGTTCGATCTTTCCCTAGTTTGTCAACAAACATAATGTTTCCTATTAGATCCAAATAAATTAAACTTGCTTTCATCACTAAAATGAACTGTGGACCACTTCTCCTCTGTCCACACAAGATGATCCTCACCAAAGGTGAGTCTAGCCTTTTGATTCTTTCTGCTAATGAGAGGTTTGGTCATTGCAAAGTGGACTTTCAGTCCAAATGCTCTTGAATGTTGTGACACTGTATGACGAGACAGATCCTTACACTGTTCAGTGCTGGACTGGCGAGCAATTCTAGCTGCAGTGTTGGAATGATTACTCATGGAAAATCAATATCCTGTCCTCTCTTGCATGTGTCTTTCGAGAAGCCTTCGTGGGGGACTTGAAAGAGTTTGTGATGTTGTAAAGATTCAATATTCTTGAGATCACAGATTTGGAATGACAAACTCCTCTTTGGCCTTCATGTGGACAACCTGCTGCTGGGGAGTTTGTAACTTTGGAACGGCACACCATTTTTGCAAATCAGTGCAAACTGGAAATTTAGGCTGTCAGTTAAATAGGGTTTGTCAGATAATTAAGGAAATTAGCACCAGGTGCTAGATCAACACCAATAACTTGCAGATATCTGAAAGTGTTCTCTAATTTTGATCAGTGGTCTTTTTCCTTTATCTCATTTACATCTTTATGTGCTTTTGAAAAAATTCAATTTACTGTATGAAATAAGTTTAACATTCTGCTAGATTACTCGTGTTCGGATATAATCACATAGGAAGACACAATGACCTTAACATTTAGGAAATTGTGTGTTGTTCTCTAATTTTGCTCTCTAGTGTATATATGCAAAATTGTCAGACATGTATCTACCTAGCTTTTTTGAGAAGGATCGAGAATTTTGTTAAAAAATGGCAAGTTTATTTAAAAACCCAAACATTTAACTGTGCAAGTCTGTTTTTCTTCACTAGTTTATTTTGATAATCTAAACATGACACCAATATAGCAGCATTTTTCATTTGTTGACTTTTTGGACATGTACTTAACTACCCAGCATGTAATCGTATCATGTTTTTGAGAAAATGGAATAATTTAGGTTGAGGAGATTACATTTTGTCAAATATAGTGTAGTAGGAATGAATGGTAAAATAAATAGTGGCCATTGCAATGAACAGGGTAGTGTAAGAGAGAGAAGAACAGGTGATGCCACAACTGACATTGTTGGAGGAGGCTCCATGCCACCTGAAAGCTTTGGTCATGGTTGTACTGGTTGTCAGTTGTTTTGCAATCTGAAGGATTTGCAGAAGGAATAAAAAGAGATATACAGGCAAGAAAAGACTATGAACTACAGCTCTTCATAAACACATGAAGCAGCTGGTTAGCTATATCAGCAATGCTCAATCTATCCTCGTTCTCCTTGTACTTGTATTTTTGGTAGCAAGTAGTAAGTGGTCGGTGTCCTCAATTCCATCATCTACAACTACTGTTTTTCATACTCCTCCTCTATTTCTATCTCACCATTCATCTTGGATTGTGGAACAATGAAACAGTTGTACACTCCCAGTCATCCACTTGTGAGCCAAACTCAACTCCAAACTGCTGCTGGTGCCATCACTGACGTACCACTTAGTGAACTCCACAGACTTTTTAGACATTATATAGAATTCTCATGATTGCTGTTAGAAGCCATTATTTCTTACAGAAAGGGATTCCTGCTTTGTGCTCACATGTGTAGACTTGCATGGCCACTCTTTCTCTAAGCATTAAGCTTAAAAGGCCTCTCCACCATAGAACATCAACTATGGTCATGTACAGTAGTTGTCCTTCATGGCTCACTGTGCAAAGGTTTTGAACAGCAGCGATGCACCCTTGTAACCAGAACCTAGGATAAAACCAAAATGAGCAAGTATGTTGCAGTAAATAAATAGTAATAATACATGTAAATAACATAGGGTACTTAGTTGACACTATTTTGATCAAAAGAGCGTAAAATCCATTCCACCGTGACAAGGTGTACCCAATCAGGATGGTCCCTAACTCTTGTAGTCGACCTCTCTATCTGCCAGCAGGCTTCAAAATATGTGGGGGCAGAGCAGGACCCAGACCTGACTGTTTAACCACCTGCTTGTGGAAAGCTATATAGACAAAATGCACAGCCCAAAAGGGGAGAGCTGCTCCCTTATATGTATAAACAACTAACTCAAAACCAAAAAAATGAGCCAGAACATAAGTGCAATGTGTATGTGCTTATTCCACATCCCATACCTGTAGAGACAATTTATGGATAAGAGATTATTATTATTAGTATAAGAAGATCGCTCTAGAAAAGGAAGTAACCAGCCACCTGCTACCCTGATAGTTAGAACATAATCAGCCATGGGCATAGGGGAGGACAGAAATCATAATGTTACGTAACTGACCTGCAAGATACTGTGTTTTTCCAAAAATAAGACCCTGTCTTATACTTTTTTTGCCCCCAAAAAAGTGCTAGGGCTTATTTTTGGAGTAGGTCTTATTCTTGGAGAAACATGGTTGGGAGTAAGTTTACCCCCCCAAAAAAGCAGGCCCCCCCTTCCCAGGAGACTCATACTTAGCAGACCCTGAATGGCTGCGTGGCTCCCAGGTTCTCCTGTGCTCTCCGGTGTGCGCTCCCAGCAGCTATGCTTGCACGCCGTCCTCCCCTGCTTCTGGCCGACACACCTCATACACACACACTCTCATACACACACACACCAGATCCCACACATCATATCACACACACACACACACACACACACACACACACAGACAGACTCATACACTCTCTCACTCATCACATCCAGCGGTACAGAATCCATCCAGCCGCAGGGAACGATGGGAGGAAGTCGCGTGTCCGCAGGTCCTGTAAGCAAGCATTAGGGCAGGTCCTTGCACTCGCACAGCCTCTCAGGATTCTACCGGCAAGAAGAAATCAGTGTCGCTGGATGTTGTGAGTGTGTGTGATCTGATGTGTGTGTGATATGTTTGTTTGTGAAATCTGATGTGTGCCGGGGAGCGGTCACTGCAGGGCCTCCCACTCGGCATCTGGTGAGTTTGATTGTGAGATGTCCGCTATCTATAATGAAGTGTCAGTAGGTTTCTTTACCTTTTTTAGCTGCATGGACACTTCATTATTGAATGCGACTAGGGCTTATTTTCGGGGTAGGGCTTATTATTTAAGCATTGCACCGAAAATGCTGAAAATCTTAGGTCTTATTTTTGGAAAAACAAGGTAGTTGAAATAGAAGTCTCTTTTTATCTATTTTTAATTTGAAATCTGATGTACAGTAGTTTTAGGTTAAAGTTATGCAGAAATATGACAAATTTTTAAGGATTCACAAAATTTCAAGCACAAACATTAGGCTAAGTGATCTCCAAAAGAATCTGGGATGGGCAACTATGTTTACTGAGGACACGGCTGCAAATAATTTTTCAGATCCCCCATTGCTCCTATATTTGTATATTCAGCCAATGTGTTTATTGAT
This sequence comes from Anomaloglossus baeobatrachus, assembly GCF_048569485.1. NCBI lineage: Eukaryota > Metazoa > Chordata > Amphibia > Anura > Aromobatidae > Anomaloglossus > Anomaloglossus baeobatrachus. The sequence continues at coordinate 506,454,344 of NC_134357.1, read as the reverse complement.
TTGTATGACATATATAAAATATGAAGGACTTCTCCTTTCTTGTATTCACTGCGTAGTTACATTAAAAAAAAGATATACAAATCCTTACTTTGTCTCCAAAGCAATGGCTTATGTGTACACGACCATTTTGCTACAATGTGCTTTGCTCTGTGCTTGTACCTGTCATGAATGTCTTAGATGGAATCACCTACTAAAACTGATTAAGGTCCCCTAACACATTAATCTATCTTTCCCTCTTATGTCGTCTATTGTGCTAGTCCAGTCATGCCGAACCTTTCAGAGGCCGAGTGCCCAAACTGTAGCCCTAAACCCACTTTTTTTCTCTGAAGTGCCAACACAGCAATTTAACCAATGCTATTATATAAATAATTGATTTTAACCTTACCTTTGCAGTCTTCTCTTCTCTTCATTAGGGGGCATCACGCTCATGCATGCTTACCACACATTGAAGCTCAGCCACTCCCACTTCCCTTTCCAGACACAGCAGTTGGATTGATCTTTCTGGAAAAAATTGCAGCATATTAGACAGAGAGACAGATTTTAGCATGGAATGCAATCAGATTTCACTCTGTAATCCACATCTACATTTCAAAGTCTGAACATCTCGAAATCCCATAAAGACATACAAGTTGCTCCTCTCCCCTTTCATTGTGTAGTTATGTCCCCCTTCCTGGCCACTTCCTGGTAAACACGTCCCCCATCCTGATATATATTTCCTACATTCTGGTATATTTGTCCCCATCATGTCCCCATCCTGTTGAATGTACCCCATCCCGGCATATTCCCCATCCTGGTAAATGTTCCTCATACTGGTAAATGTTCCCCCATCCTGGCATGTACTCCCTTCCTAGTAAACGTACCCCATCTTCGTAAATGTTCCCCCATCCTGGTAAATGTTCCTCATCCTGGTAAATGTACCCCATCCTGGTATGTATCTCATCCTGGTAAATGTACCCAATTCTGGCATGTTGCCCCATCTTCGCGTCTACCTCATTCTGGCATGTTCCCCCAAACTTGTAAATGTACCTTATCCTGGCATGTTACCCCATCCTAGTAAATGTACCCCATCCTGGCATGTTCCTCATCCTGGTAAATGTACCTTATCCTGACATGTTCCCCCATCCTAGTAAATGTTTCCCATTCTGGCATGTATCTCATCCTGGTAAATGTACCTCATCCTGACATGTTCCCCCATCCTAGTAAATGTACCCCATCCTGTCACGTTCCCCCATCTTGGCAAGCACCACATCCTGGTAAATGTAACCCATCCTGGCATGTACCTCATCCTGGCATGTTCCCCCATCCTAGTAAATGTACCCCATCCTGGCATGTTCCTCATTCTGGTAAATGTACCTCATCCTGGCATGTTCCTCATCCTGGTAAATGTACCTCATCCTGAGATGTTCCCCCATCCTAGTAAATGTACCCCATCCTGGCACGTTCCCCCATCTTGTCATGTACCTCATTCTGGTAAATGTACCCCATCCTGGTATGTACCTCATCCTGACATGTTCCCTCATCTTAGTAAATGTACCCCATTCTGGCATGTATCTCATCCTGGTAAATGTACCCCATCCTGGCATGTAACTCATCCTGGTAAATGTACCTCATCCTGGTAAATTTACCTCCATCCTGGTAAATGTACCCCCATTGTGGTAAATCCTGATATCTTCACCATCCTGATATCTTACTCCATCCTGGCAGGTACCTCCTCCTGGCATGTACCTCATTCTGGCATGTACCTCATCCTGGCAGTTTCCCCATTCTGACATGTACCTCATCCTGGCAGTTTCCCCATTTTGGCATGTACCTCATCCTGGCAGTTTCCCCATCCTGGCATGCACTTAATTCTGGAACGTACTTCATTCTGGCATGCACCACATCCTGGCATGTTTTCCACAATGCTGGCATGTACCACCATCCTGGCATGTTTTTCCCTATGCTGACAGCTGACTCTTTCCCCCCTGGCATGTTTTCCCCTATGCTGGGACTTCCCCCCTCCCCCCCTGGCATGTTTTTCCCTATGCGGGCACTTCCCCCCCCCCCCTGACATGTTTTCCCCCATGCGGGCACCCCCCCCCCCCCCGACATGTTTTCCCCCACGTGGGCACTTTCCCCCCTAACATGTTTTCTCCCATGCGGGCACTCCACCACCCCCGACATGTTTACCCCCATGCGGGCACTTTCCCCCCCTGACATGTTTTCTCCCATGCGGGCAATCTCCCCCCGACATGTTTTGCCCCATGCGGGCACTTTCCCCCCCTGACATGTTTTCTCCCATGCGGGCACTTCCCCTCCTCCCGACATGTTTTCCCCCATGCAGGCATTTCCCCCCCCACTGACATGTTTTCCCCCATTCGGGCCCCCCCCCCCCGATACAGCCGTGCACACAGGTTAAAAAAACAAAAAAAAAGCCATACTCACCTTCCAGCACCCACTTCACCGCTGCGTGCCGCTGGGTCTTCAGATCCCGCGCGGCCACAAGCGTCATTAGGCCGGCGCCACTTACTGACGCTCCTCCATCTCCTAGGCCACAGACCTGCGGCCTAGCAGAGGAGGAGTGTCAGAGCAAATGTCTCCTCCGCTCCAACACAACTTTGTACTGCCGGCGCGACCGCACCAGCAGTGCAAAGGGGCAGGAAGAGGCGACAACGCGCATGTCGGCAGAAAGGGCTCCTTTGTGCCCCGGCTGACACGCGTGCCATAGGTTCGCCATCACTGTTCTAGTCTGTCAAAATTTGAATTGTATCACAGTTTGCTTGGACATGCTATAAATGTATATAATAAAATAATATTAATATAATTCCAATACAATGTTACTCAAAAATAATAAAATCATTCTTATCCTTGGCAGATGACTGCACCAGGAGCTTAGAGGGACGTCTGATATTCTCCGATTTTTCAGCAGAAAACCTTGGCATTATACCAGATATACCTCAAGACCTTCTCAGAAAAAAATTATCATCTGATCCGTTTCCACAGGTCCTTTCTGCTTCATCAAAGGCAAACATACAAAGCAAAAGTCACAGAAGGGCTGTTCAACAGGAAATGGCATCCAAAGAGGAGAAACCATATTCATGTTCAGAATGTGGAAAATGTTTTACAGCCAAATCATGTCTTGTTAAACATCAAATCATACACACAGGGGAGAAGCCATTTTCATGTTCAGAATGTGGAAAATGTTTTAATCGAAAAACAAATCTTGTTACACATCTGAGAATTCATACGGGGGAGAGGCCGTTTTCATGTTCAGTATGTGGGAAATGTTATAGTGAAAAATCCAAACTTTTAACTCATCAGAGAATTCACACAGGGGAGAAGCCATTTTCATGCTCCAAATGTGGGAAATTGTTCAAACAACAATCAGTTTTAATTAGGCATCTGAAAATTCACATGGGGGAAAAGCCATATTCATGTTCAGAATGTGATAAATGTTTTGCACAAAAATCATATCTAGTTAGTCATCAGAGAAGTCACACTGGAGAGAAGCCATATTCATGTTCAAAATGTCGAAAACATTATAAGGAGAAATACAGTCTTGTTAGACATCTGAGAATTCACACAGGAGAGAATTCATTTTCCTCTGGAAAATATGGAAAGTGTTTTACAGAAAAATCAAATCTTGTTACACATCAGAAAAATCACAAAGAGGAGACACCATTTTCTTGTTCAGAATGTGAGAAATGTTTTACAAAGAAATCAAATCTTGCTAAACATCTGAGATATCACATAGGGGATAAGCCATTTTGTTGTTCAGAATGTGGGAAATGTTTTTCAAAGAAATCAAATCTTGCTAAACATCAGAGAACTCACACAGGAGAGAAGCCTTTTTCATGTTCAGAATGTGGGAAATGTTATGGTGCAAAATTTGATCTTGCTACACATCAGAGACTTCACACGGGGGAGAAGCCATTTTCTTGTTCGGAATGTGGGAAATGTTTTAACCAAAAAATACATCTTGTTAGTCATCAGAGAAGTCACACTGGAGAAAAGCCATATTCATGTTCAAAATGTGGAAAACATTATAGGGAGAAATACAGTCTTGTTAGACATCTGAGAATTCACACAGGAGAGAATTCATTTTCCTGTTCAGAATGTGGAAAGTGTTTTACAGATAAATCAAATCTTGTTACACATCAGAAAAATCACAAAGAGAAGACACCATTTTCTTGTTCAGAATGTGGGAAATGTTTTACAAAGAAATCAAATCTTTCTGAACATCTGAGATATCACATAGGGGATAAGCCATTTTCTTGTTCAGAATGTGGAAAATGTTTTACACAGAAATCAAATTTTGTTAAACATCAGAGAACTCACACAGGAGAGAAGCCATTTTCTTGTTCGGAATGTGGGAAATGTTTTAACCAAAAAACACATCTTGTTAAACATCAGAGAATTCACACAAAGGAGAGGCCATTTTCTTGCTCAGAATAAGGCAAATGTTTTACAGATACATCAAATCTAGTAAAACATCAGATAAGTCACTCAAGTTACAAGGCGTTTTCATGCCCTGAATGTGGAAAATCTTTTAAACAAAAATTAATTTTATGTATAATCTTTCTTTATTAAGTAGAAGAGAAGAATAAAGAAACATAGAAAAACGTACAAACAATCAAGGTTATGGAAGGATCGTTGCAAATGATACCACATTTTGAATAACAGTTCTATATTAAATGCCGGTTATGACTTCGGATCCTTCACTGTTACCAACCTTACGTTCCTCCCTTTCTATCCCATAAGCTCCAGACTACTGTCTGTTTTTTGGTATCCCACCTTCCCGTATGACCTTGAACCTTAGCCTATCTCAATTCGTTATAATTTTATCCATAAAATTAAAAAATAATAAAAACCTTCATAAGTGACCATAGAAGAGATATAGGTAGACAAGAATGAAGTAGAAAAGAAAGCTGAGAGACAAAGAGTAAGAAAGGGGGTATCTTTTCGGGGTTGGGGGGGCTGGAAGGGGGGCCACACGCGAGTCCTATCGTTGCCTTTCTTCTGACTCTGTTCATACTGCACCTACTGTGCCTCAAAATACCGTATGGTACTCGTCTGAACTTTTAAATGTTATCCATGGCGTCCAAATTCTCTGATATCTTTCAGTATGTCCCTCTGCCTCTGCCATTAATTCCTCCATATGATGAATGTGTTCAAATTCCTGCGTCCATTCCCTTAATGACGGGGCCTCCTGTGTTCTCCAATGTCTTGGAATCACTGCTCTTGCTGCCGCCAGACAGAACCGCAGTGAATCCCCTTTTTGGGCTTTAATTGAACCGGGGAGCATTGACAACAAGGCTATTTGTGGGGTCCGTACTGATCTCTTTCCTGTTATTTTTTATATGTTTTGAAAATTGCCTCCCAGAAAGGCTTCAATTTATCACAGTCCCACCATATATTTATCATTGTACCCTTTAGTGTTCCACATCGCCAGCACATCTCGGATACAGAAGGAAAGATTCTGTGTAGCCTCACCGGATACTGATACCATCTTGTTAGGATCTTATAATTTTTCTCCTTGGTGTATCCTGCAATTGACATTTTATGTGTAAATATGTAAGCTTTCTGTTTTTCTGCATCTGTGAATGTCGTTTCCATTTCTTCTTCCCACTTGGTCATGTATGAGGGATCCGAGCTCGCAGAGGGATCTGCCTGTCCAATCATCTTATATATAAGTGACATCAGATGAGTGGGTATAGTGCCCTGCATAAATAATTTTTCAAAAGGTAGGGCCAAGCCCTCTGATATTCCGTCCATTCCTCGTGTCTTAGAGTTCACGAATGAATAGAGTTGTCTATATTCTATCCATGATAATTTCTGGGGAGGTTCCATATTTTGCATATCCTCAAAGGATCTCAAGTTAGACTCCCTAAGGGTATGATATATCCTACCATCTTGTTGTGCTCCCCATCTTAGAAATGTAGTCCGACCGACTCCCGGAGGAAATTCTGGATTGGATATGATAGGAGCAAGGAGAAAAGGGCAGCCCACCAATCTGCCATTCTGTTTAACCTTGTCCCATGTCCTCAGTGTAGCCTTAATAAAGAGACTCGCCGCGTCTGATCTCACCCCCTCCCTTGACCCCACCCATGGTAGATACCTCAGTGGAATTGATGAGCTTTCCTGTTCAAGTCCGACCCATTTCTTATTCTGATCGTTAAAATGCCAGTCAAACATTCGGACCATCAGTGCCGCCCCATGATATCTGCGCACATCTGGTAGTCCTGCGCCCCCTACCGTGATATGTCTAGTGAGTGTGTGGTATTTTATTCTTGCCCTAGAGTGGCCCCATACAAATTGAGATAGCGCAGACCTAAGTGTCCGAAAAAACCCGGTAGGGGGAAGAAGCGGAACTGCCTGAAATATATATAAAAACCGTGGGAGGATATCCATTTTAAATGTGTTTATACGGCCAAACCAGGACAAGGGTTTTTTATGGTATGACCTAAGCTCTTTTATTGTTCGTGTCAATAGCGGTAAACAGTTCTTGGAATACAGTAATTCCAAATCTGCCGGTACACTGATACCTAGATATTTCAAAGTCTGGGATTGCCATTTAAATGGGAAGTTACTTTGGACTAGTGATACCTCATGGGGCTGCAGTGTGATATTTAAAGCTTCTGTTTTTGAGCCGTTAACTTTGAAATTACTTAAATCCCCAAATCTCTCGAACTCCGCTATCAAGGAGGGGAAAGATATGTGTGGCTGAGACACGTATATCAACAAGTCATCCGCATATAATGCCGTCTTGTATGTTTTCCCCCCTACATCTATACCGTGCACATTGGGATTTCTCCTAATTGCGTTGGCAAGATGCTCCATTGTAATGACATATAATAGCGGAGAAAGAGGGCACCCCTGCCTTGTTCCATTTCTGATTTGTATAGGCTTTGATAAGAAGCCATTTGCCTTTATCCTTGCCGATGGACAAGTATAAAGTGCCAATACTTTATTCAAAAAGCCAGGGCCTAACCCTATTTGTATTAGAGCCGCCCTTAAAAAATCCCACTGTACTCGATCAAACGCTTTTTCTGCGTCTACTGATAATATTCCCAGGGGTTGATTCATGCTTTTGGCGTGCGCTATGAGCAGTAAAGTTTTATTAACGTTATCTCGCGCCTCCCTACCCTGTATGAATCCTACTTGGTCTGTATCAATGATGGAGGGGAGAAGGGGAGCCAGCCTGTTAGCTAGGATCTTGGAGTATAACTTTATATCTACATTGAGTAAAGATATTGGTCTGTAATTAGACACTATCATGGGGTCTTTGCCAGGTTTCGGAAGGACCGTGACATGTGCCTCCAGTGACTGAGCCGCAAAGGGAGTCTCCTCTGAGATTGCATTGAAGACCTTAGTCAGAAATGGAGTAAGCAGTTCCCCAAATGTTTTATAAAATGTAGGAGAAAATCCGTCCGGCCCAGGACTCTTCCCCTTTGGAGTATTCCTAATTACCTCTCCCACCTCCTCCTCTGTGAACCGGTTTTCCAATTGTTGCACTTCCTCATTTTTCAGAGTTGGCAAAGCCGTGTCCATCATGTACCCCTTAATGCGTTCAGTCAATGCTTGTGACGACATGCCAGAGAACCTCTCTTGAATGTTATACAATTCGGAATAGAAGCCCCTCAATCCTTCCAAGACCTCCGCCGGATTGCTTACTTCCCCTCCTCCCCGTCTCCGCAAGCTAGGTATCAATGTGGTGAGATTACGGGGGTGTAAAAGGTTGGACAAGGATCTACCGCATTTATTAGAATGCTGATAGAGGAAGCGTTTATAATGGTTCCTGTATCTGAGAAATCTTTCATTCAGTACTGTCCTTAGTTCCTCTCTGCATTTTGTAAGTTCTGCTAGTGTTTCTCTCAACTGTTTATTTTTGTGTGCTGTTTCCAACTTATGAATCCCGTCCAACAATTCTTTTATGCGAATATTCCTTATTTTTTTGGTACGCGCCCCATGCTTTATCAGCACCCCTCTTATGACACACTTAAACGCCTCCCACTGCAGTGGCAACGAAGTGGGGTCCGTTTCGTGAGAGGACATGAAGACCCCTACCGTCTCCCTGATGTCATTCATACAAATTACATCTTTGAGCAAATTATCGTTGAGTCTCCATGTCCACTCCCGTTTCCTTCCATCTGGGGGGGGCAAAGGCCAAAAAGACAGGGGCGTGATCGGACCAAACTATACTACCAATCGTGGGATTCGGTCTCCAAGCCAAAACACACTGACTCACTAAGAATAGATCTATGCGACTATACGAGTCATGAGGGGTGGAATAAAAGGTATAATCCCTACCCGTAGGATGCATGCTGCGCCACACGTCATTAAGGTGCATCTGATGTATGTCTCGCTTCAAAGAGGTCAATCTCTTTGTGGAAATGTTGCTCCTTCCAGCCGAGGTATCTACTAAGGGATTCAAAGACAAATTAAAATCTCCCCCCAGAATCATTATTCCCTCTGCGAACTCGGATAAAACCTTTAGAAAGGCCCTGCATGTCTGTGTCTGCCCCGTATTAGGGGCATACCATCCTGCCACCATATATACTGTGTCATATATCCGTAGCTTGACTATAATGTATCTGCCTTCTACGTCCTGTTTCGTGTCTATAATAGAATGAGGCAGATTTCTGTGTATGGCCAGCGATACCCCCCTTGACCGAGATTCAGCGTTGGCGCTGTGGAACCATGATGTATAATTGCGGTCTCTTAAGTTTGGGACATGTCCCACTTTAAAATGTGTTTCTTGAAGGAGCAATATGTGAACTTTCTGTTTGTGCATTTCAGCTAATATTTGAGTCCTTTTTTGTGGCGTATTAAAGCCCTTTGTGTTGAAAGATCCAAATTTTAGTTCCGCCATGTCTATTTCTGGCCGTTAGACGAACCAGGGAAGGACACGTGTGGACGGGGAGGCTATCAGCAAGGGGTTAGGTCAGATGAGATTTGAGAGATTTATAGTAAGGGTATAGGATACCCCAGGAATAGCAGAAAGAATAGTAAGTTGAGATAGAAATAAAGAAGAAGAGAAGAAGAAGAGGAAGAAGAGAAACCAAAAAAAAAAAAACACAAAAAAAAACACAACAAAATTTGTTCCCAAGTATGGGAAAGTGGTGTTGGACTAAGGCACCAGTAACTATATCCTGGTGTTCCAACCCACCTACTTTGATGGGGGAGGCTGTATCTAACTATACCTTGTCCAGCACGGTATAGTACCCCCTTAAGTGCGGTAGTCTTTCCAGGGAGAGTTGCTCCCCGCCGGCGCAGATCTGCATCATCTTTCTGATCATATATTTCCCATCTATATTAACTGTATATTAACTATGTTAATCTGTGAATAAATTGAAACTTGGTCCAACATGTATTACTATATCACTATTCTGTATACCTCTCTGACTCCTCTATACTAAATCATTGCCCCTTTTCTGCTATTTCTGCTATTTTCTACCCTTATTCCCCTTTCAAATCCAAACTCCTTTTTCAATATGACTATAACTGTGACTATAACATTAAGCCATCTTCCAAACTTCAACCGTATTATCCTAATTGTATACTATCTTTAGGACAATTCAAAGTCTGTTTTCCCGTTCAGTGGGACTCCATATTTAACCGAGATCCATAGGCGCCTCTCTTCGCCTCCTCTGAGGGGCTTCTCTAGGTGGAACCCCTCCGGGGGCCCCCGGAGGCAGAAATGGCCAGTCCCGAATTGTCACTGAAGGAATTTGGAGGGCTGCGGTGAACTCAGGTATGCCCCCAGGGTGACTGAGGACGTGCATCCTTCCTGCCCTCCGGACTCTCAGGCGGAATGGGAAGCCCCAAGTATACTGTATATTCCGTTGGCGTAATATGTCCAATAAGGGTCTCAGAGCCTTTCTCTTCTGAAGAGTCCACTTGGACAGGTCAGGTAGAATCAGAATCCTTTGTCCTTTAAAGGATATATTGTCCAGTTTCCGTGCTTGGGCCATGATGTTATCTTTCAACTTATACTTATGTACTTTGCAAATGACGTCTCTGGGGAACTCTGGATCCATTACTTTAGGGCCCAGAGCTCTATGAGCCCTGTCCAGCTCCAGAGGAGAGTCTTTGGGTACTTGCAGTATGTCATTGAAAATGTGGCATAGAGTCCCCTCCAAGGCTGTGTGCTCAACCGACTCAGGAATGCCGCGTACTCTAATATTATTACGCCGGTTTCTGTTTTCAGCATCGTCTAGCATTTCTGCCAAATACTGCAGTTGTATATTATGAGATGCATATCCGGCCTCCTGTTCTGCTGCCTTTACTGTCAGAGCCTGAACTGTGGACTCTGCTGTTGTGACTCTTTCTCCCAACTGTTGTACTTCATCTTTAACCCCAGAAAGTTCAGCCTTGTATGAGTTCTCCAGTCTGGAAATATACTGCTCCATGTCCTTTTTTGTGGGGATGTTTTTAATATGGGAACTCAGCTCCCCAATGGTCCGCCATAGCTGACTGATATCTTGGTCCCCTTGCACCCCTTCCTGACTAATTATATGTGGCATGTCAGTATTTGGGGGTTTATCAGGGGCTGAGGAGGTAGCTGTCATCTTATTTGGCTGCAACAGAGACTGTGTCTGGGCTTGTGAGCCTGCTGCCTGCTCTGTATTGTGTCCTTCTGTGGCCCCTTCTGCTCCTGCACACTCTGCCCGCTTCTCCTCGGACATTACTCGGTGCCCTCCCCCACTGCTTTCCTGTCTGCAGGGCTCCGGCGTCCCAGCGCCATTTTGGGCCTCCAGCGCGGCCGCCCCGGCTACTCCATTACCCCTGGGCTGGCCAGCACTCACCGCTCCCCAGGCTGCCTCCACCGTCTCCGATGCCTCCACCGCCCGCATCTCCTGTGCGGCTTCCTCCCTCTCTGCAGCCGCCGCCATCTCTCTGCAGGACGCGCGGCTGCTTCTGGTTGATACCGCAGTGTCGGCCATTATGGGAGCGGGCCCTGCAGACTGTGTCCACACCATGTACCTCCGAATGCTCTGGTCTGGGGTGCTGGAGCGGGATGAGGTGAGCTGGGGGTCCTCCTTCTTCCTTCTATTGCCCATCCGTGACTTTAGGGGTCCTGAAGTGTTGCTCTTGTATGGTATTTCCCTGCGCCGGCTGAGGAGCTAATGTACAGCACTTCTTTATCCCTCCATGGCCAGGCCACGCCCCCCACAAAAATTAATTTTAATTGTGCATCAAAGAATTCACACAGGGCAAAAGCCATATTCATGTTCAGAATGTGGGAAATATTTTACAGTGAAAAATCACCAAGTTAAACATCAAAAAACTCACACAGGGAAGAATGTTGTGAATACATTTTCCAGTTTGGGGCTCCCTCTTGTGGTCAGTCCTGGCGGTGAAGTTGACTTCTTGAATGGGAGCCAGACACCTGTGGAGGACTGGCAATCAGGTAATTCAGATTGGGTTTCTATAACTGAGTAGTTCCTGTTCCTTGCAGGTACTCAATGTATCTCCTGTGTGCTAAGGACATTCTGAAACCAGCCCTTCTCTCTACCAGAACTCCTCTCAGATAAGTTGGTCTTTGTACCTATGCTTAATGCTTGATTCCTGATTTTGCCTGTGTGGAGTTCTTGGTGGAGTTGCATCATTCCTGATGGGAGTGTCTGTATACCTAGCTCCATGTTCTGCTATGTATTGTGTTTTGTCATGCTTGGTATTAAATTCAGTCCCTCATCTACATTAGTGTTTTTTGGATCCCAGTAACACCAGAGTACTGATTTAGTGGGGGAGAGCCTGTGTGGGCTCAGGACTTTTCCATATCAGGCGTGCTGAGGTTTATGAGGGTTTTTACAGCTGCAGACAGTGCTCTTTCATATCCTTTCCTATACAGATAGTTTGGGCCTCATCTTTGCTGAATCTGTTTTCTAGCTATGTATTGTGTTTTCCTATATCAACGTAGTCTTTACATGTGAGGGGCTATCTATATCTTTGGGGATTGCTCCGAAGTAGATTAGCTTTTCTTATTGTTAAAAAATATACTCTTAAATATATTTTTCTTCAAATACGTAAAGGCGCATGAATGAAAAGACCTCAAAAATGTAAAAAGTAAATGTATTTTATCTATTTAAAAATGGTTGCCAGGGTTCAGTTACAGAAAGGAAAAATAATATACTTTGATAGCTTACGCAAAAATAAGAGTTCATTTAGTCCATACTGATCAATGGGAAGTCTTTACCCATCTTTCTTTGGGTCCTGAACGGCAATGCAGGGGATGTCATCTCTTAGCGTGTCTTCATCTTTGCAGCCTCGAGTCTTCTCACAGCAGGCAATCTGGAGGAGCGAGCAGTAGCCCCCTCCATCGTGCATTATATACCAGCTGTTCAAACCATATAGGGCGTTCTAGTGTAACACAGTTGAATATAGTTCCATATTACGTAACCTTCTGTAAACTTCGGGAAGCTTCGGGAAGGATTCAAATATATCCCTCCATGCTCAGCACTCAAGTATATTCAATATGGGCATTTTAATATTTATCCCTTATAAACTTTATTAATAACCTATGCCCTCCAACATAAACAGAACTATAAACGTATATGTCTTACTATGAAATATTTGATAACTTGATGTATTAATTTCAATGTTTTTACAAACCCCCCTTGAAGCGGGTGGAGTAACCCCGAAATTAATTAATACATCATTAAAATAACAAATCTTCTTTCCTTATTTGGCAATAACGGATTAATATCAATAATAATGATGAAGAATAATTAATTTGCATTATTCATGTAAGTTCAATAATATAATAATGTGGATTCATGTTATGACAGGCTGTGACTGATCAATCATATAAAAATGTATAAAACTATACTTCGCTAGACCTAAAAAGAAATGCAAAAAACCAAATCCGGTCACCAAATGATGTCCTCTGAGTGGATGTCTTCTTATCTCCGATGTAATCCGGCATAAACACAGTCTCTTAGAAATAAATCCTTTGATAAAAATGAATGGTTACCAATTTAATACAGTCCCGTATTGCGTTTATCATCGTTAGATCAAAGTCCATAAACTTTATTCTTTATTACAAAGTCCATAGCCAATGTTGATAAACCACAGTTCATGAATGTAGAAGAATAGCAAAAGTCTTTGATGTCTGTGCAGTGCAATTTACATTAGTCACCTTTTATCCTCCATGCTGCCTGTTGTCAAATCCTTTTGGACAGATGTTAAGACGTTCTTGGTCAGCACGACAGGGGTTAACTTTAACACGTCATTGCTCTTCTTAGTATCTGTAGGGAGGTCTTAATGCACAGACCATGTGTCATTGTCCATCCTTGAACCAAAAGATATTGCGTTTCTGAGGTGCAAGCACGGTAAGTGTATTGTATGTTACACAGTCTTATTTGAGACGTTACCTTTTGGACCTTTTTGCAGAATCCCTGTTAACTTTAGGAAAAATATAAAGTCGTTTTATCTTTTGTAATCTTGATTGAAGATTTCACTCCCTAATCTAAATACCAAATATGGCAATAACTATCACTAATAAATGTCACAGCGTATCATAACTTCTAATACTATAATACCATGTCATTATTATTATCGTAGAAGTATTAATATAATTGATACTCAGAATGATAAAATACTGTATAATGGTATAGACGATAGTATTTTTTTGTAATGACCATTTTGTCGTTGGTGTATTACCCTTCCAAACCCATAGGTGGCAATGTGTTGAATGTAACCAAAATATAATATAAAATATGAAATAATATAATGTGTACCTATAACATGTATCATATTATAAATATGAAAGGCAACAATGTGGCTTTTAGTTAGATCATTTGTAAATTATAAATCAAAGCAAATAACCTTTTAGAAAAGACTGGATGATACCATCAAAACACAATAATACCCATTATAAATTATTATTGATTAAAAATATTATATATTATTTATAAATATAGGAAGGTAAACCTAGATGTACCTCGATCTTCCATCTTTATTACTCTAATTTAATTCATTTGATTTGCCTATTATTTATTAAATAACCTACTATAAAGAAATGTGTAACCATAAGTAATATTTCATCCTTATTGTGTTAACATACTAATATAAAAATAATGTATTACTAAAAAGTGAACAATTGTATATATTGATGAAGGAAGTATCTTTTCTTCCAAAAAATGGAACTTTTCCCTTTTAATATGATTCATATTTAATAAAGTAATATTCTTATATTAGATATTACTGAACTAAATATGAAGTGTTTTCTCAATTGAGATATTTAAAATCTGAAGAAAAAATAAAAATTGTAGAATTTAAGATTTTGATTAAAAATGTGAATATTAAATAATAATTAATATAAAAAATAGGAATAAAAGAAAAAATGAAAATTGGAATAAAAATAAAAAATTGAAATAAAAATAATACATTGAAATAAAAATAATACATAACCTTAATGTTACCAGTATCTTATAGGATTACCATACCTATCAGTAACCTATAAAAAATAATTAAGTCATGTAACCTTGCAAATAATACACTTCTCTTAGTATATAAATGCATTATGATATACTTCAAATATATTTTTTATTCCCAATTCTTCCTTTGTACTTGAAATATTAATTATTAAAGTATCCTGTAAACACATATATTTATCAAATATAAATGTGTGTGATTGAGACCAAACCTCTCCCTTTCAATATCATGAAATATGATATTATAAAAATTACTATGTTTAGATTAAATTAAATTAAAATTTGTGTTGTATATCTTCAGGACCATATTATAAATATCACTTCCATATTTGAAAAGAAAAATGATTTTCAATCTATGTACCAATAAAAGAAGTGACTAACACAAAAGATATAAAAAAAAAATCAAAACGTTATAACCTTATTCTAGAATGTAACTCTTCAGAATAAACCCTTAATAAAAAAAAAAAAATCCTAATATCTCTATACTAAAGAAATATGTCTAAGAATAACCTCGAAGTTAAAACAAAAATTCCCCTTTTTTTTTTTTTTCTCTCTCTCTGGATCCAAGTACTCTGACTTTAGCAGCTGCTCAAACAATCAATCATTCAAAGACACATCTATGCACACAAGACTGTCATGTTTTTTCCAACATACACTTCTACATAGAAACTGACAAACACATATCCCTTTTTTTTTCAATATTCTATGCGCATTTCAAAAATTATGTTACTAATTTGAAGTACTTCTCGAAAAAAAACAAATTCCAATGTATTACCTACTGTACATATGACCATGGAACAAACATTTATTTTTAGCTTTAGTACCAAGTCATGCTCTGGTTACGTGCAAAGAACATCATTCCAAGACAGCAAGCAGTTTTACTACACTTCCAAAGCTCAGATTACATTTCTAATAACTCTAAAGGAGATATATATATATTCATAAAAGAAATGTTCAAGTATACTTCTCTGACCATTGGTACCTGAGAAAATAATAATTATTATCAATCATGCTTTCGCGAATTAACCTTACACAAGAAAATATATGTTACCTGATTGAGGACAAGAACATATGTAAAAATAAAAGTTAATACTTCATCAATCTGTTTTACTGATAAATTCTGAAGGAAATAAAAGAATAAAAATTATTATCATATTTATGATAAAAATGAAACACTTAAAATCCGTTACTTTCTCTTATTATTTTATTTTAAATATTATTATTCATATACAGAGATCAAATTATTAATTTATAACATTAAACTATCATTTTACTAAATGAAAATATGACCTTGATTTACTATCACTACCTTTAATATATATATATATATATATATATATATATATATATATATATATATATATATATATATATATATGTATATGTATTGATTCACTGTATATGAATAAACACATTTCTCAAACAATAAAATTAATTTACCCAGAAATCCACTTTATTTAACTGAAAACAATACCTAATTTTTTCTTCAAAGATTCGATTTATTAGATTCCCTTTGAACTTATAGGAATCTCGGAACTTATGTAATTCAAGGTTTTCTCTTATATGAGAAAGAACGTCTCTCTCTGAAAGACCACCCAACTGCCACTGGCTATGAAATTCTAACCCAGGGAGAGAATCTGCACAAGACACCTGTTTCTGTCTTTCAAAGCTATTACTCATCATTTGTCCGGGATTTTCAATCCCAGTGACCGATCCCGTCACTGGAGACAAGGGTTTTTCCTGTGAAAAAAGATTTTTAGACGATAGAAATTGGGATGGATTGTATGGTTTGTAACACGTATGCAACCTCCTACGAATCTCATACACCCTATCACAGAAATATCTGGATCTGGGAGACACTGTTGGTTTTTCACAAAAACTCTCCCTTTTTTGTATTGGTTTTTCAGAATTAATTAATTTCTGTTTTGATTGACTCTGGCGACTTCTAACAAAATCGATAAATGTCGTACATTCGAATAGGGACTTTTTCTTTAATGCCACCGCACAGGCGGCATTGTCAAGGAAATTAAATTTCTTGATGAATAAACGTATCATTCCATCCAATCTGACATTTGGAATGACCGCCCTGTACAAACGTTCAAAAACGGACATAAATGAGAACATACTCTCATTCTGTTCAATTTGTAATTCTTTCAACATCTCATAGTTTGGTTCAGATTCATTCCTTGCACAGAAGATGAGATTTCTCAGCCTTATGATATCGTTATCATTTGAACAATCAAATGTCTCATTGTCAGAAGACTTTTTTTAAAGCCAATTGTCTAAAGAAATGCTGAGGTAACCATATACGGAATAACTGATTCGTCTCACTATTGGTTAAATTTAACTTCTCGATGGAACTTTCAAATATCTCTGAATTTCTGCAAACATGTATTTTAGGATTATATGCGGGAATTAATTTGCATATGTCCAATAAATTTTTTCTAAGTTTAATCCCTAACTTAGCCTGTTCTATTTTTAGAAACTGATCGTCGCCATTTTCTCTCTCCACGTGTCCTTTCTGCCTGTGTCCCACTCTGGCTCCTCCCCCTTCTGGCTTCTCTACGTCATTTCCTGCTTCTTTCCCAGTGTCCTGAAAATGACCTTGATTACGTAGCACATGTCTGCCGCCATTATCAAGATTCTGATTTGCAAAATTACAGCCAACATTACAGTCAGAATTCACCATATCACTGACTGACATTCCAGGTTCTAAGCAGTCTTTGGATTTCTATATCACTGACTCTCCTGACCATTCAGGTTGTCTATTTCCACCATTTTTACACTTTTCTACGATTAACTTGTGAAAATCATAGACTAAATGACAGACATTTCTGATTTTCTGTTTCTCTCTATTAAAAGACCTTGCACATTCTATACGTGAATTCTCAAGTTCACACTCCTCATAAAAGCGTAACCAAAGCTCCTCTACATTAGAAATATCTGAATAAGTGAACTGAAGTTTACTTTGCTTAACATATGAAGAGATAAAATCCATTTTCTTACCTGAAATGATCAGATGATCTGATGGATGATCCTCTAAGACTTGATTCACCTTACTCAGCAGGTCTAATACTTCTTATGGACTGACTTTATCTTTCTTACTCAAAAATACGTCAAAAGTTAACTTCTGTGGCTTTGTAAAAACTTTAAAGTTCATTAAAAAAAAACATTCATGCAACTTGACTTATACGTATTTCCTAGGTTCTGCGTGATTTTTTATAAATTGTCGATTCCTGATCCTTTGCAGGAGATACTTGAGATACCCCCCTTATGCAAAGTGAAGGAACAACAAAAAATGCAAAAAAAATGACGAATGGGTGGCTCACCAAAATGTTAAAAAATATACTCTTAAATATATTTTTCTTCAAATACGTAAAGGCGCATGAATGAAAAGACCTCAAAAATGTAAAAAATAAATGTATTTTATCTATTTAAAAATGGTTGCCAGGGTTCAGTTACAGAAAGGAAAAATAATATACTTTGATAGCTTACGCAAAAATAAGAGTTCATTTAGTCCATACTGATCAATGGGAAGTCTTTACCCATCTTTCTTTGGGTCCTGAACGGCCATGCAGGGGATGTCATCTCTTAGCGTGTCTTCATCTTTGCAGCCTCGAGTCTTCTCACAGCAGGCAATCTGGAGGAGCGAGCAGTAGCCCCCTCCATCGTGCATTATATACCAGCTGTTCAGACCATATAGGGCGTTCTAGTGTAACACAGTTGAATATAGTTCCATATTACGTAACCTTCTGTAAACTTCGGGAAGCTTCGGGAAGGATTCAAATATATCCCTCCATGCTCAGCACTCAAGTATATTCAATATGGGCATTTTAATATTTATCCCTTATAAACTTTATTAATAACCTATGCCCTCCAACATAAACAGAACTATAAACGTATATGTCTTACTATGAAATATTTGATAACTTGATGTATTAATTTCAATGTTTTTACACTTATATTTCTCTCTGTAAGAATATTTAGTTCTCCGGGTGTGTCGTGGTGACTAGGTCATCATAGGCACGCCCCACGGCTACTTCTAGTTGTGTGTCAGTATTAGGTCTGCAGTCCGTTAAGGTTCCAGCCACTGTGCTTACTTTTTGGGTCCGCATTTTTTCTGATCCTCCTCAGCCACTGAATCATAACAGTAGCACCGGCCTTACCTAAGATTCCAGGGTACTCAAAAGAAGGGAAAAAAAAAAGTGTATCAGATATTTTTTTTTCTTTTTGTGTGTTTTTTCCTATTTATCTCTGGGTGCCGTGGAGGATCTTGTGCTGCTATGGATGTTACATAATTAGCTGAGTGAGTTGATCAGCTTACGTCTCAGGTTAAGGATATATCCGATTATTTTGCCCAGACACCTGCTCTAGAACCTAAGATACCTGTTCCTGATTTGTTTTCTGGAAATCAGTCTAAATTTTTTAACTTCAAGAACAATTGTAGGTTATTTTTTGCCTTGAAACCAAAGTCCTCAGGGTCTTCCAGGCAGCGAGTTCAGATTCTTATCTCCCTGCTGCGTGGTGACCCCCAGGATTGGGCCTTTTCCCTGGCGCCTGAAGATCCTGCTCTTGCTGATGTGGAATTTTTTTTTCAGGCTCTGGGGTTGTTATATGATGAACCTAATGCTGTTGATCAAGCTGAGAAAATTTTATTGGCTTTGATCCAGGGTCAGGAACCTGCAGAAGTATATTGTCAGAAGTTTCGTAAGTGGGCAGTCCTTACTGAGTGGAATGATGCAGCACTTGCTGCTCTCTTTCAGAAGGGGTTGACAGAGCCTGTTAAGGATGTTATGGTGGGCTTTCCTGTCCCCTCTGGTCTCGATGCTTCTATGTCATTGGCCATTCAGATTGACAGACGTTTACGTGAACGTAAAACAATGCGAGCAGAGGTGTTGCTCTCACAGCAGTCTCTTAAGCCTATGCAGTGTGATAGGGTCCTTTCTAGGGCGGAACGGCAGGGTTTTAGATGGCGTAATAAGCTATGTTTCTTCTGTAGAGACGCCTCTCATACTATTTCTGTCTGCCATAAGCGCGAGAAACGATTTGCCCGTTCGTTTACTTTGGGTGGTATACAGTCTAAGTTTCTTTTGTAAGTGTCTTTGATCTGTTCCCTGTCATCATTTTCTGCTATGGCTTTTATTGATTCAGGAGCTGCCCTGAACTTGATGGATTTTGGGTTTGCTGAGCGTTGTGGTTTTCCTTTGGTACCTTTGCATGCTCCTATCCCTTTGAGGGGTATTGATGCTACTCCTTTAGCGGAAAATAAGCCCCAGTTTTGGACCCAGGTCACAATGCAGGTCGCACCTGACCATCAGGAGGTTTGGTAAGTTTTTGGTCTTGCATAATTTGCATGACATTTTGGTACTGGGATTCTCTTGGTTGCAAACCCATAATCCAGATCTGGATTGGACATCCTTGTCTGACTAGTTTGGGCTGCCAATGTGTGCATAATGATATTCCTGTTTTGTCTATTTCATCTCAGACACAGGAGGTCCCTGACTATTTGACGGATTTCATGGATGTATTTAATGAGCCTGAGGCTGCGTTCTTGCCTCCGCATAGGGACTATGATTGCGCTATTGAATTAGTGCCTGGATGTAAATTTCCTAAGGGATGGCTTTTCAATTTATCTGTACCTGAACATGTTGCTATGCGGACTTATATTAAGGAGTCTTTGGAGAAAGGTCACATCAGACCTTCATCTTGACCTTTGGGTGCCGTGTTTTTCTTTGTGGCCAAATAGGATGCCTCATTGCGTCCCTGTATTGACTATCGTCTTCTTAATAAAATTACGGTTAAATATCAGTATCCATTGCCTCTGATTTCCGACCTGTTTTCCAGAGTGAAGGGTGCTAATTGGTTTACTAAGCTCGATCTTCGGGGAGTGTATAATCTCATTCGTATTAAGCAGGATGATGAATGGAAGACGGCGTTTAATACCCCTGAGGGGCATTCTGAGTACCTAGTGATGCCCTTTGGGCTCACTAATGCCCCTTCCATCTTTCAATCTCTAATTAATGATATTTTCCAGGACTTTGTTGAAAAGTTTTTGATTGTCTATTTGGATGACATTTTGATTTTTTCTGACGACTGGGATTCTCATATTAAACATGTTCGGACAGTGTGTCAGGTACTCAGGGACAATGCGTTATATGTCAAGGGATCGAAATGTCTGTTTGGCGTACAAAAGATCTCTTTTTTGGGCTTTATTTTATCCCCATCTTCTATTGAGATGGATCCGGTCAAGGTCCAGGCCATTCATGATTAGGTTCAGCCTACTTCTTTGAAAGCCCTTCAGAGGTTTTTGGGTTTTGCTAATTTCTATCGTAAATTCATAGGCAATTTTTCCAGTATTGTCAAGCCATTGACTGATTTGACCAAAAAGGGATTGACTGATTTGACCAAAAAGGGAGCTGATGTTGTGAATTGGTCTCCAGAGGCAGTCTTGGCTTTTCAGGAGCTTAAAAGGAGGTTTACTTCTGCTCCAGTCTTGCGGCAGCCTGATGTGTCTATTCCTTTTCAGTTGGAGATCGATGCGTTGAAGATCGGAGCTAGGGCTGTCTTGTCTCAGAGACCCTGTGACTTCTAAAATTAGACCCTCTGCTTTGTATTCCCACAAATTTTCACCACCGGAGCGAAATTATGATGTGGGGAATCAGGAATTATTGGCTATGAAGTGGGCTTTGAAGAATGGCGACATTGGCTGGAGGGGGCGAGACATCAAATTGTTGTACTCACTGATCATAAGAATTTGATCTGTCTTGAATCTGCCAGGAGGTTGAATCCTAGGCAGGCTAGATGGGCCTTGTTTTTCACGCGCTTTAATTTTGTGGTCTCTTATAGTCCGGATACTAAAAATATTAAGGCAGATGCCCTTTCTAGGAGTTTCTTTGCTGATTCTCTTGATGTGACCGAGCCTGCTACCATCCTGCATGAGGGAGTGATTCTCTCTACGATTTCACCCAATTTGAGACTTGCTCTTGAGGAATCTCAGGAGAGCAAACCTGAAAGATGTCCTAGGGGAAAATTGTATGTTCCTGATGAATGGAGGAGTAGAGTGATGTCTGAAGTTCATTGTTCTGTGTTGGCTGGTCATCCTGGGATTTTTAGCACTAGGGATTTGGTGAGTAGGTCCTTTTGGTGGCCTTCTCTGTCTCATGATATGAGGAGTTTTGTGCAGTCCTGTGGGATCTGTTCTAGATCCAAGTCTTTTTGTTCTTGTTCTAGTGGACTGTTATTGCCATTGCCGGTGCTTAAGAGACCATGGACTCCCATCTCAATGGATTTTATTTCTGATATCCCTGTTTCTCAGGGGATGACGGTTATTTGGGTAATCTGTGATAGATTTTGTTTTTGATCCCCTACCAACTATTAAGAGTTCTGGCTCCTACAGACCACTTAGACTTTCCTAATCAACTCGTTACCTGCATTAAAGACAGCTGTCTCATATTGTCATCTATGTAAAGATTCCTGTCCACAGACTCAATCAGTCAGACTCTAACCTTGTACAACATGGGCAAGACCAAAGAGCTTTCTAAGGCCTGTTTCAGATATCAATGATTCTGGTACGTTTGTGCTTTTTTTTATACATACCAGAATCACTGACATATGGAGACCCATTATAATGAATGGGTCTGCGCACACATCAGTGATTTTTCACTGACTGTGTCTCCGTGCGGCGTACACACGTGTCTGTGATTGCCGCATGGAGGCATGTCCATTTTTTACTGGCATCACTGATGTCCCACAGACCACGCAGTGGTGTGATCCGTGAAACACATTCCAGAAAAACACAGACATTTAAAATAATAAACATTTTCAACTCACCTTTACAGCGACGCTCTGTGCAACCCCCGCTCTCTGCAGGTTCCTGGCCGGCTCATGAATATTCATGAATGCAGTCAGAGCTGACCCGGAAGTAGCTGCAGGGAGCGGTGGGCGGATGCTGCAGAGCCGAGAGGAGTTCAGCGCCATGGAGAGCAGGAATGGGACAGGTGAGCATACGTCCATGTGCAATCATGGATAACGGATCACGTATCACGGATTGCACATGCACAACCCACGTGTGCAGTGAATCACGGAACATGGAGGGACAAGTGCGTGTTTTACAAGTCAGTGAAGAACGTCTGTGTTTTTCACTGACGTGTGAAAAGGGCCTAAGGATGTCAGGGACAAGATTATAGACCTGCACAAGGCTGGAATGGGTTACAAAACCATAAGTAAGACGCTGGGGGAGAAGGAGACAACTGTTGGTGCAATAGTAAGAAAATGGAAGAAATACAAAATGACTGTCAATAGACATCGATCTGGGGCACCATGCAAAATGTCACCTTGTGGGGTATCCAGGATCACGAGGAAGGTGAGAGATCAGCCTAAAACTACACGGGGGGAACTTGTTAATGATCTCAAGGCAGCTGGGACCTTGTCACCAAGAAAACCACTGGTAACATATTATGCCGTAATGGCTTAAAATCCTGCAAAAGTCCCACTGCTTAAGAAGACACATGTGTAGGCTCATCTTAAGTTTTCCAATGAACACCTGGATGATTCTTAAAGTGATTGGGAGAAGGTGTTGTGGTCAGATTGTTGGGCGAGACCTCCGAGTCTCTCTCAGGGTCGCGGAGGAGGATTCCAGATTACATCTGCGCAGATGTATGTATGAGGAAAAATGACCACACAGAGACATGTCTCTATCCGGGAAAAGCTAAATGCTCTTCTGACCCATGTATTCAACACATAGCATAAATATACAGCTTACTCAATATATCCACGTTATCTATTAACCAACCAGCTAGCCGGGCATAGTTCATTTCTTGTTTGAACAGTCTTAGCAACATTCGTTAGCAAAACATTCAAGTGTGTTTAGACATAGATGAGAGTCTATGAATGGAACAATGTCAGTTACTTATTCTCTTCTATTCATGAATGTCAGTTACCCAACTGAAACTACAGATAAGCATTCTTCTATGAATAGAAGAATGCTAGTTACCTATCTGAAATCACAGATAGGCATTCTTACATGAATAGAAGAATGCTAGTTATCTGTCTGAAACCATAGGTAAGTATCTCTTCTATTCATGAGCTAAAACGTATTCTACATAGCCCTAAGCATAATTTGTTTTGGTTATACATTCCGTAAATATTTCAACTAGGTATATATGGAGAAGCAATACATAAAGCATTCAAAGGACAGATTATCTTATTATTATACTGCACAAACAATTCATAGCCTAGGCCTTCACAAGGTGAGACAAAAATTGAGCTCTTTGGCCTTAACTCGCCGTGTTTGGAAGAAGAGAAATGCTGCCTATGACCCAAAGAACACCGTCCCCACTGTCAAGCACGGAGGTGGAAACATTATGTTTTGGGGATGTTTCTCTGCTAAGGGCACAGGACTACTGCACCGCATCAATGGGAAAATAGATGGAGCATGTACCATAAAATCCTGAGTAAAACCACCTTACCTCCGCCAGACGTGGCTGGGTCTTCCAGCACGACAATGACCCAAAATATACAGCCAAGACAGTAAAGGCGTGGCTCAAAAAGAAGCACATTAAGGCCATGGAGTGTACTAGCCACTCACCAGACCTTAATCCCATAGCAAACGTATGGAGGAGCTTAAGCTCTGAATTACCAAGCGACGGCCTCAAAATCTTAACGATTTAGAGATGATCTGCAAAGAGGAGTGGACCAAAATTCCTCCTGACATGTGCACAAACCTCATCATCAATTACAAAAAACGTCTGACTGCTGTGCTTGCCAACAATGGTTTTGCCACCAAGTATTAAGCCTTGTTTGCCAGAGGGATCAAATACTTATTTCTCTCTGCAAAATGCAAATTAACTTATATAGTTTATACAATCTGATTTTCTGGAATTTATTTTGGATATTCTATCTCTCACTGTAAAATTAACCTACCCTTAAAATTATAGACTGTTCATGGGCAAACTTACAAAATCAGCAAGGGATCAAATACTTATTTCTTTCACTGTAGCATTGAACATTTGTTATTGAAAACTAATTACTATCCAAATAATACACATATACACTTATATATGAACAATGGTAATAAGATACATTTATATTACAACTGCAACTTAGAAAGTTTGTCCAGTGACACTTTTTACCATCTTATTTGACATTGACAATGGAGAGTTGCTGCTGTACATGATCAGGGCACTTGGTAAGGTAATCATATAATAACCTGTGAGTCTCATCTGATTAATAGGGTGATAACTTAATGTGGCATTCATAGAAATTATGGGGTCCCAAATCAAGTGTGAATTAGAAACTGTATAAAACTACTCACCACAAACAAAACAATTATTTAAACTGGTCATGAAAAATATAATTCCCAACCTTTAGGCCCAGTGCCCGTGCTGTTGATTTTGACACGGATTTTGACGCGGATTTTCAGAAATCTGCAGCAAAATCTGCATGTCCATTGTGAAGCGAGCAAAGTCTATGAGAATTCTGAAATGCTGTGCCCACGTTGAGTATTTTTCCCTTGCGTATTTGGTGCAGATTTCTTTTTTGCTGCACCAAATCTGCACCAAATCCGCAAGGGAAAAATAAGCAATGCGGGCACAGCATTCCTGAAATCTCATAGACTTTGCTGACTTCACAATGGACATGCAGATTTCTGAAAATACGCGTCAAAACTACACAGCGTGGGCACTGGGCCTTAAAGACAGAAGGGAGAAATATATTTTACACAAAGCAGTGATGCTCTTTAGTGTCTAACCAATTACTCTATACAATCCATGGCTTCCACATAGTATGACACCCCCACGATGGCCTCCACATGGTATGATGCCTCCAAAGTCAATTCACACTAAACATTTTACACCTCCTGTAACCTCCAACATGCACATTATAATGCCCCCAAAATCAATTACCCCTACTGTGTAATCCCCAACATGCACAATATGATGACCCATTTTGTCGTTCCCTATGCAATAGTAAGCCATCTCAATCGTATAATATTAGTATGATGACCTTCCATAATGCCCCTCACACACATAATGATGCTCGAGGCCACTATCATTTACCCAATACAGTATAATGCTCCAATGTGTCCCCCAATTTGGAATGGGTCCACCACTGGGCTCTCCAATACAGTATAATGAGCACACTCTGCCTCCCTGTACGTTATGAGGCCACTGCAGTGCTCCTCAATATAAGTTAATATAAGTTAATAGAAAGTGTGATGATTGTGCCTACCATGGCAGTAATGAGTTGTACTGGCTGAATGGTAGAGCCATGAGCTGATTGCTCCCTGTTCCACCATTGTATGTAACTTTATGTCCTCAGGATACAGATAACATTAAAACTGAAATTCCGGGCAGGACCCTTCAGTACTGAACCCCAACCTCTTGCTCACAAGCTCTTATTGGCCATGTTGACAGCACGGCACTGGATGAGACCAGTTAAGAATCATAGATCATCAGAATTGTCTTGACCGCTGTCCTGACCATTTACAGTAAAGTCTAACAATGCCTAATATCAGATCATGTGGATCAGAGAAATGTAGGATAACTCATTTTCAAACTTGTTACCAATCATTACTAGACATAAGCTTTATAACTTATACCCTTGTGTTTTGAACTATATTTCTTATTTACATGGTAAAATCTTGTCTTTGAACCTATGGGATTGAAGGAGAGCTGGTATATGTATCTAACTAATGAATTAAATATTACAGAGCACATAGTATAGTTGAGAGATGGTGATTCAGAATGGAAATTTGATTTCTCTTAATCCTGTTATCAGGACAAATAAAAATAAAAATTCTTCACCCTGCGAGCTCACATGACGGGTGCAAATGTTAATTGACACCTCAGCGTATATAAAGGTATATAAAGGTGCCCAACCCTGTTATGTTCGTGAAATTTAAACTTTTATTACCAGGATAAGAATATTATATAGAGAGAGCCTTCTATTACAGGGGTTGTCCACCACTCAGACAACTCCTCCTCAATCACTAAGTTTCCCCAAAGTAAAATAATAGCAGCTACTGTGTTTTCCTGAAATAAGAGTGGGTCTTATATTATTTTTTTGCTCCAAAAGATGAACTAGGGCTTATTTTCAGGGATGTCTTATATTTTCCCTTGAAGAACAATCCACATTTATTCTTGAACAAAAAGTCTACATTTTAAATACAATCCTGTCATCACATTAACATTTTGTGTTAATCCTTTTACTGGTTCAGATGCACATTTTCTTATCTGATCTGCTCTTCTCCTGGTGCAGAACCAGTCCTATAGTGGTGGGTACATAATATATTTACAAAAGTTTAAATTACCTGCTTAAATCTGTTATTCTCTATGTACTGCTAACTTTGCCCCCCCCCCAAAAAAAAACAAACAAAAAAACAGACACCCCTAAAAGAATTGCACTTACCAGACCCCAAAAAAGTAGAGTTGGCAAGTGAATGGGCTCTGACATACAAATCTGTGTCGCTATCAGGTCCCCTCATGTTCTACAGCGGTTGGCTCCTCCCGGTGACTTGAAGCAGTATCACTCGCACGGGGTGATACTGGTACCCAATCTGTTTGTGAATACAATGCGCTGGAAGGGGTAGGGACCTAACAGAAATGCAGATCTCTGTGTGAGACCCCATCCACCATCAACACTTGCCAACTGTAATTGTTTGGAGTCTGATGAGTGCGATTTTTCTTTTTTTTTGGGGGGGGGGGGGGCAGGGGGAGTCTGCTTTCTTTTGGAGTGCAACTAGGGCTTATTTTTGGTAGGTCTTAATTTTTACGCATATTCAAAAAAGCTCCAAAAATCCTACTAGGGCTTATTTTCGGGGTAGGTATTATTTTTGGGGAAACATGGTATATTCACCTCAAGTGAGTGGTGTTGGTCCTGGCTCTCTCAGGGCTCATGTTACATTATTATATCACACTATCCCAATAAGTGGCTGATTCACTCTCTTCTCCTTCATATGTAACTGATATCCTGAAGGAGTGAGAGAGCAGCCGCAGCCCGCACCGTAAGAGAGTAGAGCTGCAGCCATTTTACTTAGGGGAAACACAGTGATTTAGAAGGTGTTGTCCAAGTATTGAACGTCAACTATAAACCCTTCATGACATCCGCCATACATGTGCGGAAGTCACCAGAGGCTGTATGGAGCGGGGTCACCTCTAACAATTGTGGGTGATCTTAAAAAAATAATAATATAAATATAAAATATATGTAAGATATATATAAATATGTGGTATCGCTGATTTCAGAAGTGTCCAATCTATCAAGATATAAAAATATTTACCTCATTGGTAACACCGTAAATGGAAAAAATTGAAGAATTACCAAATTAGGATTGTTTTGGTTCCTGCGATATCAGAAAAAATGCTGTAAAAAGAAATTAAAATGTCATAACTATCCCAAAATGGTATCAATAAAAGCTTTCTCTTGCCCCACAAAACATAAGGCATCACACAGCTCCATCAACTGAAAAATCAAAATGTTACATGTCTTGGAAAATGGTGAAAACCCAAAAATGTTTTTTTGTTTTTTTTTATACAAGCTTCTGATTTATATACAACAATAAAATAATAAAATATACTGGACAAGTTGGTATCGCTGTAATCAAATTGATGAGCAGAATTATATCACCTGGTCATTTTTACCTAATAATTTTTCCATTGTAAATTATTCCCAAAAACAACAGCAGAACTGCGTTTTGGGTTTTTTTTGCAACATCATTGCAATTTTTTCCTCTATTTTCCAATACACTATGTGGTAAAATGAATGGTGTAATTCAAAAGTACAACTTGTCCTGCAAAAAACAAGCCCTAATATGTCTACGTGGGCAGAAAAAAAAAAAGTTATGGCTCTGGGAAGAAGGGAAAAAAAACCCCAAAAATAAAAAATGGCCGCATCGCGAAAGTTTTAGGTTTAAAAATAATTTCTATTTTTGATGTTTCACAAAGTCTTAAGCCAAAAGAAATATGAGAGGCTGAGTAACGTACAGTAATATTAAAGGATGAGATTCTAGGCCTAGAAACGTTGATTGAATTGCTTAAATGTAACCTACAAAATTATTTCCTTGGCAGTGGATAAAGTATAATTTAGAAAGTTTTGTTTCATTGCTTTTTAAAAAAAAAAAATTTCCAAGCTAGTGGTTATTGAAAGGTAAATGCTGAAATGCTGTCTGACATCACAAGAACTTTCCTGAAATTGAACTTAAATTGGAGCCTTTACACTTGGTACAGAGCAATAATTTGTGTCCTCCAGAACATATTCCCGGAGCACGTCCTTCCTACCGGAGTGGTTTGTGCCTGACGATCCAATATTCTTATTAAAAAGACCATTTCTCTTATGTTATCAGATATTATTTTATGTTCAGCTATTGACCACAGCATCTTGCATCCCTTTCATGACTGAATATTTCTTCCTTGCTATAATGTTTTTTTATATTCATGTATTGGTAATAGAGATGGGAAAATTAATTCTTAGAACTCTGGTCTATTGGCTTGATCAGTGATCTGTAACCTCTGGACAGGAGCCCTGTAAATCTCTCTCTTTCCCAGTTCCTCAATTCATTAGCTGAGCTGACTGGCACAACATCATTATTGCAGCATAATGCACTCACAATGTCACGCCAGACTGGCTAATCCACAAAACAGCTGGGAGGTGAGGAGATTCACAGGGCTTCCTTCCAGCGATCACAGGTTACTGACCAGCCGATAGACCGGAGTTTTCTGAATCCATTCTCCCATCTCAATTTATTTCTTATTTGCTGTTCCCCTGCTACTCTGCCCTGCTATTCAGTATTGTACTCATGATCAGTCTTTTTATATATGTGATTTTAATATTCTGAAAATGAACTATATCCCACACTGAATAAACTTTTATATTTGTGCATTTTGTTTGCTTTGATATTTATATGTGTAATTTTGTATGAATATGTTCTTTTTTATGGTATTCTGCAGTTAGGTTTTATTATTCTTCATTCTTTATATCGTGTGTTCAGCATTGAAGGGAATCTGTCACTAGGAATTTGCAATGTAAGCTGAACAGGACAGCATGCTGCAAGGGTTTAAAAAGAAAAAACATCTGGTTTTCTCTAATCTGTATACAAGCTATATTTTACTCCTGTTTACTCATACTAAAAGGTTTACTGCTCTATGATTAACATTGGTGTGACTCCTGTGCACATGCAGAGTAGCCCACCACACACGCTGCTGTAATTGACACCTCATAGTCAATGCAGAATCTTTATTGAGAGCCTGTGTGGGGTGCAGAGTCAGTGTTGGACTGGCCCAGCAGAGCACCAGACAATCCTCCGGTGGGCCCCTGGCACCCCAGTGGACCCCCATGCTTTATATTGTGCGAGGTACTGCGGGCTGGGCAGGGGCGTTTAGTGGGCAGACTGGGCCTCCATGCTCTGAGGGGCCCCCAGCCTTTCCATCATAAACTGCAGTGATTGCACAGAATCTGTGTGATCACTGCTGTTTCCGATATTGTAGCAGGACCTGTGATGACATCACAGTCATGTGACTCACCAAAGGTCCTTGCAGTGCGGGAGTCCTCAGGGCTGCACAAAGTGAGGTGTGTGCAGGACCTACAGACTTCGCTTCTCATATTGAACTGTACGTGCATCTTTCAGGCGCGCGTACATTTGAACGGACCAACATCCGTCATCACCGGGGCCGCACGGAAGAAGAGGATGCGTAGGCACCAGGTAAGCGCTTCTGCCTACCCTGCAGTGAGCCTTCCCTTGCAATGAGCCTCCCCCTCCAGTGAGCCTCCTACCTCCCCCTGCATTGAGCCTCCCCCTACAGTGAGCCTCCTGCCTCCCCTTGCTGTGAGCCTCCCCTTGCTGTGAGCCTCCCCCTGCAGTGAGCCTCCCCCTGCAGTGAGCCTTCTGCCTCTACCTGCTGTGAGCCTCCTGCCTCTCCCTGCTGTGAGCCTCCCCTTGCTGTGAGCCTCTCCCTGCTGTGAGCCTCCCCCTGCAGTGAGCCTCCCCCTGCAGTGAGCCTCTTGTCTCCCCCTGCAGTGAGCCTCCTGCCTCTCCCTGTTGTGAGCCTTCTACCTCTCCCTGCTGTGAACCTCCCCTGCTGTGAGCCTCCACTTGCTGTGAGCCTCCCCCTGAAATGAGCCTCGTCTCCCCCTGCAGTGAGCCTCCCTCTGCTGTGAGCCTCCTGCCTCCCTCTGCTGTGAGCCTCCTGCCTCCCTCTGCTGTGAGCCTCCTCTGCTATAAGCCTCCCCTTGCTGTGAGCCTCCCCTTGCTGTGAGCCTCCCCCTGCTGTGAGCCTCCCCCTGCAGTGAGCCTCCTGTCTCCCCTGCTGTGAACCTCCCCCTGCTGAGCCTCCCCTTGCAGTGAGCCTCCTGCTGCTGTGAGCCTCCCGCTGCTGTGAGCCTCCCACCTCCCGCTGCTGTGAGCCTCCTGTTCCTGTGTACGCCCCTAGTACTGTGTACCACCAACCCAGTGCTGTGCCACCCATGATGATGTCTGTGCTCCCTCAGTCCTGTCCATGTGCCCCTCTAGTACTGTCTATGCCCCAGCCCCCCCTGTGATGTGTATTTGCCAACAGCCCCCCCGTAATGTATGTGTGTGAATATATATATATATATATATATATATATATATATATATATATATATATAAAATGTCCACTGGCCCTCCTGTAATAAATATAATGTCCACAGGCCCTCCTGTAATGTATATATATGTCCACAGCCCATCTAGTGACGTATATACAGTATATGTCCACAGCCCATCCTGTGATGTGTGTATATATATATATATATATATATATATATATATATATATAATGTCCACAGCACATCCTGTGATGTATATATATGTATATATGTCCACAGCCCATCATGTGATGTATATATGTCCCCAGACCATCCTGTGGTGCGGGGGGACTTTATGCAGAGACGTAGTATGGGGGAGATATTATAGAAATGGCAAGTTTTGGGGGGACATTATGGAAAGGGAAACTTTGTGGGGCTATTTTGGAGGATGGATATTTTGTACAGGAAGCAATTAACAACCCCTTCTGATTCCCCTTGTTTCCCCCAGCTAAAATAAAAGACTCTTTATTCACCTCTGGTGCTGGCACCGTTTCAGCGCTTTCAGTAATCATGGTTCGTGGCTCACATTACATTGTGACGAGAGAGAGAGAGAGAGAGAGAGAGAAAAAAAAGGATCCGGATCGTGCACCCCGAATCCCGGGTACTGGATGGACTCTGATCGGGCTCTCAAACCGTGCGGATCCGGGTCCGCTCAACACTAATTGTGACATCATGGGAGCCTCAAGTCCAATCACTACCAGCTTCTGTCTCCCCACCTTAGGAATGAACTATCATTTGAGGGAACATAGGGGCCCATGATGGGAGACTTTATCAAAAAAAGGGGACCAGGATGGGAGATATTATTACTATATGGGGCCAGAACGAGGAACATACATTATGGGTTTATGGTGGCAAATGGTGACTATAATTACTGTAGGGGCAAATTAGGGAAGATTATTAATCAATCTTTATTGAGAGCCTGTTATGGGAGAGGACCACTCCCACGTCTGCTACACTCAATTCTGAGATAGAATTCCTGCACCCTTTAATCTAAGTTTAAACCTGGTTAATTTCAAAATCTCTTTGCTTACATTATGCTGCTCTCAGATGATGTAGCAAAAATCTGCTGACAGATTCCCTTTAAAGTGGTTGTCCGGGCTTTCTCTATAAATAATCTGTGTGTATCTTGGCTGCAGAATGCTGTCAGTTTGTAATATACTCCCTGTCCACATTCTGCATTGTTGCCTAGATACTACACTTAAAGGTGCTTTACACGCTGCGACATCGCTACCGATATATCGTCGGGGTCACGTCGTTAGTAACGCACATCCGGCGCCAGTAGCGACATCGCAGCTTGTGACACCAAGGAGCGATGATCAACGAGCGCAAAATCGTTCAAAAACAGTGATCGTTGACATGTTGCTCCTTTCCTGCATATCGCTGCTGCCACAGGTACGATGTTGTTCGTTGTTCCTGCGGCAGCACACATCGCTATGTGTGACACCGCAGGAACGACGTACATCTCCTTACCTGCGTCCACCGGCAATGAGGAAAGAAGGAGGTGGGCGGCATGTTACGTACCGCTCATCTCCGCCCCTCCTCTGCTATTGGCTGTCCGCTTAGTGACGGCGCAGTGATATCGCTATGACGCCGAACGCAACTACCACTTGAGGGAGTGATTGTTCGCGATCACAGCGACGTCGCTGACAAGGTATGTGCGTGTGATGCTGCCGTAGCGATAATGTTCACTACGGCAGCGAGCACCAAATGTCGCACGAACGACGGGGGCGGGTGCTATCGCGCTCAACATTGCTAGTAATCGCTAGCGATGTCGCAGCGTCTAAAGCCCCCTTTAGTCATGTGACCAGCGCTCTCCTGATTCCCACCCCAACTAGAGTTTTCCTGTTTGGCAGACACTGGTTGTAACTACAGATGAGTGGACCCATTGAAGTATGGGGTTCTGTGGTTTCAGTCGGACTTTATATAAAGTTCTGTTCTGGACTTAGACCTGACTTGAACGTCACTGGAAGTCACTGATTTCCCACATGCAGCCGGCCATAAACAAAGTACAGGATGGGCCATTTATATGGATACATCTAAATAAAATGGGAATGGTTGATGATTAGGGCTGAGCGGATCCGGACTGTAAAAGTCCGGATCGGCGGGGTTTCAACGATATGAGGGTGCGGGATTCTGGTTCATATAAAATTCTTTAGTATTACATGAGTGGTTGGTTTTGGTTATTTCAAATTAGTTCCTTACCATATCTACGTTATATCCATCCATACCTCTGTGACTTAATTTTTTCCATTCTCTTTGCAAATGTTTTGATTAATTGACTGTTTTGATACTAAATATTTTAAAGAATATTCTTCAATAAAATTTACTTTGTTTGCAATTACTTTTGTGCCATTTTTCTTCTTTGTTCTCCTTGTTTACAGTGCCTTGTTTTGAAGTTGCCACCCCTCCTGTGGGAACCTGTGGAGTGTATGCCTCAGTGTATAATTAATTTAGCCATGTATTTATTGTTTACAATTTGATGGAACGGAGGTAGCTAGATGACGTTTTCCCTCCATGGGTAGGGAAGGTCCCGGGACTCTGGATGGTGGGATGGATTGCAGGGGGAGCGCAGGCTTGCTTGTAGCAGGGGCTGATCAGGTACTCATTCAGAAGGAAAGCAGACGCTAACAACGTAGTAAACCAAGTCTCTGGGTGCCACTGCCCTCTTGGGGGAGCTCGTCCGGGTTCCGTTCCCCTGCAGCACTGCCTGATGGTCCGGATCCTGCCTCCGTGCACAGAAATTTAGTAGCGTCCAAGTGGCCCGTAAGATTGCAGTTGTCCGGGCCCCGCTCTCTACTATGGGTAGAATAGGAGCTTGCTCTCAGGGGCTCACGCTTGGGATTTCAGTGGGCTGCTTTGCTTGGATAGCCCTATCCCCCTCGTTGCGCTAGTGCCCCTGATGTCTGAGCTTCGTGGGGACAGTCCATAAAGGCCTTATCCTCCGCAGGTTAATTGCCGGGTTGCTTGAAGCCTCTCCCCACCTAGGGTCAAGTACCCCGACGTGCCTTCCGTCCCAGACAGGCTATTGTACTGCAGCTGCCGACCGTCCTCCTAGACTCAGCCAGGCACCCAGTCCCAATATCCCGCGACCGGGTCTTTGACTCCTCTCGGTCCAGACCACCGTCTGCAACCCAATCTACTTCTCCCCTGGGAGCTCCAACTCCCAGCTTCCCTGAGCTCCTCACTGCTCGAGGTCTACCACTCAACTCACTTGTCACCTCCCACCTTCCTGCCTGACCCCTAGGTGGGCGGTATTCCAGCTTAGCAGCCCACTGGTGTGCCTGACAGGGTGTAGTGCGAGGTGTGATTAGGATTTGTGCATGCTGATGGAGGTAGTGCTGCAAGTTGGGAACCCAGAACCATGGGGGTTTGAGTCCTGCACTGGGAGATAAAGAGCGTGCAGTACCCTGTGAAGACCTAACTAGTCCAGGGGCGTCACACACCTCCTGGCAAAAAAATTGCGGCAAAAAAATGCGTCAAAACACTGCAGTTTTTTGCCAGGAGGTGTAAATTGGATGCCGGAATATGGTGTAAAATCTCAACACCAAATTTGCATCTCTTGGCCAAAAAAACTGCGATTTTCTGCTAGGAGATGCAGGTCTGTAAAACTCAGTGACCTCTACCTGAGGTCAGGTTACCTATGATCACAGGTGAAGGACCGTGGGAACCTCCAGCTGTGACCACAAATGACCTGAGTGATGTCACCGCTCATTGTGCAGCTCATTCATTCTCTAGAGATCACAGAGTGTGGTCGTGCACTATGGCTTCTCTCTGTGATATTCAGATGTAGCAGAGCTGAAGCGGCGTGGGACCTCGTGTGGATTATGCCGGACCTGGAGGGCTGTGTTGGGGGTAATAAAGTAGTGAAGGAGGGTGCGTTTGTATTTTATTCCAAATAAAGGATTTTTCTCTGTGTCTGTGTTTATTTACATTCATTTCCAGGTTTGTGATGCAGGTATCTGATAGACACCTGTGCCATCACAAACCTAGGGTTTAGTAGCAGCTGTGCATTGCTATTAACCTCTCATTACCCCAATTGGCACCGCATCACGCCACCAGGAAGAGCCGGTATCGCACCGGGATTGTCCCATCTAATAGTTGCGGCAATACCGGGCGGCTGTGGGCTGGAATACCAGCCCCCACCCGGTATTATCATGGCTGGGGATGAAAATTGGGGGGGCTGCACGTTGTTTTTTTTTATTATGTATTTAAATTTAAAAGAAAAAAGCCGCATGCGGGTTCTCTTAGACCGGAATCACACTTGCGAGAGTCTGCCTTGGCAAAGCCTTGCATGTGTGACTGTGGGCACTGGATACACAGAACAGATACAGCCCGACAGCTGGGGCTGCAGCCGCGGGCTATATCTGTGCTGCCGATTGTTTTCTTTGTTTATTCTTTACCACCATACTGACGCGCAGCCACTTGTACTGCTTTCCCCGCCCACCGACCGTCCTGCTGCCTGTGATTGGTTGCAGTCAGGTGACACGCTGCTGCTCAGGGTGGGGGCATGTCAAACTGCAACCAATTAGACGCGCCGGTGGGCGGGCAAAGTAGTGAATATTGAATTGTCGGCTCCGGAAGGTAAAAGCGTGACCCGGAAGGAGTGTGCCGCCATGACACAGCCTCGGGTGAGTCCACCGCGCGTGCTCCTGCCCCCATATCCCCTCCACAGACATTTTTAATCTCCGGATTCTGGTGCCCATTGACTTATATGGGCACCGGTTCCGGAGCGGATTGGACTTATTTTTAAATCTGTCAGTGATCCGCCGGTCCTGGTGTTTGGGGTGTTCGATCAGCTCTATTGGTGATATCAACTTCCTGTTTGTAGCTCATTAGTATATGGGAGGGGGGAAACTTTTCAAGATGGGTGGTGACCATGGTGGCCATTTTGAAGTCGGACATTTTGGATCTATTTTTCCCAATTGGAAGAGGGTCATGTAACACGTCAAACTCCTTGAGAATTTCACAAGAAAAACAATGGTGTGCTTGGTTTTAACGTAACGTTATTCATTCATTAGTTATTTACAATTTTATGACCACTTATAAAATGTGTTCAAAGTGCTGCCCATTGTGTTGGATTGTCAATGCAACCCTCTTCTGCCACTCTTGAAACACTGATAGTAACACCGCAGAAGAAATGCTAGCACAGGCTTCCAGTATCTGTTTCAGCTGTTGTACATCTTGTACCTTCACAGCATAGACAATTGCTTTCAGATGACCCCAAAGATAAAAGTCTAAGAGGGTCAGATCAGGAGACCTTGGTGGCCATTCAACTGGCCCACGATGACCAATCCACTGTCCAGGACACTTCCCGTAGGAATGCTTGGACCTAACACCCATAATGTGGTGGTGCACCTCAAGCATGGCCTCAGGGGGGGGTATGGCAAAGATTGGGCGTGACTTCAGGGGTGGGTCTGACATAGAATAAGCTTGGCTTTAGGGTTGGGTCTGACAGACTGGGAGTGACTTCAGTCGTGGGTCTGGCAGAGACTGGGTGTGGCTTAAATGGCAAGTATGGCAGAGACTGGGCATGACTTCAGGGGGGGGTTGGCAGACACTGGGCATGGTTTCAGTTGTGATGTTACAACTAGACATGAGTGGACCCAAATTTTTAAGTTCAGTGTTTATACCAACAAAAAAAATCAGTGTCCGAGTTCAGGTGTTTTACATATGCTGACCACTTGAGCAATAAGACAACCAAAGATGAAAATAATATAAACATATACCCTGCTGTAACTAATTAAAAGCATAATGCATAGAAATAAACATGTGGTACTTAGTAAACACTGTTTTGATTGATGTCTGTTGACACATGGTGAGGTTTTAATATTAGAGAGTGTAGGTACCGTCCCGATTTGGGTGTGTTTACTCAGTCCCCTATGTTTATTTATATGCATTATGCTTTTAATTAGTTACAGCAGGGTATGTGTTTGTTATTTTCATCTTTGTTTTTTTTACGTCTTATGGCCAGTGTGAACATGGGCTTAAAAGTTGCATGCACACCAACTCATACTTCGGCTTACTATTTTGCTTTCTTTTGTAGTCTCTTGTACTCAGTACAAATAGGGTGCGGCCCCCTTCTTAGTGAGATGGGCATTTCATCTAGTGCTTCCCATGGCTGTGTGCCTATAGTCAGGACCCAGCCACTCTCTGCCCTTATTCAGATTTATGTCTGTTGACACATGGTGAGGTTTTAATATTAGAGAGTGTAGGTACTGTCTCGATTTGGGTACACCTTGTCACGGTGGGATGGATTTACGCTTTTTTGATCAAAAACAGTTTTTACTAAGTACACTATGTTTATATGCATTATGCTTTGAAAGCTACTTTCACACTTGCATTGTTTGCCATCAGTCACAATGTGTTGTGTGACGCATTTGACTGATGCATTGTAAATAGTGTGATAATAAAGGCAACGGATTCCCGTGAAATAACATTTTGCGTTTGTGATTTTTTTTATGTTTTCTACAGCTGGGAAAGGAGAGAGAGAAAGACACCAGGGGTGTTTTTACACGATTTAGAACGTTCTGCTGAACGTGCTGAGCATGCTCATTAGAACGTTGCGGAATCCTCCACTGGAATCCGTCGCCAAACGCATGATGACGGAATCCAGCATCATAGACATTCAATATGCCTCTTAATGGATTCCAACGGAATCCTGCGGAGTGCGTTTTTTCACAGCAACAAAAAACGCTACATTGCGCGTTGCTCCAGCCTGACGGTCAGTAACTAAATGACTGATGCGCCGCGGGGCGGATGTAACGCAAGACCATCCATTGCAATCCGCCCTTAATAGAAGTCTATGAGATATAAACGAATTCCAGCAACGGTTATCGTAATTCCTCAAGGTGGCAGATTGCAACGGATACAAAACAACGCAAGTGTGAAGGCAGCCTAATTAGTTACAGCAGTGTATATGTTTATATTATTTTCATCTTTGTTTTTTTAATGTCTTATTGCTCAAGTGGTCAGCATATGTAAAGCACCTGAACTTGGATACTGATTTTTTTGTTGGTATAAACACTGAACTTAAAAATTTCGATCCGCTCATGTCTAGTTGTAATATCACAACTGAAACCATGCCCAGTGTCTGCCAAACCCGCTCCCCTGAAGCCACGCCCAGTCTCTGCCAGACCCACCACTGAAGCCACTCCTAGTCTGCCAGACCCACCTCTGAAGCCATGCCCAGTCTTTGCTAGACCCTCAACTGAGGCCACGCCCAGTCTCTGCCAGACCTGAGCCCTGTATCCTGCCTCAGATTTCCTCCTTTTCTCCATCAATCTTGGGGTTCTCATAGATGGAAGGATCTCTTGAGACCTGTGGAACATAACGACTACCTTCGGCAGAAAGGTTGGGTCGGGCTCATCTTGGAGAATCTCTGTAAAAGGCCGATTTACTGAAAAAGGTTGTAACTCTCCTACCCTCCTACCGATGTGAGGGCTACTAATAATGCGGTTTTGAAAGTTTATGTCCTGACCGAGCACTCTAAGGGGTCAAACGGAGCTCTAGTCAATACTTTTAACACTAGGTTTAAATCCCAAGGGGTATGAATCCAAGAGAACACAGTCCTGCACCACCCATACACGCCTATCACACCTGGGATCACTGGAGGGTAAGGAATATAGCACCAGACGTCCTTGTTGGAAGCCGGATCAGCGTGCAGGTCCAAACAGCAAAAGTCAGTTCAGTTCATCAATACAGAAGAAGAATAAGACCGCACCAATGCTGATGTCTTTTTCCGGTGGTGGACCCGTGGAAGCCTAATCACAGGCGAAACGGCCGTCGTCCATAGTGAGGGGCCGCATCCAGGTCTCCTCCACCCGCTGATTTTACAACACCTTTTAACCGAGTTTATGGAATAAAGATTATCCGGAAAAAGACATCAGCATTGGTGCGGTCTTATTCTTCTTCTGTATTGATGAATTAAATCCCAAGGGGGGCAAGGCACTGATCTAGGCTGACCCACTGCTTTAACAAACCTCACTACCCACGGGTGATCTGCTATTGTAGAATCAAAGGGAACCCCTAGACTAGAGCTGACATATGGACTTTAAGCATATTTAGGCCACACGGGGGGGGTTAGTGCGCGTGCTGGCATGACACTCGGCTCACCCTCGTAGCACAGCGGGAGCGAGTGTTGTGGCGCCCTGGACAAGCCAGGACGTCACAGGTACTACACCAACACACCCCACACCCCGGCCAGGCACACCTAAGTCAAACAAAAATCCTTGTTGCCTCCCTCCAGGGGCTGATGTTCACACCAGGGGGTGGGCCAGGCGGTTGGTCCCGCACACCGAGGAGTTCACAGTCCTGGAGGCGGGAAAAGCAGAGCAGATTAGTTTGGAAGTGGAGAAGTGAGGTGGTAAAAGAGCAGTCTGAAGTTGGTCCGGGTGTGTGGCCCGGACGGAATAGCAAGGTTGGCAGACGGTGGTGACCGTCTGCAGGAGAGGCCTATTGGAGCTAGCCGTACGGACCGTGGACGGGCGGTGGCCCGGCGGTACCGGACCGGTACGCAAAGAGAAGCCAGCACCAACCAGCAGGGCTTACGGACCCCGACAACGCTAGGAGTCGCCGCTGAAATTGTCAAATCCGTTAGCGAAGGGAACCTCCGGGGTTTCCCAGCAGCCAAGTCCCGATAGAAGGCAACAGTCCAACCGTTAGAGGGAAACACAGTCACCGCCAAGGCTAAAGTTCCCAGGGCCAGAGCCTGCAGGCAAAAGGGGCTCCCTCAGCACATATCCAAGCTGGGGAGCAAGTTACCGGTGGGAACCCATTGGAACCGTCTACACTACACAGGTGCAGGGAAAGGCAGTCACCATCAACCTGCCGGGAGGAGAAACACCGCAGCCGTCTGTGGGACCCGTCCATCCAGCCGTTTGTTTTACTGG
Organism: Anomaloglossus baeobatrachus; assembly: GCF_048569485.1. NCBI lineage: Eukaryota > Metazoa > Chordata > Amphibia > Anura > Aromobatidae > Anomaloglossus > Anomaloglossus baeobatrachus. The sequence continues at coordinate 506,414,443 of NC_134357.1, read as the reverse complement.
AGACTTTGTGTTCATGATTGGCTGAGTGAGTACCACCGTGCCGTGCGGCACAGCGTTGCCCCCGCGACCCTGCACCTCACCAGGCCCCGTAACCCGCCTGCCATCCATCCCTACCTCCCTCACCGGGCCCCGGGACAATCAACCCCCTACCCACGGAGGGGAGAACCAACATCCAAGCTGCTCCCCGTCATCGCTCCCGGGATCCCCGTCCAGAGCAGCGGTGGTGTCACCAATCTCACCACAACCGTGGGTGGCGTCACGGACAATGTCCCTAAACCCAAAGCACCCCCTTTCATTCACGGGCGAGGAACGCCGCTCGAGTCCCCGGGATCCGGCCCACCGCTCGAGCCACCACCAAGCAGCAGCAGCCGGACCCGAGCAGTGAGTGAGCGCAGCGTCCCCTCCTCCACCCGCGACAAGTGTCATACGACTGTGGTCTGATCCTGTGATCAGTCCACAGCTGCGGAAAGGAGGGCCGGTGCTGTGAAAGAGAGGGAGGAATTTATCTCCCTATCTCCTCCGTTGTTGGCTGATGCTTATATTGCGTTGAACTCCGCTGTAATGCGAGTGCAATGCGATGTTTCTCTCGCCCCCATAGACTTAAATGGGTGTGAGTGAAACAGAATCGCATTCCACCCGCAGCATGTTGCGATTGTTTTCTCTGTCTGATTAGGCCTGAGAAAAAAAAATCGCTCATGGGAGCTGCCCCATAGAATAATATTGGTCCGAGTGGAATGCGATTTTTTTATCGCATTTCATTCGCTCCGTATTTCTCACCGTCTGTGTTAGCCCTTACCCTATCCCTCGACCCCTTTTAAGAATTCTAAGATTGCTGACCAGGGTGCCTATTCTTTTTCAAGTGGATTAATCCCTGAAAATTCTAAAAATCTCCTCCACACTCTACCATAAATATTAGTGGTTATCTTTTTTCTACTTTTCATCAAGGTGACTACCAGCTTTTCTGAAAAGTCGCTGCCCCTTAAGAGCCGCTGCTAAAATGTCATTCTTCAGATTAGAATGTTGGAAAGTACCCTGGGACAATAGATTTGGGGTCTCTGGAAGGACCCATGGGTTCTCTAACATCATCAGGTGGAGCCAAATGAACCAAGTTCTTCTGGGCCAGAAGGGAAAAATAAAAACTGCTTCCGCCTGAACTGTCTGAATTTTGTTCAGAACTACTGAGATTAGGGTGATGGGCCGGAAGGCATAGACCAACCCTTTGGGCCAGTCTTGAAGTAGGGCATCTACCCCCTGGGGAGAGTACCTTTGGTTCAGGGAAAATAATTTCCTGAATTTCATGTTTGAGCGGTTAGCAAACAGATGGCATGCCCCATCTGTGAGTAATTTTTTTGAAAATTTCCAGATTTATGGAGCAATTGTACTGATCTAAATGATGACGGCTGAGGAAATCTGCTCTTGTATTATTTTTTCCCCTTCTGAAAATTTGCTGATAGTGATAGAAAATTTTCTTCTACTAAAGCCGGTGTCACACTTGTGATTGCCTCTCATGTATCTCCCGGCACGGACTCACACACTCTGGAAAGGAGCGTCTCAGCTGCATAGAGATGCATGCAACCGACCCGCTCCTGTGAGGTGAGTGTGAGTCCGTACCGGGTGATGCACCGCGAGATACACGCGAGGCAAATGGAAGTGTGACACCGGCCTAAGACTGATTTTTCTTCTGCCACAACCATGAGGTTCCTGGATCTTGTGCCCCCCTGCTTGTTTAAATAGGATACTGCTGTTATATTGTCCAATAGGACTCTTACATGACAGCCTGATAAGTCTGGCAGGGCCCCCCAGAGTGCTAATTTCATGGCTGACAGCTCTCTTAAGTTTGATGAGTATCCTTTAGGTCCTTTGGCCATTTTCTTTGAAGAATCTTCCTCCCACTGTGAGCACCCCTCCCCAAGAGACTTGCCTCTGTCATGAGGACTCTGGGATTTTTTTTTATCTCCCATTGGATGCCTGAGTAGAAGTTGCTTCTTTCCACCACCTTTTTAGCCATCACCACAGGAATTTTCTCGTGATCTGTGAGATGGAGATCTTTTTGTCTAGATCTCCACTGACCTCTGCCTCCCTTAGGAAATCTCATTGCAGTTTCCGAAAATAGATCTGGGCCCAAGTAACGACAGGGATGCATGTGGTTAAAGGCCCCGTCACACACAACGAGATCGCTAACGAGATCATTGCTACGCCACCGTTTCTGTGACGCAGTAACGATCTTGCCAGCGATCTTGTTATATGTGACACCTACCAGCGATCAGGCCCCTGCTGTGAGATCGCTAGTCGTTGCCAAATGGTCCGGACCATTTTCTTCAAAGGTGATGTCCTGCTGGGCAGGACACATCACTGTGTTTGACACCTAACAATGACCTCCTATACAGGTCGCACATCGTTATACAGGTCGCTCATCGTTACTGCATCATTGGTAAGGTCTGACTGTGTGACATCTCACCAGCGACCTCCCTGCGACTTACCAGTGATCCTTATCAGGTTGCATCGTTTTGGGATCGCTGGTAAGTGGCTAGATGTGACAGGGGCTTAAGCCTTCCAAGGCCTGTCCTAAGATAATACAAAAAGAAAAAAAACAGAAAACACACAGAAATCAAGATCAGTGTAAGAACCCCCTGAACTCACCCCACTGAGGAGCCAGAATATCAGGGCCAAGGGTGTAATTTCCTCCATGATCTCGGCAGGCTGACTTGCTTCTATCCTGTTGAGAAACAGCATAAGTCCTCCTGCAGGGTTTTGAATTTGTGCCTTTTCCCGCCCTGTGTCTTCAGCAGTACTTCCTTCTGCTCCGGGTCACAGACAGCGTCAGGATGCTGCACTCCCAGGACACTTTCATTCCAGGCGCGATTCTTTCTGCCCGCCGGACTGGTTCCCTAGGAGACATTGATGACGAATCAATCTGTGCTCCTCTTTCCGGGTATCACTATGGGTCTGCGCCGGGAACACATTGACGCCAAACCAGGCTGTGCTTCCTCGGAGAATGCCACTCAGGTGAGCTCCAGATCATCTATCTTCCCTCGGCAGCACCGGGCACTGTCGGTCTCCCCCAAAGGACAGGAAACCACTAAAGTATACAGAAAAGCCCCTTTTAAAGCTGTAGGTTTCCTATCATTTGAGGAGGATCCTCCTCTGCTGGGTGCTGTTGTGGGGAAGGGAAAAATACTAATTTGTTGAATGCATTTTATTCCTGTACATATCACGGGGATGATGTATGGATGACATACATGTAAACACAGATGGTAAAAATTGACTCGTGTCACACGTGCATGTTTTCATATGTACATTTGGAGGTCTAAGAATCGATTTACTGTGAGGTTCTGCAGTAGGTGAGGTGTCTATTATGAGGTTCTGCACCAGTTGGTTTATCTATAGTAAGGTTCTACAGCAGCTGAGCTGTCAATTATGAGGTTCTGCGGCAACTGAGGTGTCTATTATGAGGTACTGCAACAGCTGGCGTATATTATGAGGTTCTGCAGCAGCTGAGGTATGAATTATGAGGTTCTCCAACAGCTTAGGTGTGTATTATGAGGTTCTGCAGCAGCTGAAGTGTATCATGAGGTTATTATGAGGTATATATGTAGATACACACTGTGTGCAGAATTATTAGGCAAATGAGTATTTTGATCACATGATGCTTTTTATACACGTTGTCCTACTCCAAGCTGTATAGGCTTGAGAGCCAACTACCAATTAAGTAAATCAGGTGATGTGCATCTCTGTAATGAGGAGGGGTGTGGTGTAATGACATCAACACCCTATACAAGGTGTGCTTAATTATTAGGCAACTTCCTTTCCTAAATGGGTCAGAAGAGAAATTTGACGGGCTCTGAAAAGTCCAAAATTGTGAGATGTCTTGCTGAGGGATGCAACAGTCTTGAAATTGCCAAACTTTTGAAGCGTGATCACCGAACAATCGTTTCATGGCAAATAGCCAACAGGGTCGCAAGAAGCGTGTTGGGCAAAAAAGGCGAAAATAACTGCCCATAAATAAAGAAAATCAAGCATGAAGCTGCCAAGATGCCATTGGCCACCAGTTTGGCCATATTTCAGAGCTGCAACATTACTGGAGTATTAAAAAGCACAAGGTGTGCCATACTCAGGGACATGGCCAAGGTAAGGAAGGCTGAAAAATGACCACCTTTGAACAAGAAACATAAGATAAAACGTCAAGACTGGGCCAAGAAATATCTTAAGACTGATTTTTCAAAGATTTTATGGACTGATGAAATGAGAGTGACTCTTGATGGGCCAGATGGATGGGCTTAAGGCTGGATCAGTAAAGGGCAGAAAGCTCCACTCCGACTTAGACGCCAGCAAGGTGGAGGTGGGGTACTGGTATGGGCTGGTATCATCAAAGATGAACTTGTGGGACCTTTTGGGTTGAGGATGGAGTGAAGCTCAACTCTCAGACCTACTGCCAGTTTCTGGAAGGCAACTTCTTCAAGCAGTTGTACAGGAAGAAGTTGGTATCGTTCAAGAAAAACATGATTTTCATGCAGGACAATGCTCCATCACATGCATCCAACTACTCCACAGCGTGACTGGCCAGTAAAGGTCTAAAAGAAGAAAAAATAATAACATGGCCCCCTTGTTCACCTGATCTGAACCCTATAGAGAACCTGTGCTCCCTCATAAAATGTAAGATCTACAGGGAGGGAAAACAGTATTCCTCTCAGAACAATGTCTGGGAGGCTGTGGTGGCTGCTGCATGCAATGTTGATTGTAAACAGATCAAGCAACTGACAGAATCTAAGGATGTAGAAAACAGGAGGACAAAACAAGAGTGTAGTGCAAAAATTGATGAATTTTAATACAAAACAACTGACACAATGTAAAAGTCAGCAGCAGACTACACTCGGCGTGTGTATAACAACAATTTTGTGTTATAAAGCATATAATAAATATACAGGGTAAAACTAGCAATCTGAATCTTACTGGCTGCAGATCACATTGTCCTTGAGGCAAGAGAGTACTACAAATGCATAACCCAAAAACATGAATATAGTAGAATGTAACAGTTACAGAAGAGGTAGCACTACTGGTGCCAAGTTAACTAATACATGCTAGTCAGTAATCATTATGGATCCAAATAACACATGGTTTTAGCAGCAGAGTAAAACACAGATTGTGGGCAGCGTAATCGGTAGCATAAAAGTAGCCATACCCATAATTAACACACAGCCGGGTGGAGAGCAGCAGAGAGGTCCCCCTGGAGCAAGGACCCCGACGTAAGTTTCACGATCACAAAGATCTTAGATCATTTCATCAGGGGGAGAAGGTGGAACGCCATACAGAAGCACTGTGCTTTTAAACTTGGCGCTCGGTTGCTTCTGCTATACCGCCCCCAAAGCGTCAACGCAGGTTCAACAATCGCAGCCGGTTATCCGGACATCGTCAGCAGTCAACGCCCCAAATGGTAGTGCGCATGCGCGGGAACGGGGACGCGTCACCCGAAGTCCGCGCATGCGCACAGGCGATAATGACGCCGGAGACGAAAAGAACGATTTTTTGTTTTAGGACGATTTTGCGCGCTTTTGCGATCGTTTTAGGTCGCACATAGATATTGTTAATGACGCCAGATGTGCGTCACAAACAACGTGACCCCGACGATAAATCATTAGCGATATTGTAGCTTGTAAAGCCCGCTTTAGGTTCGTTCACTGAAGGGCTTGCCACCTGTCACAATGTGACTGCAGGATAGCTAGGAACTGGGGCTGCTTTCACACTTGCGTTCAGCGCAATCCACCACTATGGAGAATAGCGCAGTCCGTTAATGCACTGCGCTATTCTCCATAGACTTGTATTGATGATGCACTGTAACGCAAGTTGGAATCTGCCAAGGTGTCTAATGATTGTCTATGGTGGCGGATTCCGCCGCTATGTGCTAAGCGGCAGAATCCGCTGACTGATTCCGTCACGTTCTACTGAGCATGCTCAGCATGTTCTGCAAAAACGATCTAAATCGTTTAAAATTACTCCTGGTCTCTCTATCTCTCTCTGTCGGTCGGTCTCTCCCTCTCACCCAGTCTCTCATACTCGCCGATCACGGGCGTGGCGCTGCACAGCTGTCACACTCCTCTGGCGGCTTCTCCTCTTTTGAAAATGCCGGCCACTCATTTTTCCATCTCGTATTCCCTGCTTCCCCCGCCCACCGGCGCCTATGATTGGTTGCAGTCAGACCCGCCCCCACGCTGAGTGACAGCTGTCTCACTGCAACCAATCACATATATCGTGCAGTACAATAAATAAATAAATAAATAATTAAAAAAAAACGGCGTGCGGTCCTCCCAATTTTGATACCAGCCAAGGTAAAGCCACACAGCTGAAGGCTGGTATTCTCAGGATAGAGATCCCCACGTTATGAGGAGTCCCCCAGCCTAAAAATGTCAGCCAGCAGCCGCCCGGATTTGCCGCATCCATTAGATGCGACAGTCCCGGGACTCTACCCGGATCATCCCGAATTGCCCTGTTGCGGTGGCAATCGAGGTAATAAGGAGTTAATGGCAGCCCATAGCTGCCACTAAGTCCTAGGTTAATCATGGCAGGCATCAATGATTAACCTGTAAGTGAAAGTAAATAAACACAGACACCTGAAATAATACTTTATTTGACATAAAAGATAAAAAAAACACCCTCTGTCACCACTTTATTAATCCCCAAATACCTCTCCAGATCCGACGTAAACCAAACGAGGTTCCACGACGCTTTCAGCTATGCTACATGAAGCTGACAGGAGCGGCCATAGAACACGACCGCCCTCTGTCAGCTCCAGGCAGCAACTGAAGTGAGTCGCACTGTCAGCGGGGACGTCACTGAGGTAATGTGTGCGGTGATGATGGGTGCGGTAGTGCCGGTGTGTGTGCGGTGATGATGAGTGCGATAGTGCACGCGTGTATGCGGTGATGATGGGAGCAGTAGTGCCGGGGTGTGCGCGGCGATGATGGGTGCGGTAATGCCGGTGTGTGCGCGGTGATGAGGGATGCGGTAATGCCGGGGTGTGTGCGGTGATGATGAGTGCGGTAGTGCCAGGGTGTGTGCAGTGATGATGATGGGGGCGGTAGTGTTGGTGTATGCGGTGATGATGAGGGCGGCAGTGCCGTTGTGTATGCGGTGAAGATGGGTGCGGTAGTGCCGGTATGTGTGCGGTGATGATGGGTGCAGTAGTGCCGGTGTGTGCGGTGATGATGGGGCGGTAGTGCCGGTGTGTGCGGTGATGATGGGGGCGGTAGTGCCGGTGTGTGCGGTGATGATGGGGGCGGTAGTGCTGGTGTGTGCGGTGATGATGGGGGCGGTAGTGCCGGTGTGTGCGGTGATGATGGGGGCGGTAGTGCCGGTGTGTGCGGTGATGATGGGGGCGGTAGTGCCGGTGTGTGCGGTGATGATGGGGGTGGTAGTGCCGGTGTGTGCGGTGATGATGGGGGTGGTAGTGCCAGTGTGTGCGGTGATGATGGGGCGGTAGTGTCGGTGTGTGCGGTGATGATGGGGCGGTAGTGTCGGTGTGTGCGGTGATGATGGGGGCTCGCGCTCTCTCAGCTTAATGCAATGCATTATTTCACAGGAATCCGTTGCCTTTATATCACACTATTTACAACACAGCCGTCACATGCGTTACACTACGCGTTGTGACGGATGCCAAAACGACGCAAGTGTGAAAGCTGCTTTACAGGAATAAACAGTAAGAGACAAAAAAGAGAAGCAAGAGCAGGAAGGCAACAAAAAAAAAGATAAAAAGGGTTAACACCACAACCGCTCACAGCAATAATGCACAACAACCACCAGTAAGTCTGGATCAGAACACCTCATCCGACCAGTATTGGTAAGTAACCCACCCCAGGGCTAAGGGGTACTCTGTCCCATGCCGTATATTTATGGGGACAGTTCACTGGGTGGCCGTTGCCCAGTTCCGTGACCCTGGGGTCGGTTGAAAGAGGTTATGTACAGGGGAATAATAATAAAGGTTTTGTCATGACGCCACTTGCTGGTTGTGGCTAGGTAGATGGAGCCGCCGCTGCACAGACTCTCACCACTGGGGCTGATGGTAATGGCAGCCTGGATGTTATGCCCTCTGCAAGTAGGGCCGGGCCCCAGGGGGGTAGGTGATGGAGTTAGGCACGGAAAGAAGCTAGGTGATACAAGGTATTGCAGTGTAACTGGTTTCTTTACTCACAGCGTTGTTATGGCTGGCAATATAAAGAAGGCTGGTTCTCACCACTGGTCCCCTTAGTCCCAGTGCCGATCTAGTGACCTGGTGGCTTCTTTCCCCTGCACCCATCTGTAGTTGGTGGGCCCCGTGGCTTGGAGGATCTGGGGGTCCCCTACTGGTAGTCTTTCAGTCTTTAGTCCGTACAGCGGGCAGTTTGAGCCCTGTAGGGTCGGTGTTCCGTTCCGGTCCCTGGTTCTCCCGTCACTGCTAGTGCCCCCGGACTTTACGGTCAGTGAGGTCCTGGATGGTCCCCTCACTGTGCAGATTTTATCAGGTCTGCCTGGAGCGTTTACCTGATCTAGGGCTCTGTACTCCGTCGGTGTTATGGTTCCAAGAATACTCCACCGTACTCCTTCGGCAACCACACGCCTGCGCCTGATAGGTCACTATTGCACACACCGTCTCCTTTCACTTCCACCTACTGACTGTCTGCCCTCTCCCACCTGGTTGTCATCTAGTGGACTGGATCGGCTCCACCCCCAGGTAGCCATCCATTGGGTCCAACCCTAGTCTGTCATCAGCCCTTGGGGAAGGGAAAAACAGGGATTATATATGTGTTTTGGAGTTACCAGCACTGGTCTTTCAGGTCCCTGGGGGTAGGCCCTGCATCTTTGACAGGATGCAGCACCTTGTAGCTCCTGATGGCTTCAGGGGCGCTACATAAGCTATAGCTGGCATTAGTTCAGCCAGCATATATAGGAGGGAAGCATGACTGGCTCCCTCAGCACATGTGATCAAAGAGACTATCAATTAGCCCATCAGAGATTAACTCTTTCTAACCTGCCTGCTTGTCGATCAATGCCTATGTCTTTCTGCACTTACCACAGACATCAGAGAAGTTAGCAGGCAGAGTGCCAGAATCTGTAGTTTCCAAAGATCCTGACACCATCATGACAGTTGGCAATTCCTGCAAAAATCTCCTTCTGACAGCACCTGGCAAACTGTTTGTGCTGTCCTCACTTCGTAATTACCTTCCTAACCCTGGGGTTGGTTGGGCATCCTGGTTCCTCTGCCACCTGCAGATATTTCCAGGTCCTTTTGGTGGAAGAGTGCTTGAAAGTATGAGTATGTCCATAAGTGCAGAGTTTGCGCCAGGTCTAAAGCCTCTCGTCAGGTCTTGTCAGGCTTTCTTTTGCCTAATGAGGTTCCCTCTCAACCTTGGACTCATTTGTCGATGGATTTTGTCAGTCATTTATGTAGTATGAGTGGTGGTGGATCAATTCCGCAAGATGGTTCACTTGATTTCTTTAAAATTGCTAAGAGTTTATGTAACGTGTGAACACGGCCTTACAGACACAAAGCGAGATGTCGTACAGTGAAGCTCCATAAAGAGGAGGAAGTTCTGGCTGCTACAACTATGAAGGGGCAAATATAACCCCGCAGCTCCCAACCGTCCCGGCTCCAGCGGACACAACTGGATTTGGGTCTGTGCCCTGCAGTCTCGGGCGGAGGCTGAATGTCCCTCACTGCGACCGACCCTCTGACAACTCCTCCTGCCCGGGAGAAAGGAAAGGGAAATGTGAGCGGAGGGAATAATGCACCGAGCAGAGGTTATCCTCCATCTATTCTGGAAAGATGTACAAGACCTGTGATGATGTCATAGTCATGTGATCAGTCTCATGGGGGAGGAGTCAGTGGTCACATGTTAGACATAATTTCCTGGAAACACTGGAATGACTCCTCCCCTCCATGTGACATCATCACAGGTCCTGTAAGCACAGAGCAGCCATATATCCAGTGTGCTGCTCTGCAGGAGGAGGTATGTGGAGAGTCCCCATTACATTAACCCCCTCAGTGCTGCGCTCACACTCCAGGAGACAGAGCGTGTTCCCGTCTGTGTCTCTCTATCAGGATCTGTCTGTATGGGATTAGATTGGGTCACTTCCCTCCTGACTAGAGATGAGGGAACCTGTTTGATAAAGGTTTGCCAATTTCAAATTCGGTACCAGCCTGAGCTTGTTCATTCGAGTTTACCAAACCCGAGCCCCTCCCCCCAAAATGTTCGTTTATGTTTGTTTTTCACTCCTGAATGCTGTTGCATTTCCAAAAATGCTTTTTTAATAGCATTTTTTGCTTTTTGGATACAATTGTGGCGCTGTTTGATGTGGGGATGTGTAAAATCAGTGGAGGAGGCGGTGACTCGGGAGCAGGAGAAGCCAGAAGTTACCGGCGACATGTTTTTTTTTTTTTTTTTTTCCCCCTCAACTTTATTTGCGGATGTTCCTGCAGCCAATCACGGCACAGCAAACATTCTCAAGGTGAAGACAGAAGGGCTTCTGTGATTGGCTTGCTAAGTCACATGTCAGTGTGCATATAAATAGTGGCCAGTTTGCGTGGACTCCAATTTCCGAATGTTTCTCATCAGGGAAGGTGCTGCTTGTAGACAGTGAGATTAGGGGTTTAATGCTAGGCCGTTTAGCTACATAGGCCAGCAATAGTTTAAAATAGGGACGTGCACTGTAGGGAGAGGTGTTGTGCCACAAATCGGCACATTAAATCATAGAAATAGGGATTGCAGGTACTTGTAGTGCGTGATAAACAGTTGCCAACAATGGCGTAACTAGAGTGCGATGGGCCCTGGTGCGAACTTTAAACCTGGGCCCCCCCCTCCGGACATTGGTCAGATGTATGGGCACCTGTGGCATTCTAAATCCTATAAAAACATATTAATTGTCGTCCCCCCCCCCCCTTATTATGTAGTAATGTCCCCCATCCTGGTATATATGTCACCCATCCTGATATACATGGTCCCGATCCTGGTATTCATGGTATATAACGTTCCTATCCTGTTATATATTAATCCAATCCTGGGCCTATTCTGGTAAAAATGCCACTCATCCTGGGCCCATCCTGGTATATATGGTTCATATCCTTGTATTTATGTCCCTCATTCTGGTATACATAGTCCCCATCCTAGTGTATATGTCCCTCCTACTGGTATATATGTCCCCCATCCTGGTATATATGGTCCAGGACTGTCTCTAATACATAATTAAAAAAAATAAAAATTATTTAAAAAATTCTACTCACCTTCCCTCCGCTCCACATCTCCCAGAGTCCTCTGTAGTGAGTATGGAGTAGCCTGCAGCTGACATCGGAGTGCGTGCCATGGTGTATGACAGCACTATCGTGCTGCCCCCAGTCACAGTATGAACGTCAGCTTCCAGCCACTATATGGCCGGCAGCATGTATCGCAGTGCAGGGACCCGGTGGGTCTCTGTGCTGTGATGCATTTCAGCTGGATGTGCATATTCAGACGCACATCCAGCTGAAGTAGGAGCTGGGGTCGGCGGGTCCCCTGTGCCATCTGACTCGGTAACTATCTCTGTATCTGTGATCGTTACGCCCCTGCCTGCTCTCCTCTCCTCACCCCATTCACCAACCATTGGTTGCTCAAGTCAGCTCTTGTATTGTAAAGATAAAGCACGGTCACAGGACATGCATCAAATCTACTTTAGGCTATGCGCCCACATTTCGTTTTTAGTTGCAGAAAATCTGCACATAAAAATGCATGTTTTGGCAGGGAAAAAGCAGCTGAAAAAACGCACATTTTTTAATTGCGTTTGAGTGTTTTTTCACATGCTTACCTCTCCCTAGTGGTCGGGTCCCTGTAATGCTCGACCGCTGCCATTGTAACCCTGTGTCTTCACCATGATGACCCTGGTTTACTGAGGTATGGATCGCCTCACAAACAATGGCGCCTACATCACCAGAGTTCCCTGCAACTAGATGCTGGGACTCACTGGTGACGTCACAAGGTGAACCGAGTTCATGCCAGCGGATCTGCAAGAAACATTGGTGGTCCACCGGCATGAACTCAATTCACTTTGTGACGTCACCAGACTTCCCTGCAGCAAGGTCCTGCAGTAAAGACTGCGAGATGAGGATATGGCTGCAGGGAACCAAAGTGACCTCAAAAAAGCCCATAAAACGCACAAAAAAACAACGGGGGCATTACACATGCTTTTTTCAACTAAATTCATTGAAGTCAATTGGTAAAAAAAGCAGGAAAAAATGCAGACACAATTGACATGCTGCTTCGTTTGCAACAAAAATGAAAAAAAGAAGCAACGCGTGCAGGACTCTCATAGACTTTGCTGGGATGATTTTACCTTTCTTTTGTTGATTAAAAAAAGCAAGGAAAACGCTAGAAAAAAAACAACGTGGGCATAAGGCCGCCTATGTATTTAGCTTAGCGGTGCACAGTCCAAGTGTCCAAAGCAGAATTAAGATAAGATATAACGCAAAAAACGTCAGATGCACTTTTCTGCAATACCGCTTAGGCTACTTTCACACATCAGGTTTTTCCCATCAGGCACAATCCGGAAAAAAACGGTTAAAACAGATCCGGTACCGCATCCGTTTTATCCCCATTGATTTGTATAGTCGCCGGATTGTGCCTGATGACCTTGCGTTGCATCCGGCTTTTTCCGGATGCGGCTTAATGAATGTGGTGGCCGCATGGAACGTTTCATGCAACGTTTTTTGTCTCATAAAAAAAAACGCACAGCGCCGGGTGCGGCATGGTGCATAATGAAAGTCTATGCACACCGAATCCGGTGGCATGCATCAAACGCCGGAAGCATGTACTGGATTTGGTTTTTTACTTCTGAGCATGCCCAGAAGTGATTCTCTAGCCTAAGAAAATCGGTGCGAATGGAGTGCGATAAAACATCGCATTCCACTCGGACCAATTCTAGCCTGTGTGTCAGCACACATGAGCGATTATTTTCTCAGCCCTAATCGGACCGAGAAAACAATCGCAGCATGCTGTGACTGTAATGCGAGACTCTTTTCTCTCGCACCCATTCAAGTGAGAGAAAGTGAGAGAAAAATCGCACTGTACTCGCGGTACACCGGTGTACCATGCATGCAGAGCGAGAGTCGCAATAGCCGGCTACGGAGGAGAGAGGGAGATAAATCCCACCTTCCCCTCCTCCGTGCCAGCCTGCCCCTCCTGGGAGCCTGTCCGCCCCCCGCAGCTGTGGTCTGCTTGCACGGTCAGACCGCAGACGCAGGGACACTAGCATGACACTCGGCTCCTGCTGTGCTGCCAGCACGAGCCGAGTGTCATGCGAGCATCGCAGTAGTGCCCTGTGTGGCCCCAGCCTCTCTCTCTCTCTCTCTCACACTCACTGACTGACTCATTCACTCACTCTCACCCACTCACCGATCACGGGCGCGGTGCTGCACGGCTGTCACACTGCTCTGGCGGCTTCTCCTGATTTGAAAATGCCGGCCGCCAATTATTCAATCTCGTATTCACTGCTTTTCCCGCCCACCGGCGCCTATGATTAGTTGCAGTCAGACACGCCCCCACGCTGAGTGACAGCTGTCTCACTGCAACCAATCACAGCCATCAGCGGGCGGGTCTATATCTTGCAGTAAAATAAAGAAATAAAAAAAAACAGTGTGCGGTCCCCCCCAATTTTGATACCAGCCAGAATAAAGCCACACGGCTGAAGGCTGGTATTCTCAGGATGGGGAGCTCCACGTTATGGGGAGCCCCCCAGCCTAACAATATCAGCCAGCAGCCGCCCAGAATTGCCGCATGCATTAGATGCGACAGTCCCGGGACTCTACCCAGCTCATCCCGAATTGCCCTGGTGTGGCGGCAATCGGGCTAACAAGGGGTTAATCATGGGAGGAGTCTATGAGACACCCCCAATGATTAACCTGTAAGTGAAAGTAAATAAGCACATACACCCAAAAAAATACTTTATTTGGAATAAAGGACAAAAAACACCCTCTTTCACCATTTTATTAAAATCCCCAAATACCCCTCCTGGTCCGACGAAATCCACAGAGGTCCCGCGACGCTTTCAGCTCTGCTACATGAAGCTGACAGGAGCAGCCGTGGAACACCGCCGCTCTCTATCAGCTCCACGCAGCAACTGAGGGAGTCGCGCTGTCAGCGGTGACGTCACTAAGGTAGTGTCGGGGTGTGCGGTGATGATGATGCGTGCGGGAGTGCCGGGGTGTGTGTGGGGATGATGCGTGCGGGAGTGCCAGGGTGTGTGCAGTGATGATGCGTGCGGGAGTGCCAGGGTGTGTGCGGGGATCATGCGTGCGGGAATGTCGGGGTGTGTGCGGGGATGATGCGTGCGGGAGTGTCAGGGTGTGTGCGGGGAAGATGCGTGCGGGAGTGTCGGGGTGTATGCGGGGATGATGCGTGCGGGAGTGTCAGGGTGTGTGCGGGGATGATGCGTGCGGGAGTGTCGGGGTGTGTGCGGGGATGATGCGTGCGGGAGTGTCGGGGTGTGTGCGGGGATGATGCGTTCGGGAGTGCCTGTGTGTGCGGTGATGACGGGGTCTCTCCCCCTCTCTCAGCTTTAAAAAAAAAAGATCCATCGCATCAGTTTTTACACACTCTGACACGGATCCGTTGCATCAGGCACAAACCGGATTGTGCCTGATTGCAAAAAACTGATGTGTGAAAGTAGCCTTACCCCTCTTCACCTGGTCGCATGATCGCACAGGACTAAATAAACAAACCGATGCTGTCGGTGACTGAACAGAGAAAGGGAGAGGGAGACAGAGTAAATATACAGCCATGCCTGTGCTGTTGGAACGACGAGGCACGCTAAAAGTTCTGCCTCACAAACTTTATGAGCCAGTCAGACTGCTATTGCTGCCCTCACCTGATATATCTTCTGCAAAGGCTGGCAGCGCACTGTACAGTACAGAGCCAGAGAGACCGACGTCACTTGCAGAGGCTGGAGGGGGCGGGGCTCAGTGCTGCCCGGCATCTTCTATTGAAAGTGCATAAACACCGCAGCTCCTGTCTCACTGACAGGAGCGGTTTCTCTGCAGGGGGCGCCGGGCCCCTAACCTGCTGGGCCCGGTCATGATGGCGACCTCTGCGATCGTGGTTGTTATGCCTCTCGTTGAGAGTGAGGCATCCAAATAGGTATTGCTGCCTGCTCCAAATTACACAGGCCAACACATTAATAGGTATTGTTAGTGCAGTATCTACACACTGCATCTTGTCAATTTTAATTACCGTTACAAAAATTGAAAAACACCGCTCTGGGTATTATAACCACGTCTTATTGGCTGTCTTAAAAAAATTGTTAGGGCAGTATCTACACACTATATCTTGGCAATTTTAATTGCCTGTAGAAAATATAAAAATACCGCTCTGGTAATAACCATGTATTATTGGCAGGCCTAATAAAGTTTTTAGTGCAGTATCTAAAAAGTGGTTGTACCCGATGCTGGAGGCGTCCTACTGTGGCTTCTGCTCCGCCTGGGCGCCGGTCTCAGATTCTAACTTTGCCTCGGTTATCCAGCTGGTTACTCTGGCCTCTGCATCTAAGTGCGGTAATCGGGCTACTGAGCATGGTCGGGCAGAATCCTTCCAGCCAGAGACTGAGGGGTACTTTGCACATTGCGACATTGCTAGCAAATGCTAGCGATGCCGAGCGTGATAGCCCCCACCCCCGATAGCACATGCGATATGTAGTGCAAGCTGCTGTAGCGAACATTATCGCTACGGCAGCTTCACACGCACATACCTGGTCGGCGACGTCGCTGTGACTTGCTGAAGAATCCCTCCTTCAAGGGGGAGGTGCGTTCGGCGTCACAGCGACGTCACCGCGACGTCACTAAGCGGCCGTCCAATAGAAGCGGAGGGCAGAGATGAGCGGGATGTAAACATCCCGCCCACCTTCTCCCTTCCGCATTGCCGGTGGACGGTAGAGGCAGGTAAGGAGATGTTTCTCGTTCCTGCGGGTTTACACACAGCGATGTGTGGAGCTGCAGGAATGACAAACAACATCGTACCTGCGGTCGTACCGACATTATGAAAATGAACGACGTGACACAGATCAGCGATTTTTGACTGTTTCACACTCGTTCATCTTCTCTCCTAGGCTTTACACGTTGCGACATCGTTACCGGCGCCGGATGTGCGTCACTTTCGATTTGACCCCGACAATATCGCAGTAGCGATGTCGCAACGTGCAAAGTACCCCTAAGTGTGGAAATCTATCCATGTGTGGGCCGTTTCCTCTCTGTCTGAGTCTAAAGGGCACTTTACACGCTGCGATATTGCTAGCGTGCGTACCCGCCTCCGTCGTTTGTGCGACACGGGCAAATCGCTCATACGGACTTGCCTTCCCTGAGACAACGCTGTGGCTGGCAAACCGCCTCCTTTCTATGGGGGGCGGTTCATGCGGCGTCACAGCGACGTCACACGGCAGCCGTCCAATAGAATCGGAGGGGTGGAGATGAGCGGGCGGAATATCCCACCCACCTCCTTCCTTCCTCATTGCTGGTGGACGCAGGTAAGGAGATGTTCGTCGTTCCTGCGGTGTCACACATAGCGATGTGTGATGCCGCAGGAACAACGAACAACCAGCGGCATGCACCACCAACGATATTATGAAAAGGAGCGACATTTTAACGATCAACGATTTTTGACGTTTTTGCGATCGTTGATCGTTGCTCCTAGCTGTCACACGCTGCGATGTCGCTAACGATGACAGATGTGCGTCACAAACACCGTGACCCCGACGATATATCGTTAGCGATGTCGCAGCGTGTAAAGCACCCTTAAGTCCAAAGAGAGCTCTACTGGGCATGTACGTGATGTGTCAAGTTCTCATTGGCTGTCTTTCATCGGCTCTCTTTCGTCAGCTGTCCTAGTGATGTGTCATTTGCTGATTTGCGATCAGCAGGGACATAACGACCGCGCTCGCAGAGGTCGCCACTGCGACCGGGCCCGGGGTGCAGGGGGCCCGCCGACCCCAGCCCCTGATTCAAATAGATGTAAGTCGGAGGCTGCACTGTTAGCTGACGCTGCTGCAAGTGGCTGCACATGACACTGACATCATGCGCTGCACCGCTTACATGCTGTTCAGTTGCTGCCAGCATCGCAGGAGGACGCCGGGGGAGCGCAGGATAGGTGAGTGCCATGGCCACCAGTCGCACAGGGCCCCTTCCTGCGGTGCACAGGGCCCCTTCGGGTAGACAGCAGATGGGGGCACCGCAGTGAGTAGAAGTTCACTGTTACATGCTGCTACTGCACAGGGCACCCTCCCCCCCTCTGTGTCCTGGCTGCTTCAGTCTTCACCAGACAGAGATGGGGGAGGGGCGCCTACATTGCTGCGGCCGGAAAAGCGGCTTCTAAAGGCCCTCTGAACTCTAGGAGGCTAAGAAGGAGGTGAGTATAATGTGAATCATGTGTTATGTGCTGTCTATATAGCATGATGGGGACTATATACCAGGATGAGGGGGGCTATATACCAGGATGGGGGCTATATACTAGGATGAGGGGACTATATAATAGGATGGCGTGCTATATACCAGGATGGGGG
This sequence comes from Anomaloglossus baeobatrachus, assembly GCF_048569485.1. Taxonomy (NCBI): domain Eukaryota; kingdom Metazoa; phylum Chordata; class Amphibia; order Anura; family Aromobatidae; genus Anomaloglossus; species Anomaloglossus baeobatrachus. Next base: position 506,396,905 of record NC_134357.1, on the reverse strand, counting down.
GCTATATACCAGGATGGGACATGATGGGGCCATATATACCAAGATAGGCCATGATGCGCCATGTATACAAGGATGGGCAATGATGGGGACATATATACCAGGATGGAGCCATACATACCAGGCTATATCCATGAACGGGGTCATACACCAGGATTGAGCCATGATGGGGACATACACCAGGATGGGACCATATTTACCAGGATATAGGCATGATGGTGGTCATACACCAGGATGGGGCCATGATGGGGAGATATACCATGATGGGGTCATGATGGGGATATATATACCTGGATTGGGGCCATGATAGTGGACTTATATACCAGGATAGAGCCATGAAAATTTTAATGTCCAGACTTCAAAATAGGTGTGAAACTTATGTCTTGTGGGTAATGCAAGCCTTCTGTGACCAAGAGGCCTACAGCGGTCACTGTAGCATGTCTTCCTTTTTCTAATCCTAATGCCACCCTACAGGACTGTGTGAAGCACGGACTGTCTTTCTCTGCTCTTTTAACGCCCTATGAAGAGGGGGGCAATTGATGTTATTGTACTGCTGTGTCTCTAGAAGGATTTTTAATGTCAAAACTACTACATAGGTCTCCAAGTTGTCTTGTCTGTACTGGCAGGTTGTATGGGAGCGCCGGCCCAACACTTTTCTCTCATCCACCTCCTATATTTCTTCTGTCAATAGCCTAGGAAGCAAATGGCTATGTCAAAACAGTGGTGCTGGACTGTAAAACGTATTTTTTGCTGTTTTTCTAAGCTTATCGACCACCCCAAAAGGTATTTTCTGCGCCTTACATTTGGCCTCCCATTGAATTCCGAGGGATATGGAAAGGTTCAATAAAGTTTCGAAATTCGGTTCAATAAAGGTTTGCAAACATACCCTATGTTCGGTTCGGCAAACCGAACCGTGGTAGGTTCTCTCATCTCTACTCCTGACTCTGTTACTGTTCGTCTCCATTATGGCCACTTCCTGCTCCATGTTGTCACTATCAGGATATATTAATGTTCTATCTTTATTTGTTACTGACGGGTCCGGTTCTGCCGTCCCCATCTCTGTGGAGGTTCTTGCACTTTATAACTTTGTCTTGTTTTTATGAAATGCTTAATAAAGATTCAGATATTTTAGATTTTTCTTTTTAGTTTTGTTCTTTGTGCTGGATTGTAGATATCATGTGATAAATCTCTGTGTGTGACTATAGTTGGATTGTGTGTTAAAGCGGGGGCAGGACGGGGCCAGGACTGGATGTAGTGATCATGTGAAGCCGGTAACAGCTCCGGAGATTTCTTATGTGGAGCCCTACAGGTGCGGTGCAGCAGGGTATTACCCTTAGGGACTCCACGGGATGGAACGGTCGGGTCACAGGTAGGGAACCTTCGTTTTGGGATTTGCCGTGACGCCACTCTCAGAATTGCGGTCAGTGAGGACCACCACTGCAGGTTAAGGGATGCCTGGGGCTGATGGTGGTTGCAGTCAGTATAATAGCCTCCTGAGAGTGAGGTAAGCCCCAGGCCCCTGTGTATGTGTGTGGGACCACAGGTCGCAGAATGACTCAAACACAGTCCAAGAAGTCTTTTAACGTGTTTACTCACTGTTTAGAGGTCACGGTGAGATGCCCGGGCGACACTGTGATAACCAGGTGGAACCAGGAATTCCAGGAGGCCGTTCTGAGGGTAGCTGTCCACTCGCCCTCCTTGCACTCTTTCTGTTTGGGAGGATCCCTTGCCTGAAGCGTGGTAGGACTCCTCCAGGGAAGCTGTTACTACCCTGCTCCCCTCTCTCTGGCCCGTCTGCCGGCAGCGTGGCCTTGGTGGGATGGCTTCTGGCCCTGTCCCCTTATGGGCCTGGTGATTGCTGCTTGGCTCGAGCTCTGTGTAGTCGTGGTGAGGGCATGAAGTACCCCTCCCACCTGTAGGTTAAGCAGCTCTGGATGATTTGCTGCCCGTACTGGGGATCTGTTTCCCCTTGCGTGCTCGGATACCGGGATCTCCGTACTCAGCCACCCCTCTCTCTGGATGTCTTTCAGGCCGACACACGGTGCCCTTTCTCCCCCGCTTTCAGCTACTGCACTCCTCAGGACCTGTCTGACACGAGAGCTCCTCTGCTCCCTTCCACACACCTCGACCTCCAGCTCCAGACCACCCTCCCTTCCTCTCTGCCCTGCTTCCTAGCAACCAGCCTCTGAGCACACCCCTTGCTGGGAATTGAAAGTTAACCCCTACTGGCTACCCAAGGGTCCCCTCTAGTGATGTGGGAGACCTGGTCACTATGTGTTTGTGTGTGCACCTCATCCTGGCCTTTGGAGATTACCTGGAGGCATTGTCCCCGCATGGGTGCAATACTCTGTGGTGCCTGACCAGGTCAGGGGCGCCACATTCCCCCTTAGTTATCATCAGCACGTCCTCGGGCTGCAAGGACAAGAAAAAAGAAACAAAAAAAAGGTAAATACAAACTTTTCCCACACAGGGGCAATTATTTACATTTAAACATACCAGGTACCATTCCACCACCAACCACCCACATGTCCGAACCCCACCCAAAAACCTCCAGGAGGTAGGTCGCCGGTCCTTTTGGTGACCAGGGCTGGGCCATCACATTCCCCAGACCTTTCCTCCAATCTTCCTCTCCTGAGGAGAGTGGTGTAAGGTAGGCCCCATAAACAGGCGTACCCGCTTCCGAGTGTTGGAGGGCAGGCCCCATAAACAGGCGTGCCCCCTTGTTGGTGCAGAGCCATGCCCCTCAACAGGCAGACTCTGTGGTTGATACCAAGGAGGTAACTTTTTACAATGCAAAAGTTTGTGGTTAAAGCCAGTTCATAACCGGTGGTCCATTTTTTTTAAAGTGCACGTGAACTAGTGCAAAGAAAACATTTTAAAGAGGTCTCACAATAGTCCTTGTGGGCACATTTCACTTAAACGTTACTTAACTGTAAACAGGTTAAACATTACATTTCATACCGTCACTTTGAACTAAACTGTACTTTCTCTATAGCGTAATGGGAGCTGACCAAAGTTGCTGCGGGTTGACCTACGCAGTACTATACTGTCATCTGTCTGAGGTTGTATCCTCCCACCCGATGTATGTGTCTCAATGTGAATAATAGGTGTACTAGGTATTGATACCAGTGCATGGTCTTCTACTTCAGCTACATTTGGCTCTTCCAGGTTCTGAACAGGTTCTTCTGGGTCTCTTACTTCTCCAGATTGAGGGAATGTAATAACCGGAATAACTACTGCTCCATTGTATTGAGGCCAACTTGCTGGAAAATCTCCAAGTACAGTATGGATCATCTTTTCTTTTGGTTCTTGAACTGGCAAAGGGTTGGGACTTTCTCCAGGGGTTCTTAGTTGTTCAGGACATTTCTTTAGGCGATCTCTAGAAACGACAGCTGTTGTTTTTCCTCCATCCTTGCTGATACGGCATGTCTTTTCATTGCTAAGCGTCGATGGTAACACAGTATAGGGTTCTTCTTCCCAGTGATTGTCAAGTTTATGATGTCTTCTCTTTCTCTTGAGAACTATATCTCCTGGCATCAAAGGAACAGCAGGTGCTTTTCGATTGTAGGCCTTTTCTTGTTTCTCACGCTGCTGAGTCAGGCTTCACTCCACACACTCTTGTACTTTCTTGTATTGGGCTTGGCGGTTGGAATCCCAATCAGCACCTTGTAGATGGTCTTCAGGGGTCTCAACTCCCATTTCCAGATCTACTGGCAATCTCCCTGGTCTGGCCCTCATCAGGTATGCCGGTGTGCAGTTCGTGGAACTCACAGGGATGTTGTTATACATGTCCACTAGATCGGGCAGTTTTTCCGGCCACCGACTTCGTTCTTCTAGTGGGAGAGTCTTCAGAAGGTCGAGAATGATGTGGTTCATCTTCTCACACATACCATTGGTCTGAGGATGGTAAGGCGTGGTACGGATCTTCTTGCAGCCGTAAAGGTTACAAAACTCCTTAAACACTTCAGCTTCAAAGGCTGGTCCTTGGTCAGTGAGCACTTGGTCTGGATAGCCATGTGGTCGACAGAAATGTGTCTGGAAAGCTTTGGCTGCAGTCTGACCGGTCAAGTCCTTGACTGGTACTACCACCAGGAATCTGGAGTAGTGGTCAACCATAGTGAGAGCGTAGTTGTAGCCTTGTCTGCTGGGTGCCAACTTTACATGGTCCAGGGCCACGATCTCCAGGGGCCGTTTAGTTTGGATTGGCTGGAGTGGTGCTCTCTGGCTGTGCTGGTCTTTTCTTCTAAGATTGCAGGGCCCGCAGTTTCGACACCACTTCTCTAGGGCAGATCTCATGCCCACCCAGTAGAATCTTACTTTAAGTAGGGCCTCCAGTTTCTTCCAACCAAAGTGGCCTGCACCATTGTGATAGGCTTCTAGCACCATCCTCGTATCCTTCTGTGGTACAATCACTTGCCACACCTTCTCATGCGTCCTCGGGTCAATGATGCTCCTGTAAAGTTTGTCTTGATAGATGAATAATCGACCCCTCTCCTTCCATAGGTACTGTGCCTCAGGTGGGGCTCCTTTGTCAAGGCTGGCGCCAGGCTGGTTGATCAGTTTCTTTACCAAGCCTACCGCTGGATCATTTTCCTGGGTCTCCTTCCAGTTGTAGTGAGGTAGTGGGTTCAAGGTCACCTCTTGGCGGTTGGCACGCAACTGCCGACACTGTTTTGCTCCATGGCGATGGAACGCTGGCAGCTCAATCTCTTCAAGATCATCTACATCTTCACCCTCGTCTGCTAGGTGAGGCATCCTGGACAGAGCATCTGCGTTGCCGTTCTTGCGGCCAGCTCGATACTTGACAGTAAAGTCATAATTCGCCAGTCGGGCTACCCAACGCTGCTCCATGGCACCCAATTTAGCAGTATCCAAGTGGGTCAGGGGGTGGTTGTCCGTGAAGACAGTGAATTTGGTGGCTGCCAGGTAGTGCTTGAACCGCTCGGTGATAGCCCATACCATGGCCAGGAACTCTAGCTTAAACGAGCTATAATTCTCTGGGTTTCTTTCAGTAGGCCTGAGCTTCCTGCTGGCGTAAGCAATCACACGCTCTTTGCCTCCCTGCACCTGTGAAAGCACTGCTCCCAGTCCCACATTACTGGCATCTGTGTACAGTACGAATGGCAGACTGTAGTCAGGGTAGGCTAGGATCTCTTCACCCGTCAAGGCCCCTTTCATTTGTCTGAAGGAGTGTTCTTCTGCTTCTCCCCAGTGAAATGGCGGGCCGGAGATCTTTCCTTTCTTCTTTGGGTGGCCTACCAGGAGCTCTTGCAAAGGCGCTGCCATTTTCGTGTAGCCCTTGATGAACCTTCTGTAGTAGCCTACCAAGCCAAGGAACTGACGTACCTCCCGGACGGTAGTAGGTGTGGGCCATTCCTGGATGACTGTGACCTTCTCTGGGTCCGGTGCTACTCCTTCTGCACTGACCACGTGACCTAGGTACTGGACCTTTGGCTTCAGTAAATGGCACTTCGATGGTTTCAGCTTCATTCCATATCGGGATAGCGCTTCAAAGACTTCAGCCAGGTGTTTCAGGTGGTCCTCGTAGGTCTTGGAGTACACGATGACATCATCCAGGTAGAGCAGGACTGTTTCAAAGTTGAGGTGCCCTAGGCAGCATTCCATAAGCCTCTGGAAGGTCCCGGGGGCATTGCAGAGTCCAAATGGCATGCTGTTGAACTCACAGAGGCCCATTGGGGTGGTGAAGGCCGTCTTCTCCCGATCTTCCTCTGCTACAGATACTTGCCAGTAGCCACTAGTAAGATCTAGGGTAGAAAAGTAGTTGGAGGTTTTTAAGGCAGCGAGGGATTCCTCTATCCTTGGCAAAGGGTAGGCATCCTTGTGCGTTATCTGATTTATCCGTCTGTAATCCACACACATCCTCATCGTGCCATCCTTCTTTCTCACCAGGACCAGAGGAGCCGCCCAGGGGCTGCAACTGTCCCTTATGACTCCTGCCTCCTTCATGTCCTTCAGCATGTCCTTTGTGCGCTGGTAATGGGCTGGTGGAATAGGCCTATGTCTTTCCTTAATGGGAGGATGACTGCCTGTGGGTATGTGATGTTGCACCCCTTTGATCCTACCAAAGTCTAGTGGGTTCTTACTAAAGACCTGCTCGTATTCCTGCACGACCCTGTAAACCCCATGTTTCTGGTAGACGGGTGTAGAGTCAGTCCCCACGTGGAGTTTCTGGCACCAGTCCTCTAACTGCTTTTGGGAGGTCTCGTCCTCTTTTGAGTCAGCTTGTGTCAGGGGACCTACAGGTGTTATGGCGTCATTTGAGCATGTAAACAGTTTGGCTATGGTAGCGTACCTTGGTAGTCTGGCTTCCTCCTCCCCACAGTTCAACACTCGTACAGGCACTCGTCCCTTGTGTACATCAACTACCCCCCTGGCTGTCAGAATCGTGGGCCAGTGGTCTGAATGAGTGGGCTCTAGTACAGCCTGGTAATCCTGTCCTCTGAGACCTACCGCTGCTCTACACCACATCATCATTTCACTCCGTGGGGGTATCACAATGGGGTTAGCATCCATCACCCGTACACTACCAATCTCACCGCCAGTCTGTTTTACCTGTTGCTTCCTCAGAATGATTCGGATCTCCTTTTGCAAGGCTCTTTGCGACCTGCCCTCAGCACCTTCAACAATCTGGTGAAGCAACAACAACACTTCCCCTAGGCAATTTTCTATGACATTAGTGCCTAAAATCATTTGCGGGTTCCTTTCTCTAATATCAGTGTCCACAACAATCAGTCCTTGTCCCTTCATTTCCTGCCTTCCCACCTTTATGGTTACCTCCTTGACCCCAATCTGGCCTATAGGTTTTCCGTTGGCAGCATAGATGGTGAGGGAGGGGTCCGGGGGTCGGAGTTCGTCGTCCGACCAAAACCTACGATAAAGGACATACGGGATCGTGGTTACCTGAGAGCCGGTGTCCAATAATGCCGGGGTAGGGATCCCATCCAGGACGATGGACAGGACAGGACGTCCACCCACGTACTGATCACGGCAGCGACCTGGGCCTGATCTTCTTAATCCTGAGGACTGGCCCTCGGCCCCAGGTTTGGCTCGTTTAAAGGGCAAGCCCTTGCATAGTGACCTGCCTCCTGGCAACGACGACAGATGGGTTGTCCAGATGAGTCATAGCGATCACTGCTCCTGCCTCGGGTTGTAGGACCTCTTCTCCTCCGCATCCACGGGACGTCCTCTGGGCTGTCAGCTAGCAGGATCCGATGAGGGACTTTGGTTTCTGAGGGCAACTGCATTGCTTTCAGGATTTGTGCGACGTCCTTAGTGAGCTGTTGCACCTGGGAGGATAGTGTATTTATGGTCTCTGCTGGCGCGTTGAGTCCTTTTGCAGTTATCAGGGCCTGCGAGGAGGATTCCGCTCCTGCAGCCGTGGAACTGGCAGGCCATGCTGGTGCGACGGGGTCTGTGTCCACAGGAGGTTGGAGTGCTTTCACTGCCCTGTCTTTCAGAATGGCAAAGTCCACGTCAGGGTGTTCCAGGGACCACAGCTTCATCTGCTTCCCATCCTCAGGAGAGCGCAGGCCCCGCAAGAATTGTTCCTTCATCATCCGGTTTCCTTCCTGATCACTGACCGGGTCCACCAGCTTGAGAGCCCGTAGTGCAGCCTGCAGCCTGAGGGCATAGTCTCTTATACTATCTTGGGGCTTCTGACGGCAGTTATAGAAGTCCGTCCTCAGCTCTCCCTCTGTGCGGTGTTCAAAAGCAGCTGCTAGTTTGGCAAAGATGGTCTCAACAGAGCCCGGTCATCATTGGTCCAGGACTCAGCCTCCAATTCTGCTGCTTCAGTCAATTGTCCCAGCACCACAGCGGCCCTCTGCTTACCAGTCATCGCGTGCATGTCTAGCAGGGTGTTGATCTTCTTCTTAAACCCGGTCAGCGTGTCTATTTTACCGGCGTATTGGGGCAGCCATTGCGCTCCTGGGACATACAGTAAGGAAACTGGCATTATGGGGGAGATTTCGGCCGGCGCAGCTGCGACCGCGGCACCGGCACCAGGCGCTGCTGCGTCCAGCGCGACGGGGGCTGGCATCGCTTGGGCTGCGTCGCCCTGACCAGGGGCATTACCTCCTGCAGCGTCCATTTTTCTTCAAAAATCTGCGCGCTCCCTTTCCACTTCCTGGGTCAGTACGCTCTCCGAATTGTGGGGATTCTGGGGCGGCCACACCTCTTCGTGGGCGGTGCTCTTCTCCCTCACGCGGGCTGCAGCGCGCGCTTTTGAAGATGGCAATATGGCGGCGGTTCAATTTTTGCGGTCGGACCTCTGAGGCACACGGTCACCTGTCTGAACAGGTCTAGTCCTTATCCTGTTCGTGACGCCAGAACTGTGGAGCCCTACAGGTGCGGTGCAGCAGGGTATTACCCTTAGGGACTCCACGGGATGGAACGGTCGGGTCACAGGTAGGGAACCTTCGTTTTGGGATTTGCCGTGACGCCACTCTCAGAATTGCGGTCAGTGAGGACCACCACTGCAGGTTAAGGGATGCCTGGGGCTGATGGTGGGTGCAGTCAGTATAATAGCCTCCTGAGAGTGAGGCAAGCCCCAGGCCCCTGTGTATGTGTGTGGGACCACAGGTCGCAGAATGACTCAAACACAGTCCAAGAAGTCTTTTAACGTGTTTACTCACTGTTTAGAGGTCACGGTGAGATGCCCGGGCGACACTGTGATAACCAGGTGGAACCAGGAATTCCAGGAGGCCGTTCTGAGGGTAGCTGTCCACTCGCCCTCCTTGCACTCTTTCTGTTTGGGAGGATCCCTTGCCTGAAGCGTGGTAGGACTCCTCCAGGAAAGCTGTTACTACCCTGCTCCCCTCTCTCTGGCCCGTCTGCCGGCAGCGTGGCCTTGGTGGGATGGCTTCTGGCCCTGTCCCCTTATGGGCCTGGTGATTGCTGCTTGGCTCGAGCTCTGTGTAGTCGTGGTGAGGGCATGAAGTACCCCTCCCACCTGTAGGTTAAGCAGCTCTGGATGATTTGCTGCCCGTACTGGGGATCTGTTTCCCCTTGCGTGCTCGGATACCGGGATCTCCGTACTCAGCCACCCCTCTCTCTGGATGTCTTTCAGGCCGACCCACGGTGCCCTTTCTCCCCCCGCTTTCAGCTACTGCACTACTCAGGACCTGTCTGACACGAGAGCTCCTCTGCTCCCTTCCACACACTTCAACCTCCAGCTCCAGACCACCCTCCCTTCCTCTCTGCCCTGCTTCCTAGCAACCAGCCTCTGAGCACACCCCTTGCTGGGAATTGAAAGTTAACCCCTACTGGCTACCCAAGGGTCCCCTCTAGTGATGTGGGAGACCTGGTCACTATGTGTTTGTGTGTGCACCTCATCCTGGCCTTTGGAGATTACCTGGAGGCATTGTCCCCGCATGGGTGCAATACTCTGTGGTGCCTGACCAGGTCAGGGGCGCCACACTTACATGGGATCTTTCTGATGTTACATCGTCATCTTCTCTCCATTCAGGTCCCTGCAATATCGGATCCTCTCAGATCTTCTATATAAGAGAATTTTCCTGATTGACCCATCAAGGATGGATAAGGTCAGGGACAAGATGGCGGAGAGGATATTACACCTCACCCTAGAGATCCTCTTCCGGCTTACTGGAGAGGTGAGAGATTCTGATGACGTCACATTACATCATTCTTATCTATGGGAATAACAGATGGACAGAACTGGAGAGGTGAGAACTCTGGAAATGTCTGTAGTGAGATTTATTAATGTGTCTCTCCATAACCAGGATTACACAGTAGTGAAGAAGACCTCTAGTGAGCGCTGTCAGGACCCTGTGTCTGAGGGATGGGGAAGACCCCTGAGCCCAATCACGGGGCCTCCACCTCACCCCCTGATACATGAGGACATCAATGACCAGAAGATCCTAGAACTCACCTACAAGATGATTGAGCTGCTGACTGGAGAGGTGACACTGCTGGGAATGCTGGGACATTATACAGTAACGCTATGAAGGGATCGGGGGATGACTGTATCATTGTATGTGTCAGGTTCCTATAAGGTGTCAGGATGTGACTGTCTATTTCTCCATGGAGGAGTGGGAGTATTTAAAAGGACACAAAGATCTATACAAGGACATCATGATGGAGGTTCCCCAGCCCCTCACATCACCAGGTAATAGACAGGACTAAATATACACGGCCTATAATTATCTGTATGTAAAGAATGAATTCAGTCCCTGTATGTGTTTCCTCCAGTTCTATCCAGTGAGAGGACAACACCAGAGAGATGTCCCCATCCTCTTCTTCTACAGGACTGTAAACAACAAAATCCCGATGTTCCTCAGGATGATCAGGTAGATGGAGAGAAGGTATCATGAAATCTCCCTATGATGTGTAGACGGCTGTGAAGGTCTTGTGTTCAGCCTTGTTATTTCCACCAGTATTATACTCTCTAATTATACAACTAATTAGAGACACTTTGACACTCACATCTGACATTTATTAGACACATGACCGCAGAGTGCAGGATGAATAGCAGAGATCAGTTTTAAAAATGGGAAGATTGAGCAATCTCCATTACTTCATATACTGTCAATGTCGCAGCACGAGTATTTAAAAAAATTGCCGACCTCTTGTGGTTCCTACATGTAATGATATAAAGAGGTGACATTTTTAATTTATATAATTTTTGTGTATATGTGCTGTTTTGATCGCCTGTTATTGCATTTTAAAGAAAAGTTGCGGTGAAAAAAAAAAGAATTTTGGTGTTTGGAATTTTTTTCTCATTATGCCATGTACCGATCAGATTAGTTGATTTTATATTTTTCGGGCATTTTTGAATACGATGATACGTGTATTTTTTTTAAAAAACAATTTAGCAGTTTTATTTTCAATGGGGCGAATGGGGGGTGATTTGAACGTTTTATTTTTTTTTTTTTATTTTTTCATATTGTTTAAAACTTATTTTTTATTTAGTTTACTAGTCCCCCTAGGGGACTTTATCACTGTTCAGACTGATCGCTTGTGCATTCTGCTGATCAGAGCAACATTGCTGTTCTACTATTAAAACACATTGGTGGCCCGTGATCGTGTCATGGGGCCACCGATGACAGTCCTTTAAATCACGCTCTCTGTGTTTGACAGCGCGATCTAAGGAGTTAACAGGCGTGGGTGGATCTCTGATCCGCCTATGTCTGTTAGCCACACATGTCGGCTACTCAGATCACCACTGGAGCCAGCGGTAACCGGAGGGAGGCAACCAAGGACGTACCAGTATATCTTTGGTCGTAAAGGGGTTAAACATGGTGGAGATGACAGGATAAAGCTGAACATAATCATTAGATGTTGTCTGGATCTTCTCACAATTTTCTTGTTGTTATTGAGGCTACTGGTTGGAAAAAGGAACCAATAGGTTGGATTTTGATCTTTGTTGTTGTTCAAAAACATTTCACCGAGCTTGTCCAGGTGTGACTTTTACAATCTTTGTTTCAGGGTGAAGATCTGACCCATATTAATACTATAGAGACATATGTGAGGGGTGATGAGTGGTGTAAAGAGAAGATTCCTACAGATAACAGCACAGGTGAGTAGTGACCACTAAATGCAGAGAAGTCATAGGTTCTCCTCAGTCATGGCTTATAGAATAATTATAACTAGATATTACATTTCTTCTGTTGGAGTCTGTTCACAATTAATCTTTTATACGGATGTTCCACTTTAAGATTTAGAGGCCGATTTATTAAGGCAGGTAGTGTGCTAACCAGTGTTAATAAAGCGGTTCGGTGGTGTAAGATATGCTGAATTCATTGACGCGCATGAAACTTAGTGAATTCAGCGCATCTTCTCAGTAACACGCAGCTCTGTGCGCTTTGCCAGAAATGATACTAAAGTTAGGGATGGACTGGAGCAACATTTTCTCATGAGCGTGAGTTATGCCACTACAGTCAAAGCTCCACCCACTTTGGTGGACCTGGCTGAGACTGACATGTAAATGCCAAGAATCAGAACGTGGTTACAGTATGCCCAGGTGCTAAGCAGAGGTGCTGAAGTGGAGCTCCTACTATCCAGACTGCCAACCAGGGCTGTGGAGTCGGAGTCGTGGAGTCGGTATAAAATGCTCCGACTCCAACTCCTAAAATATATAATAAATTGGGGACAGTAGTGCAATGCAGAGTGTGATGAAACTTTTTTCATAGGAATTTGGGAAACATGAAATGTCCTATAAATGTCTGTTCTATTCCTGATCTAAGGCTACATTCACACACAGCGTTTTTGCTGCATTTTTGAGGATACGTTTTTCAGCTGCAAAAGCAGATCAGCTTTTTAAAAAACCACATCACCTGAAAGGTTTTTGAGCTCATAAATAATGCTTTCAATAGCAAAAGCAGATTAGAAAACCACCACACAAACTGACATGCTCATTCTTTGTGAGGATCCTCACAAAACGATGTGTCTGAATGTCTTATCTTGAAACCATTGCCTTTGCTGGGATGCTCAGAGTCTCTGCATTTCACTGAACTATTTTGCCATCAAAATTCAATATGTTTGTAACAAGAAAGAAATTGTTAGTAAGACACTGGAAGTAAAAGATAGTAAAGCTTATCACACCGGCCAGTTTCTCCAGGCCTTAGTGGAAAAAGTTCTGCAAGATTAGGAACTCAAAACAGAACAGGTTCTTGCTATTGTAACGAGCAATGCTTCAAACATAAGAACAATTAAACTGATGAACGAGAGTAATGAACAACAGCTAGAAGAAAATTTAGGATTCAGTATGTGTGAGATGGAAGGGCACAGTGCTGCTCATGTAACTGAGGAACAAGCAGATATTACAACAGAACAGCAAAATGATACTTTAGGATTAGATGATCTTGTTAAAGCTGCTTCAGAACACTTTCATATTCATCACATGCACTGTGTTGTGCACACGCTGCAGCTGGCAATAAGAGAGAGTCTGCAAGAGGGACCCCAGTTTCACACATCCGTCTTTTCGCTGGTTTGGCGGATGCGGCGCACTCCAGTACAGTGTATACAGTACAGTGGCAGCACGACAAACGCCGGTCACGTGCTTTCATGTGACCGCAGCATGTGACCCGGAATTTGTGGCGCTGCCACTGTACTGTATTGTACTGTACTGGCATGCGCCAAACCAGGGAAAAGCCGGAAGTGTGAAACTGGGCGGACATGCTGGAAATCTGATTGGAAAAGTGAGGAAGTTGGTTATTGCCGCCAGAACCCCTAAAAGTGATTCCATCCTGAAGAGACGTGCTGGGAAAGGGACAATTGTTGATCAAGCCACTCGGTGAGGCAGCACTTATTTAATGACTGAGCGATTGCTTGAACTAAAATCGTTTCTTATAGATATGGTGAACCCTCAAGTAACCTTAAATGAAGGTCAATGGACACAGGTGGCTGAATTGAAGGAATTGCTTAATCACGCATTTACGGTGACTAAAAAATTACAAGCTGAGGATTTAAGTCCTGCAATTTTCATAAGGGAGTGGAAGAACTTGCTATTTTAACTGTCCCAAAGAGGAGGTTTAATCGCAGATGGCATTTCTGCTTCAATGAAACGATGAGAGACACAGCTATTGGAAATAAAATTCTTCTGGCAGCTGTTTATGTGGACCCAAGTCATCGTATACTGCTTGATGATCAACAGCTTACTAAAGGAAAATAAGCTTTGAGTGAGGTAGCAGTTAGGATGAGCAGCTACAGGACTGCCAGGTGCAAGAGGACTTGGGTCCTGACAGTGCTACTACTGCCATATCTTTATCCTCATCAGATGAGTAGTTTAACTTTGACAAGTATTTGGATGACATGGAGCAGCAAAGTGTTGCCGCAAGGAAAAAGATTTAACTCCGTCTCCTATAGCAGCAGATTGACCAGATTTCAGTAAAATTTTTCACTTGCTCTCAAAGAAATAGAAAAATTCAACCGTTCATCACAACTGACTGTGCATGAGGCAATTCCTTTATACCCGGAAATTGTTAGAAATGTTGCCCATGTGCTTACGGCTTTGCCTCCAACCCAAGTTAGTGTAGAGAGGTTGTTCTCTAGCCTTAAAATTATTAGGTCAGATTTGAGGTCATCTGCGAAGGAGGATCTGATGGAAGCAATTCTATTTCTTACAACAAATTCATAGACTGCACAAATGTTATTTAGTATGTTTTTGTTGAAAACAGTTTTTTTGCCACTTACATCGTGTATTACATTGTTATATATAACACTATGTAAGTGGCAAAAAAGCTGTTTTCAACAAAAACATACTAAATAATAACATTCATGTATAGCATAAGGATCCAGAAATTATAAGCAACAACTCGAGGATGATGCATTCAAACACAGAGCAGAAGAGTCTTTATATTCACCAAAGTATAGAAATACCCCAGAGACACCGTAATGCAAATGTATAAAACATTTTATTAATTATTAACGCACAGGGTATTACAAGATGTACAAAAATGATTTCAAGAAAAACCGGGGTGAGTTAGTGAAGGAAAAGAGGGGAAGAACCCCGCGTGACCCAGGATAGATGCCAAATATCACATAGGACCTGCTGATACAGATATAGTGCTGAGGTAACCTCATGCCCATAAGGAAGGCCAACACAGGGACCAAAGGTTCATTGTCCCGCTGTGCGGTAGCCTAATATAATAACATATGGCCTTCTATCAGATTATACACAAGATGCTAAAGATAACCTCAGGCCTATATGAAAGACTAACACAATGGCCTATGGTTCACTCTACAGCTAGGCTGTGACCTCGTGCTATTGTAAAGAGGTGCCCAGGCAGTAGAACCAGGTCTACCGTCCAGTGAGGCACGAGGGCTTACCTAAAACAAGCAGATCGTCAGGGAGTCCTGGAGTACACGTGGGGACCGACGTCCCAACACGTGTTTCGTCAAGTACTTCGTCGGGGGACGATAACTGAGGTAATCTTTAGCATCTTGTGTATAATCTGATAGAAGGCCATATGTTATTATATTAGGCTACCGCACATTTTTGTACATCTTGTAATACCCTGTGCGTTAATAATTAATAAAATGTTTTATACATTTGCATTACGGTGTCTCTGGGGTATTTCTATACTTTGGTGAATATAAAGACTCTTCTGCTCTGTGTTTGACTAAATAATAACATGTAGTATATTGCTTAATTGTAACTATATAATACAATATGTAATTTTTATATATATATATATATATATATATATATATATAATTATACATTCACACACAAGATATATATATATGCAATCTACTGTATATTATATATTGTATAACATATTTACAATTTATTACAGTTTTTTTGTGTTCTAAAGTTGTATTCCAATAAATATATTTTATGTTCTATCTAAATATCTTGATTATTGTATCATAAAAATGATTAAATGTCTGATGTTCACATTGTACTACAATACATTTTACACTTAACTATAAGCAATATATGTGGGAGTCGTGGAGTCGGAGTCGGTGCAAGAGAAATTGAGGAGTCGGAGTCAAAGGTTTGGCTTACCGACTCCACAGCCCTGCTGCCAACCTGCTGGTTTTTCATTTCTTTATCCGTCCCCTCAACCCGGAAATCACCTTGTGGAGAGAGGCTTCAGCTGGGCTACAAAGAGGCTGCCAGTACTTGCTGTACACAAGTGAGGGAGTGGCGGTGGCTATCTTGGAGCTTCATCATGGGGCTGGGGAGTGAGGAGAAGAGGTACCTCCGACATTGCTCTCCCAAGCTGCTGTCACCCTGTCAGCCCTGCTCCTGTGCTCCAGAGATGATCTGGTATTTTCACTGATGAGGATCTGCTTGGCT
Organism: Anomaloglossus baeobatrachus; assembly: GCF_048569485.1. NCBI lineage: Eukaryota > Metazoa > Chordata > Amphibia > Anura > Aromobatidae > Anomaloglossus > Anomaloglossus baeobatrachus. Next base: position 506,381,124 of record NC_134357.1, on the reverse strand, counting down.
TAGCTGTAATCTAGTCCTAGAGCCATGCTGCTGCTCCTGCAGACACCATCTTTGCAACTCCTGCAATATAAGTTTCCTGAATGGATTCCAGCTAGGGAAGGGAGGCAAAGTAATCCGGGCATAAATTTAAGGTCTCCATACACAATTTTCTCAGAGGCAGTGACACTAGTTCGCTGCCATACCCTGCATATAATATGCAGTTCTCCTTATATGCCTGCTATAATCGTTCCATTAATCCTCGTAAAGATCTGCTAGGCTGAGAGACAGCTACTAGGTCCTAGCGCCATCAGGTTGCTACAGATGTGGCCCCTATCTTTCCAATCCCTGAAATATGAGTCCTCTGCACAGTAATCAGATTAGGGCGAGTGACGCTGCATTTTGGACCTAAATTGGGACATTCTGACACTTATAAAGGCTGGAAGCCACGGGTGAAGGAGTTTGCAACACCGGAGGCCCATCCCCTCATAAGGTGAACATTTGTCACTTTCTGGACGCAGGGACATTGGCCTCTGAGCACTCACTCCTTTCATGTCATAGTAATTCTCGTTTGCACACTTAGTGTACTGGAGTACACAAACCCTAGCCACACACCCTACCCATTCAGATGGTAGAGAAGACACTGTGTGGTGTTGTGGTCTTGATAGATAATCTGAAGATGACCATATATTCTCCTCTATGTTATGATCAAGTTTCTGCTAGAATAAGCAAAGGCTCTACGGCAGCAGATAAGCTCAAGGAATTCGCTATTAGGGATCAGACGGACCGCACCAGAACATTAAGGGTTGGTGCTTACTTCATAAAAACCCCAGTGCACAATAGAGGGCAACTGTTGGAGGATGAGATCTATTAAGGGTAGGGAGACCTAACTCTGCTCCAAGTTTCAGAGCAGTTACTACAGCCCATCTCAGTTTGTATGTGGTCACCAATGAGGAATATTTAGGAGGTATGGTCAAATGTGGGATATGCAGGCTTTAAGTGGCCGTATCTCTGAAGTGGAATCCAGAGTATCATATTTGGAAGACAAACTTTCCTCTATGGTGAACAAACTAAACAAGGTGACTGGGTGAGCCAATACATGGCTTAAAAAACCAGATGATCTTGAAAACCGACTTTGTTGCAATAATATTAGAGATATAGGCCTCCCTGAAAGAGCTGAAAGTCAACACCCTGAAAAACTTATTGAGATTTAGCTTAAATCTAATTTGGGAGATGAATTTTCCCCCATTTGTGTGGTTGAGAGGCCACATGGAATCCCTGCTAAACTCCCACCTCTAGGTGCCTGTGCTAGCCCATTCCTAGCATGGCTTTTGAATTGCAAGGGCAGAGCTGTCATATTGGTCCTTGCTGGGCAAAGAGTATCACTCAAGTATAGCAACACAACAGTCTCCATATTTTGACATTTCTCGGTGGATCTTCAAAAACGGAGTGCCCATTTAGTGGATGCCAGGAGAAAATTTAAAAAACTGAAAATTCCTTATTCTATGGTTTATCTGGCTCATCTCTGCATCGTATAGGAGGGATCGACAACTTTATTCTCTAGCCCAAATTCTCTAGTTCAAAGCTTTGGAATGACTAGACTAGATTCGTCCTGCTCTGAGATGGGAGAAATGCAAAGGGTGAAAAGGACTGTTCTGTTTGCTGTGTCTCATGAATCACACTCAGTGGAGCTCTTCAGGCTCTTTCTTAGGTGTTGTTGTCAGCCATTACATCTCTCTCTGCTGCCTGCACACTGTCTGCAGTACCAGCGAGTTCCCACTTACTTGTGCTGCACACATAGAAGTAGTGAGGCCCCTAGAGGCCATATAACAGATTGCTACAAGGAGAAAGGGGGAACCAGACATAGTTCACAATAGGAGCTCTAGTTTCCCATATCGTAGGTAAAAGCTATAACTTTCAATATGTTTAGTGTGAGTATTCCCAAAATAGTAAACCTCATGAGGTATCAACCTCCTTTTCTTTCCACAGTTAAGTTAGTATTGGTCTGTTTGTTGCTTGCTGTCAACACTCTATTTTGTTCCCCTCTCATATGTCTTTTAATGACTCATATTGGACAAGTCACTTTTTTGTGGAAGACATTTTAAGGCCTAAGACACATGGCATGAAAATCGGAGCAGGTGGAATGAGATAAAACATCGCATTCCACTCGGACCAATATTAGCCTATGTGTCGGCACCCATGAGTTATTATTTTCTCAACCCTAATCGGACCGAGAAGACAGTCGCAGCATGCTGCAACTGTAATGCGTTCCTGGTTTCTCTGACACCCATTCAAGTCTATGGGGCGAGAAAAAAATCGCACTGCACTCGCAGTACACTGGTGTACCGCGAGTGCAGAGCGAGAATGGCAATAGATAGATAAATCCCTCTCTCCCCACCGTAGCGCCGGCCCTCCCCTCCTCAGTGCTGGCCCACCCCCCGCTGCTGATGTCCGATCGCACGATCGGACCTCAGTCGCAGTTACACTCGCATGACACACGGCTCCCACTGTGCTGCCAGCGTGAGCCGAGTGTGATACGAAGAGCGCCATACTCCCCCGTGTGGCCCCAGCCTTATACTACAAATTGCAGGAACCAGGCTAGCTCTGTTACATGTTTTATGATAATGTTTTCATGCTTGGTGAAAGAGTACTTCCTTTTTATCTTATTTAGATTTTTCTACAGAAATATCGTTTCCCAGTTAAAATATACAGTATGCATTGGAACGTGAGGGTCCTTGGATCCTCAAGTAAGAGAGTGAAGGTTTATTCACTGGATAACAAGTACAAAGCACATATAATATGCTTGTGAGGAGATACCGTATCTCGCCATAGACTCACAGGATGGTTGAAGAAACCTTATGTACAATGGTCCGCTTCTAAACAAGTCTCATTGCTAGTACACAAATCGGTAAGGTGCAAATATTGGGTTACACACAGATCTGGAGACAATTTTGTTTTTACCTATGCTGTAATAAATAAAGAATATGTATTAATGGGATTATATAATCCTCCCCAGCTAATCCATAAATAGTTAAATGTGTGATGAGCTACTCCTTAAGCGATTCTGATGCTCATATTATATGTATGGGAGATTTTAATTTGGCTATGAATGATAATTTGGACAGCTTTAGATTAGGATGAACAACCCCTGTGACTAGACCCTCTTGTACCACTTTGTCGACATATATAGAGGGTAATGGCTGGGTGGATTTATTGAAGGTTTCCCACCTTGAAGCTCTACAATTCCCTTGCCACTCCTTATCTAGGCATACTTTATCCCACATAGATTATATTTTTCACTCTGCATAGACGCAGAGGGATTTCAGACCACAACCCGATAATAGTTGGGCTCCCTCAGACCAAATAGAACATAGGTCTTCCTGGAAACTTTATCCCCTTATGGATGATGGTCATAGGCCCCAACAATAGAATTCCTGATCAATTAGAATGTTTTGTAGCTGTACATCAAACTCTCCTAGACATTTATTTTGGGATACACGTAAGTAAAGATGAGTGATCCTGATTGTCAAAGTTTAGAAAATGGGGGGGGCGTGGCCTGCACGCTGATAGCACCGGTCACCTAGAAGCTGAGCTCCAGCCACAGTGACTCAGAAGCAGCTCAGCACAGCTCACTAGAGACTCTAAATTCTCCCCACACGGTGGGTAATCACAGAGATAACCCACTGGAGCTAGTTATAACCAAGGGAAAGTCCCAAAAGAGGCCTTCTCCAGTGAAAGTGACAGATTTCTTCATCAGCGCTAGAAGAGATAAGATGGCGGCGTCCTCCTCCACTGCTTCCTCACGCTCCTCCAGGAGAGGCTCCACGGCTGCTCCAGACCTTGACACCAATAATGCTGACATTCCACGCACGATGCAGAAGTTCCTCAGTGCCCTCCGTCCTTCACTGCAAGAGGACTGGAAAGGTATGGTAGCTGAGCTGCGTGGAGATATTACAGCCATAGGAGCCCGCACCTCCAACATTGAAACAAAGATGGAGTTGCTCACAAGATCCCATAACAGGATCATAGATGCCAATGCAGACCTGGAAGAGCAAGTACAGGGGCTGCAAACTAAAATCCTGGATCTTGAGGACCGATCTCGCCGGAACAATGTAAGAATAAGAGTGATTCCGGAGGTTATACCAGACGGAGGATTGCAGAGCTTCTTGGTATCCTTGCTGCAGGAGGCCTTGCCAGATCTGGGCCCAAATGATTTCATGATTTCATAATAGACAGGATTCACAGAGTCCCAAAACTAAAATCTCTTAATGCTGATGCCAAACAGGATACCTTAGCACGCCTGCATTTCTACAAAACCAAGGAGGCCCTGCTACAAGCTCTGAGGAAGAAGCCATCCCTGCCTGAGAAATTCCGCCTTATATCCATTTTTCCTGATCTGTCGGCTGGAACTCTGGCAAAACTGAGGGAATTTGCTCCTTACACCAAGATCTTAAGGGATGAAGCTATTGCCTACAGATGGGGCTTCCCTGTCTAAATCCTGATCACCCGGGCAGGAAACACCCACGTGTGTCACTCGCCACACCAGCTGGCTAGGCTCCTCTCTTCTTGGAACCTGGCAAATCTCTCAGACAGATCTCCGAGAGCCGCAGGGCTATCCCGCAGGGAGAAAATTAATGAAGAATGGTCCGTAGCGTGAGTTATCTAATATTCTGAGTCATGGCTGTGACTTAGTTATTTTTCTTGAAGGCCCTCTGGATATGGTTCATCCAGGTCCTTCTGGCCCCCAGGGCGGCAATTTCCTATCACGCCGCTGGTCCTTTTTTGGACTTTTTTTTCCCTTTTGGATAAATGTTGGTTATACTTGTTATGTTTTACCTAACCTTCCTTCCCTCCTTGCAGTCTTAGCCAAGAGACTGTAATTTTAGCATAATGGTGTTAAACTGTATGTCTATAAATGTTAAAGGTCTAAATTCGCCAGCTAAGAGGTCTATGTTCTGGCGGGAAGTGTCAAGATCAAAATGTGATGCGATTTGCAGGCAGGAATCACATCTTCTCCAAAATCACACTTATCGGCTGAATAATCCTAAATTCCCATTTATTATGTACGCATGTGGTAAAAAAAAAAAGGTGGGCGTATTTATTTGTGTAAAAAATACTGTCTCTTTCACTATGCTAGCCCAGCACTCAGACCATGTCGGCAGATATGCTCTTCTAAATTGCTCCATAAATGGGTCCAGGTATACTATTGCATCTGTATATGCCCCCAATACAGGCCAGATCTGTTTCTTGAGCAAATTCCTGATTAAACTCTCAGCAGTCACGGGAGGTAAGCAAATAATTTGCGGAGACTACAATATGTTAATGTCAAGCTCCTTGGACAGTTCGAATGCTGCTGTACAGAGGAAGGAGATGAGAGTAGTGGTCTCAGAATGGCACCTTCATAATATATGGAGATACCATCATGCAAATGAGAGAGACTGCACATACTTCTCGCCTCGGTTCCTCTCCTACAGCCGACTGGACTATTTTGTGGTAGATCGTACACTTATTACAGACTGTTCAGATTCTAAAATTGGAATAATATCATGGTCGGATCATGCCCCCATTTATTTTACTATTCGAGAGCAAGATCGCTCGCCTATATTTGACCGGTGGCGAATGACTCCCTTCTAGCTTCTAAACAAGTAGTTGAGGAACTAAGATCTGACCTCAACGAATTTTTCAAATTTAATGATAATAACGAAGTAAAAGAGGAATCATTGTTGTCCTCTCACAAAGCTTATATTAGGGGGTCATTCATAAAAATCGCCACTAGAGAGAAAAAAAGACGTCAGGCAGCTTCCAAAGCTATCCTAAACCAAATCAATTTCTTTGACTGTCTTAATCCTCCCCAAGTCCCTCTCTGTTTCGAACGATCTCAGGAAACTAAGATTACAGCTCCGCCAATTGATCTTGGTGGATTATGAGAAAAATTTGAGAGCTTTTAAGTTAAAATTTTATGCCATGGGTGATAGGGCAGGAGCCTTATTAGCCAGGAGAGTCAAAAAAGAGAAGTACAAAACAAAATAGAGTTCCTTATATCAGGACCTCATTCAAAAATTCGTAACCCAACAGAAATCGCCAATGCATTTGCTGACTTTTACCAATCACTATACAACCTTAAAGATGACCCCACCGACCCAAAGCCCTCCCAAGACACAATTAGTTCCTTTTTAAATAGCATTAACCTCCCCCGGTTATCCACAGATCAGCTAAAATTGCTCAATTTGCCCTTCTCTATACAAGAAATTCATCAGGCAATTAATTCGGCAAAAAAAACCTCAGCTCCTGAACCAGACGGGCTCACTAACACATTCTAAACAATTCACTAACATTCTGTCCCCATTTATCCCTAGAAGCTTCTCCTCTTGGCAATAATCAGCAGCTATTTTGCCAAGTAATCTTGAGGCCATAATAACTACCTTACCTAAACCGGGGAAACCCCCAGTAACCCCCGGAAACTTTAGGCCCATATCCCTCTTGAATTGCGATGTAAAATTGTATGCAAAAATTATTTCGGCCAGGATTCATAAAATTCTCCCGAAACTAATTGCTCCAGATCAGGTAGGGTTTGTGGCGGGCAGACAGGCGAAGGATGGAACAAGAAGGATGCTGGACCTATTTTATCTGCTATAATGGCGCTTTATTCTAGTCCCAATGCTAAGGTATTGGCGTCTGGGTTTATGTCTCGGAGCTTTGAAATCACTAATGGGACACGTCAAGGTTGCCCCCTCTCCCCTATCATTTATGCTCTCACCATAGAACCCTTGGCCCAGGCCATTCGTGAGTGTCCGCAGATTTCGGGAGTGAAAGCAGGCAAGATGGATCATGTGATCAGCTTATATGCAGATGATGTCATCCTATCGTGTACCAGTGTGGTGGTGTCCCTAAAGCATATAATGGAGATTTTTTTTTTTGTTTAATCTTTCTTTATTGAATAATTCACAACAAAAAGACAAAGAACAGAAAGAGAAAAAGATCATCAGTATCATCAACATGACGTATACATCTTGTTACAGACTTAGATTGATTTTCATCCTGTATTCCTCATATTATTGCCACAATTATGCCCTATATTAACTAACAACTTATTGTAGCTAAAACTACTATATATTCTTACATTTGAAACAGAAGGAATACTTATATGTCAGTTGTTGTAAAACAGTTTTTCACATCATGTGGGGAATCTCTTCTGTGTCCACACCTTTACATTGAAAAAATTCTAATACTCCACTGAGGTTATATGCACTTCCAAACTTGAATTTTTTGATCAAAAGAAAAAAGTAAGAACGAGATAAGAAAGAGTAAGAACTGAAGAAAAGAAGGGTAGTATTAGAAGGGTGCACAAGAAGGGCCAAGGGGAAGGGAAGGAGAGCTAGGAGTGACGGGTGTCAAAAAGGGTTCGATAATCATTAGTATCCTTATATAATATCCATGGCGTCCATATTTTCAGGAACCTTTCCGTATTGCCCTCCGCTTCTGCTGACAGATCCTCCATATGATGGATATATGCAAATTCCTGCTGCCACTCCCCTAAGGACGGAACCTCTATTGATCGCCAATGTCTGGGTATCACTGCCCTTGCTGCCGTTAGACAAAACCGTAATAGGCCCCCCTTTTGGGCTTTGAAGGACCCAGGAAGCATGGATAATAATGCTATTTGAGGGGACTGTGGCACCACCTCTCCAGTTATTTTCGTGTATGTCTGAAAAACTGCCTCCCAAAACGGTTTGATTTTAGAACAGTCCCACCACACATGTAACATTGTACCACGTTCAGTTTCACAGCGCCAACACATCTCAGAAACCGATGGAAAAATCCTGTGGAGCCTCACCGGGTATTGATACCACCTTGTCAAAATCTTATAGTTTTTCTCTTTTGCGTGTCCAGCAGTAGACATTTTGTGAGTAAATATATATGCTTTCTGTTTTTGCTCGTCTGTGAAGGTCGTCCCCATCTCCTCCTCCCAGTTGGTCATAAAATTAGGATCTGAGTCCGCAGAGGGAACAGCCCGCCCCAACAACTTATAAATAATTGATATCAGATGGGGGGGTAACGATTCCTGCATGAACAATTTCTCAAAGGGTAAAGCTGAAGCAATTGCCAAATGTCGTCCTCCCTTTGATCGAGCACTAACAAATGAGAGTAATTGCCTATACTCAATCCACGATAGGGTCTGGGGGGGATCCATATTCTGCATGTCTGCAAAAGACATCAAATTGGACCCAGCCATGGCGTGGTATAACCTGTCCTCCCGCCGCACGCTCCATCTCAGAAAATTGGAACGGCCGATTCCCGGAGGGAATTCTGATATAATGGAGATTTTGACCTCCTTTTTCACAAATCTCGTACTACAAACTAAACGTTAATAAATCCCTCATTTTTCCGCTTTTCCTGCCTCCCGCTACCAAAACCGCCTTATCTCAGTTCTACCCCTTTAAGTGGGAAGAGGATGGCATCCCTTACCTGGGTATTATACTGGCCCCACTAAAGACCATAATTCAAAAAAATGTGATAGCTCTACATAATTCACTGGAAAATTAACTTGCCCGCCTCACTCTGCTTCCTCTGTCCTGGATGGCAAGAATGCAGACTTTCAAAATGATATGTCTCCCAAAAATCATCTACCTCCTGAGATGCCTCCCCTTGGCAATCCCACACCGCTATCTAACTAAAATCCATTCACTAATGGGAAAATTCATTTGGGCTGGGAAATAACCGAGAATAGCCCTGCGCTGCATGCATGCCCCGTTAAATGGCTGAGGCATGGGTATCCCAAATATTCTAACCTATCATAGAGCTGCCATTTTGGAGGTGGCCCGTGACTGGTGGAAAAACGAACTGGACCAGAGATGGTTGCAGATCGAACATTCCTCAATCAATTGCCGCACCCCTAAACAATTCAGATTCATTGAATCTGTAATTCTAGCCCCTTCTTCCTATGACGATCTTCTTCCCACAAGAGCAACACTGAAGAAAAATTGGACCGAGTGGCGTGGAACAGTGTCACAAGCTTTAAGACCTAATAGCCCCCTTAGAGCGCTTGAATCCTTCATCCCAAATTTAAACCTTACCTCATGGGTAAAAAAAGAGCCTGTGGTGTTAGCGGACATATATAAAGATGGAGTTTTACTTCCTTACTCAGAGATGTGTGAGAAATTCAATCTTCCTCAGCACAGCTTATTCCAATTTTTTCAGTTACGCCACTTTCTCATAAACGTTCCCACCTTTTCCAACCCCCTAGCAGCTGACACCATCTCAATTAAAAACTTCTTTCAAAATAGTAAAATGTAAGGGCCTCTCATACGTCTATAAATTACTAAATGGCCTGCTAGATGATAAACCACTCCCCTACATGCTTAAATGGGAGAAGGATCTTCCTCCCCACTCCCAACTCTGGCCTGGCACTCTGCCTCAAAGTGGATCCAAAGATTTCCCTCATGCCTTAATCATATTGAACAACTAAACAAAATCCACCTGAGATGGTATAATTTCCCCACCAAATTAGCAACCTTTTCTTCAAATATGTCCCTACTGTGCTGGAGGGGCTGCACCAAAGAGGTACTTTAAGTCATATGTGGTGGTTCTGCCTGAGTACCTTTTGAATTTTGGAATTTAGTTTTTTAAATGATCAGAGGTCACTGGTCTCCGGATCCCCCCCCCGTCCCCAGCCCTCGCCGTTCTACATATGGTATAGACACAATTCCTAACCCTTTTAAAACCATTAACTCCCATTTCCTTATTGCATTGTATAGCTTACAGGTGGAAGTCCCCGCTTTCTCCAACTAGGACAGAGCTAACAGACAGGCTGAATCTATAGTGGTTATATGAAACGAGTTTAGCTTCTAGTCTGAAAAAGAAAGAGGCAGTGTTGGATCAATGGGCCCCCTGGGCGACTTCTCTTTATGCCGCGGCTCTCCCGCAACCTTCAAACCTCCCACAGTCGCCAGGCTCCTCTGAACCTCGAAGTAACTTAGAGCTGGCCCCTTGAGACAGATAACCCCAGGGAAATTGCTAGACTCACTAAGGTAATTTATCTCTATGGCTGCTCACCCTCTCCCCCCCCCATGTTTTTCGTTAGTTATTCCCAGTTCGTACTGTAAGGGTATTTAATGTCCAACAATGATATGTTGATATACCCCATATGTACTCTGTTTTTGTATTGTTACCTGTAAGTTGTTTGACATTGTCAAATTTCTTTGTTATATCCTGGAAATTTAATACAATTTTTATGTTTAAAAAAAAGAAAAGTTCAGAAAATGTTTAAATCGTACGATCTTTGGCCGGATCGGGATCGGACATCTGACCCTTTACTGCAAAAGTCGGCGATCTTGCTATGGATTGGTAAATGTTCAGATGGCAAAAACCTGCCCATCACAGCCATGTCAAGTATGTGCATAGCTGTGGCTGGCCACTGTAAAAACTTTCTTTTACAGCCCCCACCCTACACCATTTTACAACACATCACTTTTGCCTCCCATTGAATTTAATGGGTTTGGCTAGGATCGACGATCCGATCGGTGATCTCAGACAGGCTCGGTGATCCTGAATCGATCCGATCCTTGGCAGGATCGCTGAACTCTACACATTAGGCCCGTTTCACACGTCCGTGAAAAACACTGACGTTCTTCACTGGCGTGTAAAACACGCACATGTCCCTGCGTGTGCCGTGAATCACGGCACACGTGGGTTGTCTAAGTGCAATCCGGGCTCCGTTCTCCGTGGCCCGTGATTGCACTTAGAGATTAACTCACCTGTGCATGCTCCCGCTCTCCATGGTGCTGATCGCTCCCGCGGTGCAGCATCCGGCCGGCGCTGACCCCCACAGCCGCTGCTTCCGGGTCGGCTGTGTCGTGCATCATGAGTATGCGCGACAGTAATGAGCCGGCTCAGAAGCAGCAGGCTGCACGGGCTGCACAGAGCGTCGCTGGAGCCGGGTGAGTAAAAATGATTTTTATTTTAAAAGCACGTTTTTTTCTGGCACGTGTCTCACGGATCACACCACTGCGTGGTCCGTGGGACATCAGTGATGCCAGAAAAAAATGGACATGTCTCCATGCGGCAATCACGGACACGCGTGAACGCTGCACAGAGACATGGTCAGTGAAAAATCACTGATGTGTGAGCAGACCCATTCATTATAATGGGCCTGCGTATGTCAGTGATTCTGGTACGTTTAAAAAAAAAAAGCACAAACGTCCCAGAATCACTGACGTTTGAAAGAGGCCTAAGGCATATCTTTAGAGGTTGCTTGTTCTCTACTATATTATATAAATATATATATATATATATATATATATATATATATATATATATATTTATGTATATGTATCTTCAAGAGAGGGCATGGATATAGAGTCTAACTTAGAAGAGGCAGAAGGTACATAATGTATATATCAATTCTTTCAGAGGCAAATAAAGTGAGGCTGTCGATGTTTCCAGACCTTTATGCTCTACATACTGATACTAAGTCTAAGGGGCACTTTGCACACTGCGACATCGCAGGTGCGATGTCGGTGGGGTCAAATTGAAAATGACGCACTTCCGGCATCGCATGCGACATCGCAGTGTGTAAAGCCTGGATGATACGATTAACGAGCGCAAAAGCGTCGTAATCGTATCATCGGTGCAGCGTCGGCGTAATCCATGATTACGCTGACGCGACGGTCCGATGTTGTTCCTCGCTCCTGCGGCAGCACACATCGCTGTGTGTGAAGTCGCAGGAGCGAGGAACGTCTCCTACCGGCCTCACTGCGGCTTCCGTAGGATATGCGGAAGGAAGGAGGTGGGCAGGATGTTTACATCCTGCTCATCTCCGCCCCTCCGCTCTGATTGGCCGGCTGCCGTGTGACGTCGCAGTGACGCCGCACGACCCGCCCCCTTAACAAGGAGGCGGGTCGCCGGCCACAGGGACGTCGCACGGCAGGTGAGTGTGTGTGTGAAGCTGGCGTAGCGATAACTTTCGCTACGCCAGCTATCACCACATATCGCTGCTGCGACGAGGGCGGGGACTATCGCACTCGGCATCGCAGCATCGGCCTGCGATGTCTTAGTGTGCAAACCCCGCCTTAGTGTACATTAAGTAGTTTTTTTACTCGTCAGTCTTATTTTTAACTGGGGACTCAATCTAGCAAACTATTGGCTTTTGTGGCTCGTCAACATATGTATAATGCTATTCTTAAGGTCAAGTTATGGGTGTCTCGATAGTAACATCTGCAGAGGGCATTACTCATTGTTCCCTAGCATATTTTGACAGTTTATACAAATCCATGTGCCCTGTTAATATAGATGATTGCCTTTCGTACTTGGCGGAATTACAGTTCCCTACTCTGAGAGTCATCAAACAGAGTTAGATGTTGATATCTCTTTATAGGAAATTAGCACGGCCCTGAGTGACATGGCCTCTGGTAAAGCATTGGGCCCAGATGGGCTTCCATTGGAACTGTATGTTATATATAAAAATAATTTAATTCCCCACCTTCTACAGTAGAAGCACCTTTGCAAGTATCCTAGTGTGAGTCTTTACCCTCTTCCTTTTATGAAGCTAACATTATTATTAAAAGAAGGGAAGGGTCCTATGGATTGCGGATCTTGCCCACCTATTTTTTCTTTAGTAAACGTTGATTATAAAATCTTCACTAAGAATCTAGCTATGAGACTCAAAAAAGTGATTTAATACATCCAGACCACATGGGGTTTATGCCTGGCAAGAGAATTTCCATAAATATCAGAAGGGTACAATAGGTAGTCCAATACAGTTACAGCCTGAGAACAGCTGGGCATTAGCTTCCCTTGATGCAATGAAGGTATTTGACTCTGTAAAATGGTCACTTCTTGTGACTTGTCTTCAAAAATTTGGATTTGCCACAAAATTCCGTAAATGGATACATATCTTATATGTGGCCCCTAAAGCTAAGGTAGTGGTCAATGGTTTTCCATCTGCATCCTTTTTTGCTTGAAAGAGGAACTTGTCAGGGCTGTCCCCTCTCTCCCGCTTTGTTTGCTCTGCCTATTGAAACATTGCTATCAGAATGTGCTCCACGCCACTAATTAAAGGCATATCTAAAGCTGATCGGATGGATACTATTGGGTTATGCGCTGATGAAATTATCATTTTTATGGACCAGGTCGGGAACACTTTACCGCATGTTATCTCTACTATAGATAAATTTGGTAAATTTCTGGCGTTTCTGTAAACTGGAACAAATCGATGTTAATGCCTCTCTGTCATGCTAGGTACGGGGAAGTACCAAGTGAATGTGTTGGGAAGGGGGAGCTGGTGACCCCTGACCAAACCTACCACTGGACCCTGAGGTCCCTCACCACCTTAGATAGGTTCCGCATCTATGCGCCAAGCTGGATACCTGACCCTAGGTATCCCTAGTGCTGGACCCTAAATAGGGAATGGGTGGGATGAGCTCTTCATCAACCCCACTAGAGAAGACACAAGGAGGACACACGGGGAAAATGCAAGAACTACTTATCCAGAGATGACTCGGGAGAAGTTCAGCAAAGTCTCAGCAATAAAACCACAGATGAGTACAAGCCACCTACTTGCAACCAGAGCTTGAATGAACTGGGAGACCAGGGAAGATGAGAGTATTTTAAGCACATGGAGAATACTGATAATCAGTATTTGGATAGGAGGAATGCTCCCTTGTATCCTAAAGGGGAAGAGATGAAAACCCAGGAAAGCTACCTAACGCAAAAAATACTTACAGCATGAACAATAGAAAGTCATGGAGCATTTTGCGCAGCCAAATGCTGTGACCTTCCCAAGCCAAGGAAACTTGGTCAGGATCATCATAGATAAAACCAAAGGCCTCAAAAAATGTATTCACCAACTGGAGACACCTGGAGCCATGCGGCAAAGAGCCCAGAATTGCGGATCCCCTTGCAACATTGAGATCACATTCACCACCTCCTCTCCAGTGGAGTGAGGCTGAAGCCTAAAGTACAGTTTACAGGCTTCTTTAAATACAAAAAAAAATGTCTCTATCCCCTGCAAACCTGTCTGAGAGCGATTTTGGGCTCCGGCTGGACCTGCTTACCTACAGACTCCCCAACATTAGGAGTCAGTGACCGCTCCTGCTCCTGCACAGCTGACTTAAGGTTTGCAACCTCCAGGGACAGACCCTACAGCTGCTGAATCAAAGCAGCAACAGGATCCATGAGGAAAAAAACTCCCCCCCCCCTTTTTTTTTTTTTTTTTTTTAAAGAAAAAAACACTAGTCAGGTTTTTTTTTTGTTTTTTTCCTTTTTGTGCAGCTGGTGATAATGTCACACTAGGTACGGGGAAGTACCAAGAGAGTGGCGAAAGAGAAGGGATGGAAGCCTTGTGTTAGGGAAAGGGGAGATTGTGACCCCCAGACCAAACCTACAGCTGGTCCCTGTAGAGAAGACACAAGGAGAACACACAGGTGAAAATGCATGAACTACTTATGCACAGATAACTCAGGTAGAAGTTCAGGAAAGTCTTAGCAATAATACTACAAATGAGTACAAAGCCGCCTGCCTGCAACCAGAGCTTGAATGAACTGAATGATATAACCAGCACAAGTACAGGGAAGTATTTAAGCACATGTTGAATACTGTCAGCAGCTGGATGAAAGGAGGGCTTCACTGGGTCCAAAAGGGTAAGAGATGAAAACCCAGCAGGAAAGCTACCTAATTCAATGTATACTAACAGCAGGAACAATAAATAGTCAGGGAGCATTTTGCGTAGCCAGAAGCTGTGACCTTCTATTGACAGAAACCACATGCCTGTCTTTCACCCGTGATACACCCATGACACTTTCATGCAGACCCTTTACTCATTTAGATTCTTTGTCACTTTTACCAGTGGTCACACATTTTTAAATATTTAAGGATCAACATTCATCAAGACAATAAAAGGATCTCTTTTCCAACATTTTTCCTGATTATGCTTAACTGAAGTTTAATATCTGGGAGAAACTACCTTTAGTCAATGCTGGATTGCATAAACCTAATTAACATGATGATAATATTGTCTAAATTTAATTCTACTTTGCAACACAGTGCAGTACCTATCCCTAAACTCTTCTTCACAACACTGTAACTCTCTAATATCTTCATTTGTGTGGGGTACTTCTTGGCCCAAACTTAAAAGACCCAAAAAGCCATGAAAAGCTCTGATGTCTCCTCATGCCTGAAGATAACCCAGACTGGCATTGATCTTCCAGTTTCCCTGCTACCATAAGCCGTACCACAAGCCCCTGAGCCGATGCAGGTGGTGTGGGCTAAGTTCTCTGTGCAGGAACGACATCAGAGGTTCAGAGAGAATGTATGCATGAATTGTAAAGGCAATGGACATTTTTGTTCGCCCATGTTCTTTGAACCTGGGAAACGCAAGCACCTAGGGTTGCCTTGAGAGACGACCCTAGGTAAGCGTCATAGCTCTCCAAAGATACTGACCGAAATTTGCCTGGCTTAGCAGGAAATGTCCCTCTCCACAGCTGTTGATCTGAATTACTGCTTTGTTGGCAACTTCTTTCATCTGGATCTGGCCCGTCGGCACTAGCTCCCCACACAATATCTGGACCAGCCCTTGACTATCACCTCCATAAACTGACAGCTGCTGGCAGAGCATATTCATATTATGCTGCCTGATTCATTATGTGGTGGATTGGAGTCCTGCACTCTGAATAATCTTGTTCCTTGTGGTACCCAGATCTATGCATTCAGTTGTCCTGGGTCTTACATGGCTTCATTTTCACCCGCTAGTTGTTGACTAGTCCATTAGTCAGGTGCTTCATTGTGAACAGCAATATGCTTCCAAATGCCTCATCAAAGTTATGTCCAAGAGTCCACCTGCTGTACCTTTAGACTTTGATTCTCTGACCGTCCATTATTGTACCTTTTGCAAATGTCTTTTGTGAAAAGAAGGCTCAGGTCATGTCACCCCAGAGACTTTGACTGTCCCGTCTATATTTGTCCTGAAACTTCACCTTCCTATAGTCAGGTGTATCCGCTATATCTGTCTGAGACTTGGCCCATTGCTGAATACATTCAAGAAAACTGGGCCAAAAGATTCATCTGTAAATCATCTTCTCCGTTGCTGAAGCTGACTTTTTCTTCATGTTCAAGAAAGATGATTTCCTAAATCCATGCATTGACTATCGAGGGCATAAAAAAGCATCATTAAAAACAAGTGTCACCTGCCTGTGATCGCCGAACTGTGTGACCGAATCTGTGGGGCTTTTCTCCAAATTGAATCTACAAGGTGCTAACAAGCTAATTTATTCATAATCGCAAGGGTAACGAATGGAAAATAGCCTTTAATACCCATGATGGTTACTAAGAATATCTTGTTATGCCTTTTGGTCTGTGCAGTGCACTCACCGTGTTTCAGGAACTCATTAATTACGTACATCTTCTAGGATCTCTACATTTACGTGGTCATGTACTATGACGACATCTTGATTTTCTCTCCTCCTCTGTCCACCCATAGGCGGCAAATTCGTCAGGTTCTGCAGTGTCTATGGGAGAACAATTTTTTGGTAATAAACCAAATGTACCTTCGAAAAACACTGTTTGCCTTTCCTCAGTTTTATCATGTCCAGCCAGATCTTCAAAATAGAACCTGAAAAGGTTCCGTTGTTCTCTCCTGACCTTGTCTCCTAGGATTGTGTGCTATCCAAAGGTTCATGGGTTTCGACAAATTCTACAGTCAATTTATTCCTCATTTCTCGCCCCTCATGGTACCCAATTCTGCCTTAACCAAGAAGAGGGCTAATACCAGAGTCTGGCCAAAGTCGGCTATTTCTTTCTCCAAACATTTGAAACAGGTATTCGCGAGAGCCCTGGTTCTGCACCACCCTGATCCCAACAATCAGTTTCTCTTGTAGGGAAATGCCTCTTCTTTTTTATTTCAATAGATTTTTATTAAGATTTTGCACAATACAGGTTATACAACCGCAACAAACATGCGGACAGTTGAAAAATTTGTCCTATAACAGCAGGACAATAAAATTCAAGGTAAGGACAGATAACAGAGGAAAATTCTGCATAGTAGGGTTAAGGCATACAATTTACACCATGGTAACCAAGGGTAGGGATGATAAGTAATAAAATAACAGGTCCATCAATCAGGACTGGAAGGACGAGAATTTGGACATCACCCAGGGGAACCAACGATTCCTTATTTTATTTTTGGTAGACAGATCCGAGGTCAGAAGGAGCTCATATTGGTAAAGTTTATTGATTTTTTTGGATAATTTCCAATTTTGAGGGGATAGTTTTTCCCTCCAATGGTCTGCCAGACACATACGTGCTGCTATTAGAATGTGTGATACAACTGGTCTCAACTCGCCAGGGAATACATGTAAACCGATCCCCAATACCGCTAGCGGACCACTCAAACTTCCAGCCAGGCCTGAAACTGAGGTAATAATGTTAGACACTTCTTCCCAAAAAGGCCGGATGAGCGGGCAATCCCACCACACGTTCCCCAAGGAACCAACACCTGAGCAGCCCTTCCAGCAGGATTGGGGATAGGAACCATGGAATTTGGAAATCTTCAGCGGGGTGTAGTACCAGTCAAAGTGAACTTTCTTAAGCTGCTCAAGATGATTGATACAGGAGAAATATTTCTGCAGGTCGCCAGAAGTGGACCACCATTGGTCTGGGGTTGAGGAAAAAGCAAGAGCCACTTCCCAGCGCCTCATATACGCTTGTTTAGGAGCATTACCGGGAGAATTAAACACTTTATATATTACAGAGAGGCCGTGTTTTTGAGGGGAGGGGAAACTAAAAAAAAATGCTGTATTGGCGAGCAAACAGCATTATCACAGGATAAGGGAAATACACATGAATTTAAAAAATGCCAAATTTGCAGATACTGGTAGAAGTTATTTCTGTGAAGGCCAAATTTATACATTGGGACAGAGAAAGGTTTCAACTCCAGAATTAAGAGGATATATTTCATGACCATAATACCATTCCTCACCCAATTGCCTAACGTGAGGCCATCCACATGATGTTCCATGGGTCTAATAGAGATAGACTCAAATTTCATGACCTGACGAGTAGAGACCAGATCAGACCAGTAAGAAAATGCCACTTTCATTGTCTGCAGGGGAAGAGAGGGGGCAGAGGAACTGAGTACTCGCGCCTCCAGTAGAAATCTCAAAGTCCCATGCGGGGCCAAGTATTTCTCCACAAGCACCCATTTGTGAGTACTAGAATCATCATACCACTCCCTTAACGCCTCTAGAACCGCTGCTTTATGGTACAAATAAAAATTCGTGACCCCCAGACCACCATGTGAATAACTATAAAATAAGGTAGATATACCAACCCTAGGTTTCTTTCCTGCCCAAATAAATCTGCTCACAACTGCCTGCAGGAGAGAGAGAAACCTCTTGGGGAACCTCAAGGGAAGACAGCAGAATAAATAAATAATTTTTGGTAGGAGGAAATGCCTCTTCTTTTGGTACTAGGGCGGTCCTTCCGCAAAGAACTTCTTTGGGAAAGTCTGCCTCTTTCATTTTTTCACCAGACTGTTCTCACAAGCAGAGCAAAAGTTATACCATTGAGGATTGAGAGGTTATGGCTGTTAAGCTGGTGCTTGAGGAGTAGCGACTTCTACTGGAGGACCTTCCTGCAGTCCACCCAGATGTTGAATCCTCATCCGGACAAGTGGGCACTCTACTTCGCTTATTTTAACTTCAAATTACTAAAAGACTATGAACTACAGCACTTCATAAACACATAAAGCAGCTGGTCAGCTATATCAGCAAGGCTCAATCTATCCTCATTCTCCTCGCACTTGTATTTTTGGTAGGAAGTAGTAAGTGGTCGGTGTCCTCATTTACATAATCTACATACTACTGTTTTTCAAACTCCTCCTCTATTTCTATGTCACCATTCATCTCAGATTGTGTTACAATGACACAGGTGTACCCTCCCAGTCATCCACTTGTGAGCCAAACTCATCCACTTGTGAGCCAAACTCAGCCTGGTCAAGTTGCTGTTGGTGCCATCACTTGTGTACCACTTAGTGAACTCTACAGAATTTTGAGACATTATGTAGTATTCTCATCCTTGCTATAAGATGCCATTATTTCTTACAGAAAGGGATCCTGCTTTGTGCTCATATGTGTAAACTTATGTGGCCACTCTTTCTCTTGGCATTAAGCTTAAATGGCCTCTGCACCACATGAACTATGGTCATGTACAGTACATGTCCTTCATGGCTCACTGTGCAAAGGTTTTGAACAGCAGCGATGCACCCTTGTAACCAGAACCTAGTATAGAAACAAAATGAGCAAGTACCTTGCAGTAAATAAATAGTAATAGTACATGTAAATAACATAGGGTATTTAGTTGACTCTATTTTGATCAAAAGAGCCTAAAATCTATGCTACCGTGACAAGGTGTACCCAATCAGAATGGTCCCTAACTCTTGTAGTTGACCTCTCTATGTGACAGCAAGCTTTAAAATAGATGAAGGCAGAGCAGGACCCAGACCTGACTGTTTAACCTGCTTGTGTAAAGCTATATCGACAAAATGCACAGCCCAACAAGAGAGAGACGCTCCCCTATATGTACAAACAACTAAACAAAAACCAAAATATGAGCCAGAAGATAAGTGCAATGTGTAGGTACTTATTCCACATCCCATACCTGGAGAGACAAATTATGGATAAGTAGGAGATTATTATTAGTATAAGAAGATCTCTTCAGAAAACAAAGTAATCAGCCCCCTGCCACCCTGATAATTAGAAAATAGTCAGCAATGTGCATAGGGTAGGACTGAAATCATATGTTACATACAGTTAGGTCCAGAAATATTTGGACAGTGACACAATTTTCGCGAGTTGGGCTCTGCATGCCACCACATTGGATTTGAAATGAAACCTCTACAACAGAATTCAAGTGCAGATTGTAACGTTTAATTTGAAGGTTTGAACAAAAATATCTGATAGAAATTGTAGGAATTGTACACATTTCTTTACAAACACTCCACATTTTAGGAGGTCAAAAGTAATTGGACAAATAAACCAAACCCAAACAAAATATTTTTATTTTCAATATTTTGTTGCAAATCCTTTGGAGGCAATCACTGCCTTAAGTCTGGAACCCATGGACATCACCAAACGCTGGGTTTCCTCCTTCTTAATGCTTTGCCAGGCCTTTACAGCCACAGCCTTCAGGTCTTGCTTGTTTGTGGGTCTTTCCGTCTTAAGTCTGGATTTGAGCAAGTGAAATGCATGCTCAATTGGGTTAAGATCTGGTGATTGACTTGGCCATTGCAGAATGTTCCACTTTTTTGCACTCATGAACTCCTGGGTAGCTTTGGCTGTATGCTTGGGGTCATTGTCCATCTGCACTATGAAGCGCCGTCCGATCAACTTTGCGGCATTTGGCTGAATCTGGGCTGAAAGTATATCCCGGTACACTTCAGAATTCATCCGGCTACTCTTGTCTGCTGTTATGTCATCAGTAAACACAAGTGACCCAGTGGCATTGAAAGCCATGCATGCCCATGCCATCACGTTGCCTCCACCATGTTTTACAGAGGATGTGGTGTGCCTTGGATCATGTGCCGTTCCCTTTCTTCTCCAAACTTTTTTCTTCCCATCATTCTGGTACAGGTTGATCTTTGTCTCATCTGTCCATAGAATACTTTTCCAGAACTGAGCTGGCTTCCTGAGGTGTTTTTCAGCAAATTTAACTCTGGCCTGTCTATTTTTGGAATTGATGAATGGTTTGCATCTAGATGTGAACCCTTTGTATTTACTTTCATGGAGTCTTCTCTTTACTGTTGACTTAGAGACAGATACACCTACTTCATTGAGAGTGTTCTGGACTTCAGTTGATGTTGTGAACGGGTTCTTCTTCACCAAAGAAAGTATGCGGCGATCATCCACCACTGTTGTCATCCGTGGACACCCAGGCCTTTTTGAGTTCCCAAGCTCACCAGTCAATTCCTTTTTTCTCAGAATGTACCCGACTGTTGATTTTGCTACTCCAAGCATGTCTGCTATCTCTCTGATGGATTTTTTCTTTTTTTTCAGCCTCAGGATGTTCTGCTTCACCTCAATTGAGAGTTCCTTAGACCGCATGTTGTCTGGTCACAGCAACAGCTTCCAAATGCAAAACCACACACCTGTAATCAACCCCAGACCTTTTAACTACTTCATTGATTACAGGTTAACGAGGGAGACGCCTTCAGAGTTAATTGCAGCCCTTAGAGTCCCTTGTCCAATTACTTTTGGTCCCTTTAAAAAGAGGAGGCTATGCATTACAGAGCTATGATTCCTAAACCCTGTCTCCGATTTGGATGTGAAAACTCTCATATTGCAGCTGGGAGTGTGCACTTTCAGCCCATATTATATATATAATTGTATTTCTGAACATGTTTTTGTAAAAAGCTAAAATAACAAAACTTGTTCACTGTCCAAATATTTCTGGACCTAACTGTAACTGACTTGCTAGATACCGTGTTATTCCAAAAATAAGACACTGTCTTATACTTTTGTTGCCCCTTAAAAAAGCGCTAGGGCTTATTTTTGGAGTGAGTCTTATTCTTTGAGAAGCATGGTTGGGGATTAGTTTACCCCTCCCACCCCAAAAAAACAGCCACCCCCCCTTTCCCAGGAGGCTCATTGTGTGGCTCCCAGGCCCTCCTGTGATCTCTGGTGTGCGCTCATAGCAGGTATGCTGCACGCTGTACTCCCCTGCTTCTGGCCGACACACACACACTCTAGTACAGTACACACACTCATACACACACATCAGATCACACACACTCTCCATCAGTACAGAATCCATCCGGCTGCAAGGAACGATGGGAGGAAATCACATGTTGCAGGTCCTGTAAGAAAGCATTGCACTCTCAGGTCCTTGTGCTCCACTGCACTGCTTCTCAGGATTCTGCCGGCGAGAAGAATCTGTGTGTGTGTGTGTGTGTGTGTGTGTGTGTGTGTGTGTGTGTGTGTGTGTGTGTGTGATCTGATGTGTGTGTGTGTGTGTGTGTGTGTGATCTGATGTTTGTGTGTGAAATTGGAGGTGTGCGGGGATGCGATCACTGCAGGGCCTCCAGCTCGGTATCTGGTGAGTGTGATTGCGGGGTGCCCGCTGTCTATAATAAAGTGTCATATTTAGAAAAATGGTCTGCACACAGGCTATAATGGTGATGGTGCAAGTGAAGATTGGGTCTGAGGTCCTAAAGTCATATATCAACGAATTCACTGCACTCAATAGTTGTGATGCAAATTGAAAAATGTATTAAACAAGAAATGCGACTGTGTAGTCCTCCGACGTTTCGACCCCCCTGGGTCTTAGTCAAAAGTTGCTGTACAGTAGGTGACTGGAGGCTAAGAGATGAAGTGCACTGTAGCACTGGTGCATAAGAGAAGATGCCTTGAGGATAATGTATAGGGTATGCAAGCACAGCAGCGCTGTTGCTGGTTGTATCTTGAGGATACAAGATACATCCAGCAACAGTGCTGCTGTGCTTGCATACCCTATACATTTTCCTCAAGGCATCTTCTCTCATGCACCAGTGCTACACTGCACCTCATCTCTTATCCTCCAGTCACCTACTGTACAGCGACTTTTACTAAGACTCAGGCGGGTTGAAACGTCGGATGACTACACAGTCGCATTTCTTTGTTTAATAAATTCTTCAATTTGCATCACAACTATTGAGTGCAGTGAATTCGTTGATATATAAAGAAGTATCAGCAGTATTCTTTAACTTTTTTAGCTGCATGGACACTTCATTATTGAACTGCGACTAGGGATTATTTTCGCGGGAGGGCTTATATTTAAGCCTTGCTCTGAAAATGCTTAAAATCCCTGCTAGGGCTTATTTTTGGTGGATGTCTTATTTTTGGAAAAACACGGTAGTTGAAATTGAAGTCTCTTTTCCAGGATGCCACATGACAGCACGGTAGAAGTTGCTCTTTTGACCTCTACAGGGACAGGAAACACAAGAGGTTAAAAGCCCCTCCCCATCCCAACCTCCTCAGTGTGTTTTCTGTCCCTATGCAGGACGGACGCAAGTTCTTACCGTCGGGATGTAAGGGGTCCAGACGGATTGGGGGGGCCTCCCTCTCTCCTTCCGGCCTGTCAAGTAGCCCCAGGCCGACACCTCTCGGCGAAAGGTCCCTCAGCCTGCTGGTAAATCAGGAGCTCCCGATGCCAGCCGCTTCCCTCGGACCAAGGGCTCTCGGCATCCTGCAGAATGGCCGCGGCCGCGAGGCACTTCGGAGTCTGTGCACACCTTGCGTTGCAGCCTGGCACGCAATGCTGTGCACGCGCAGATGAAACCCTTCTGCTCTTCCGCTTCTGGGTAGCGGCGACTTCCCAGAGGGCAGCATGAGATCCAGAACGGATATCAGGAGGCAGGACTGGGACCTGGAGTCACCCCAAAGCAGGTAATAAAAACCCTTGGGGAGTGATTGGTACGCGGTCGGTATCCCTCATGCAGGCTATACAGGATTCTTACTACACCTTATGATGGACGAGGGTGACAGGTCGGAAGCCAAATCCCCTGACGTGTCCCAGGTTCAAGTAAGTGCCAGTTCCTTCGGGTCTTCCCAGTAGTAGAGAGAGCAGCGTCAGAATCAGTCTGTGCCTTGTGTATTTCAGGATTCTTCTACGCGCTCCGGCAACATCCCTAAGAAAGAATAAGAAAAAATCATCAAGCAAATCTAAATGTTGCGCGGTTTGTTATGCGAAACTGGCAGATACCTACATGAAACAACTTTGCAAGACCTGCATCGCTAAGTTAGTCTCAGAGGAGTAGAAATCACTACTGACAGACATGAGAACGATGATCCGGGAGGAAGTACAGTCAGTTATCGCCAGCACGGCACCCCGGCAGGGAAGTCGGGATACCTCTCGTAAGAGACAGAGACATGAGATCGAGGAATCTTCAGAGGATGGGGAGCCTTCCTATGATTCAGAGTCCAAGATGGAAGATGAGGCTGCTTGACCATTACCAGAGGAAGGAAGACGTTATCTCTTTTCCTCTTTGGATACGGATGACCACCTCCGAGCTGTCAGGAAGACCATGATGGTGAAGGAAGCAGAGAAACCGAGATCAGTCCAGGATGAGATATTCGGGGGGCTCAGGTCACAAAGACACATAGTATTTCCCGTCAATCAACATGTCCGGGCTATGATCATGGAGGAGTGGCAGGAAGGACTCTTCCGGCCTAAGGGAACACGTGGACAGGAAGGCGGAGGGCCTCCTGAAGAAAGCTTTGAAAACCTCAGCAACCACCATTAAAACTAACATTGCGGCCACTTCGGTGGCCAGGTCCATGTCCAGGTGGTTAGATGACCTGGACACTCAGATTAAGGATAAGGCTCCCAGGGAAGCCAACATGGAATCCATTTCCCTATTGAAACTGGCCACAGGGTTCATCGCTGATGCCTCGGCAGAATTAATTAGGTTTTCCACTCGTAACGAGGGTTTGACTAATTCAGCTCGCCATGCAATATGGTTAAACACATGGTCGGGGGATAGCGCCTCAAAGAAAAAACTTTGTTCCATTCCCTTTTCCGGTATCAGAGTTTTCGGACCCGTACTAGATGACATCTTTGAGAGCCTCAGATAAGAAAGGAGGATTCCCTGAGGATAGACCTCGTCGGGACACTCCTTCCCGTAGATTTCGGTCCTTCAAAGGACCAGATTACAAGGGGAAAGGGAAAATGGGGAGATGGAGTTATTACAAAGAGGGGAAGGATAGGAATCCTACCTTCGACTCCAGAAAGAAGCAGGATCGGTCCTGACGTCAGGGCAATAGGCGGCAGACTGGGAGGTTTTCTGGAGGAATGGAGGAAAATTTCCTCCAACCCATGGGTCCTCCAAGTGCTGTCACAGGGGCTCCAGATAGAATTTTCTCGGGTCCCTCCTGACAGGTTTCTCTTTACCAAATCCCGATCAAAGGCCTTGTCCAACCGTCTCTGATCAGAAGTCAGAGCCCTGTTACTCACACAGGCCATATGTCCTGTTCCAGTACAGGAAACGTTTCAGGGTCATTATTCAAGTCCATTCACAGTCATAAAACCGTCGGGCGAGGTTCGCACAATTATCAATCTAAAACCTCAAAATCACTTTGTCCGCTAAAAAAAATTCCATATGGATTCTTTAAAATCCACCATTCCTCTGATAAATCCAGGATCAGTTATGGCCACGATAGTGAGTGCTTTTTAAATCTATCACATAGCCATTCATACAAACTGCCAGAAATTCCTCAGATTCGCCCTAGAGAAGAAAAGAATAATCTATCATTACCAGTTCCGGTGCCTTCCTTTAACTTCATCTGGACTCCTGTGGTTTGGCGCGGTATTTTAAACCTGCTTTTCTCCTGATGTCTGAAATTACTAAAGACTCTTGCAATAGATGAAGCCGTTCTCCTTCCCCTGCAGGAGGATCTACTCAGCCAGGGCCCTGTACGTCACCAAGGCCTGCATCATCTTCATTTGTCGGCTTGCATCCTGAGGGGAGATTCCTGAAGAAGGACTTGTCTGCGGCTGTTATATCTACCCTACAGGCAAGCAGGAAACCAGTGACACAGTCAATATATAGGACTATCTGGGCTCGATTTTGTGCATTTCTCAGAGAGGAACCAGTCGATAGTGCCCATCCTAATATCTCTCAGATACTGGAGTTTCTTCAGGCAGGCTTCCGCAGGGGACTGAGGCCAAGTACACTCAAGGTCCAGATTTCGTCCCTCAGTGTGTTTTTTGACATACCACTAGCCTCCCATCCCAGGGTCATGGGTTTTGTAAGGGGCATCCAAAGATTGAGACCTACTATTACGTCTATAGTACACCCCTGGGACCTGGGTCTTATTCTCAATGGAGTCTGTGATTCTCCATTTGAAACAATTGAAGCCTTACCTATTCAGCCGTTGTCTCTCAAAACGTCCTTTCTTGTAACAATCACTACGGCTAAACGGATTGGAGAGATGCAAGCCTTGTCCATTTGAGATCCGTATCTATAGGTCCTGGATGACAGGATCATCTTGAAGCTGGATCCCACATTCCGTCCCAACAGGTGGTCTCAACAACCAATTTGGAGCAAGAAGTTGTCCTGCGATCCAGCCATACGAACCAGAAAGAAAAGCGCCTTCACTCATTAGATGTCAGGCGGACAGTATTGGCTACTTGGAGGCTACCCGGAACTGGCGGATAGATTCTAGCTTGTTTGTACAATTTGCGGGGGAAAAAAACGAGGTAAAAACAGTGTCAAAGGCAACCCTGTCACGTTTGGTTAGATCCACAATAACATCTACATATCAATCCGCAGGTAGAGAACCTCCGGAACGGATCAGGGCTCACTCGACTAGAGCTTTGTCCACTTCATGGGCAGAAAAAGCAGGGGCTTCACTAGAACAAATTTGCAGAACAGCAACATGGTCAGGTCCTTACACTTTCTGTTAACATTACAAACTAGATATCCTAACCAATCATCAAACTCCGTTTGGTAGGAAGGTTCTACAAGCTGTCGCCCCCCCCCCCCTACTATGGATTACTTTGGTATTCTCCTACCGTGCTGTCATGTAGCGTCCTGGAAAATAGGAATTACAACCTACCGGTAATGCTGTTTCCAGGAGCCATTATGACAGCACTCTTATTTCCCTCCCTTACACGCTTTTCGTTGATCTGAAATTAACTTTGTGTGAAGTAAGCAAAAATAAGATGGTGTTATACCCATCCTGGTGTGGTACTTGGAAAAGTCACTGAGGAGGTTGGGATGGGGAGGGGCTTTTAACCTCTTGTGTTTCCTGTCCTGTAGAGGTCAAAGGAGCAGCTCCTACCGTGCTGTCATGATGGCTTCTGGAAACATCATTACCGGTAGGTTGTAATGCCTATTTTTAATTTGAAATCTGATGTACAGTAGTTTTAGGTTAAAGTTATGCAGAAATATGACATTTTTGAGGGTTCACAAAATTTCAAGCACCAACATAAGGCTAAGGCTACAAAAGAATCTGGGATGGTCAACTATGTTTACAGAGCACACTGCTGCAAATAATTTTTCAGATCCCCTATTGCTCCTATATATGTATATTCAGCCAATATGTCTATTGAATTGCATGACATATATAAAATATGAAGGATTTGTTCTCATTTCTTGTATCCACTGCATAGTTACATTAAAAAAAATATTAAATTCCTTTGTCTCCAAAGCCATGTCTTGTGTTTTCATGACCAATTTGCTACAATGTGCTTTGCTCTGTGCTTGTACCTGTCATGAATGTCTGAGATGGAATCACATAATAAAACTGATTAAGGTCCCCTAACACTGCAATCTATCTTTCCCTATTTTGTGGTCTATTGTTCTAGTCTGTCAAAACTTGAATTGTATCACAGTTTGCTTGGAAATGCTATAAACATATATAATAAAATAATATTAATATATTTTCCATACAATGTTACTGAAAAATAATAAAATCATTCTTATCCTTGGCAGATGACTACACCAGGAGCTCAGAGGGACATCTGATATTCTCCGATTTTTCAGCAGAAAACCTTGACATTATACCAGATATACCTCAAGACCTTCTCAGAAAAAAATTATCATCTGATCCGTTTCCACAGGTCCTTTTTTCTGCTTCCTCAGAGGCAAATATACAAAGCAATAGTCACAGAAGGGCTGTTGAACAGAAAATGGCTAACAAAGGGGAGAAACCATATTCATGTTCAGAATGTGGAAAATGTTTTACAGCCAAATCATGTCTTGTTACACATCAAATCATACACACAGGAGAGAAGCCATTTTCATGTTCAGAATGTGGGAAATGTTTTAATCGAAAAACAAATCTTGTTACACATCTGAGAATTCATACGGGGGAGAGGCCATTTTCATGTTCAGTATGTGGGAAATGTTATAATGAAAAATCCAAACTGATAACTCATCAGAGAATTCACACAGGGGAGAAGCCATTTTCATGCTCCAAATGTGGGAAATTGTTCAAACAACAATCAGTTTTAATTAGACATCAGAAAATTCACTTGGGGGAAAAGCCATATTCATGTTCAGAATGTGATAAATCTTTTACACAAAAATCATATCTAGTTAGTCATCAGAAAAGTCACACTGGAGAGAAGCCATATTCATGTTCAAAATGTGGAAAACATTATAGGGAGAAATCCAGTCTTCTTAGACATCTGAGAATTCACACAGGGAAGAATTCATTTTCCTGTTCAGAATGTGGAAAGTGTTTTACAGATAAATCAAATCTTGTTACACATCAGAAAAATCACAAAGAGGAGACATCATTTTCTTGTTCAGAATGTGGGAAATGTTTTATAAAGAAATCAAATCTTGCTAAACATCTGAGATATCACATAGGGGATAAGCCATTTTCTTGTTTAGAATGTGGAAAATGTTTTACACAGAAATCAAATTTTGTTAAACATCAGAGAACTCACACAGGAGAGAAACCTTTTTCATGTTCAGAATGTGGAAAATGTTATTCTGCAAAATTTGATCTTATTAAACATCAGAGAATTCACACAGGGGAGATTCCATTTTCTTGCTCAGAATGTGGAAAATGTTTTACAGATACATCAAAACTAGTAAAACATCAGATAAGTCACTCAAGTAACAAGGCGTTTTCATGTCCTCAATGTGGAAAATCTTTTAAACGAAAATCAGTTTTAATTGTGCATCAAAGAATTCACACAGGGCAGAAGCCATATTCATGTTCAGAATGTGGGAAATGTTTTACAGTAAAAAATCACCTTGTTAAACATCAAAAAACTCACACAGGGAAGAAGCCATTTTCATGTTTCAAATGTGGAAAATGTTTTACAGAAAAATACAGTCTTGTTAGACATCATTTAACACACATGGGGCAGAAACCATTTTTATGTTCAGAATGCGGGAAATATTTCAGTACTAAATCAATACTTATCACACATCAGAGAAGTCACACAGGGGAAAAGCCATATACATGTTCAGAATGTGGGAAATGTTTTGCAGATAAATCAAATCTTGTTATACATCATAAGAGTCACACAGGAGAAAAACCATTTTCATGTTCAGAGTGTCGAAAATGTTTTAAATTGAAGTCGGATCTTGTCAGACATCAGAGAACCCACACAGGGGAGAAGCCATTTTTATGTTCAAATTGTGGGAAATGTTTTTCCGATAAATCAGTTCTTATTAGACATCAGAGAACTCACACAGGGGAGAAGCCATTTTCATGTTCAAATTGTGGGAAATGTTTTAATAGGAAAACAAATCTTCTTAAACATCTGAAAACACATGCAGGAAAGTGAACATTTTCTTTTTTTGTTTCATTGATAAAATGTTAAATAAAAAATACAAATTATGGTAAAGTCTCAAAAAGAAAGGGAAAACAATTTAGAGCATTAAAGAAAATCTGTCTGGTGATTTTCTAGCACAATAGTAATTGCATTTTGAAATAGGGCTTGGGCAGTCCTTTCAGGATATGTAACTTTTATTACTTTACCTTCTCTGGTTGTCTTGCTGTAAGAAGAGAATTCATTGTCACACTCTGGCTAGTAAAGCATATGTAAATCCAACCTAAATAAGAAGTGCTCCCCACGCCCATAAACCCGCTCACCTCCAGTGATAGAAAATGATAGTGAATATTTTTACTAGCACAGACGCCAGTGCCAGGAGTTGGGTAGAATTATGGGAGTCTGGAGCAGTGCAAATTTAGTTTGGATTTACATATGCTTGACTGGGCAGCGTGAGACACTGAATTCTCTGGAGCTTACAGCAAAACAACCAAAGAAGCTACAGGAAGAAACATCCTGAAAGGGCTGCCCATGCCCTATTTTAGGATACCAATAGTGCATACAAATCAGAGTGAAGAGGGGGTTAATGCCGCGCATCAGCCAAAATGAAGATGTAGCACGTTGATGTTATAAACGTATTCTTTTATTCCATCGGTCTACGCGTTTCGAGGATATATCTCTTCTTCAGGACCAGTGCATCAACGTAGTATATCTTTGTTGATGCACTGGTCCTGAAGAAGAGGTATATCCTCGAAACGCGTAGACCGATGGAATAAAAGAATACGTTTATAACATCAACGTGCTACATCTTCATTTTGGCTGATGCGCGGCATTAACCCCCTCTTCACTCTGATTTGTATGCACATCCATGTGGGGCTGCAGCAGACGCCTTCATCCTATGCTCTATCAGTGGTTGTGACTATCACAACCTTTTCAGGTGAGTGTATTTTTCCTGATCTACCTCACTGATCTGTTGGTATTACACTATCAGCGCTCCTTATTTTTCAGGATACCAATAGTGTTACACTAGAAAATCAAATCACCCAAGAGATTCCCTTTAAATTGTTACACAGTTCTGCAAGGGTAAAATTGTGTGAAGAATGAGAGGTGAGTTTTATATACTATTGATCGCAGAACTCAGTAAAAATATCCAAAAATTCCATCATGTACAGTTTTTGCACAAAAACATCCTAAGGAGAAAAGCAGCCATAGAAAGGCCTAGAACCACTGAGTTCTGAAAATCCCATGACGTCTATTAAGTAAATTAGTTGACACAAAAATATGTGTAGAATAATAAATAACACTGAGTGACTCATGTCACTGAGGGCGACACATGACAATGACGTCATTTATGCAATAGCACCGTTGACGATGAAAGCTGCTGGCCACTGTATGCTGGCTACCCAGGAGGATGCTGCATGATGTGGGAGCCAGGGAGGGTGAGTACAATGTTGTTTTTTGCGTTAGACAGAACAGAAGCATATATACTAAGCTGGGGGACATATTTACCGGGAAGGAGGCCAGTATGCGGACATTAGAATAGGATGGGGGACATTACTACATAATGGATGGGGGGGGGACTCGTATGTCTTTATAGGATTTAGAACACTAAGGGGCACTTTGCACACTACGACATGTCGGTGGGGTCAAATTGAAAGTGACGCACATCCGGCATCGCAGGTGACATCGTAGTGTGTAAAGCCTAAATGATACGATTTTAACGAGCGCAAAAGCGTCGTAATCGTATCATCGGTGTAGCGTCGGCGTAATCTATAATTACGCTGACGCGACGGTCCGATGTTGTTCCTCGTTCCTGCGGCAGCACACATCGCTGTGTGTGAAGCCGCAAGAGCGAGGAACATCTCCTACCGGCGTCACCGCGGCTCCCGTAGGATATGCGGAAGGAAGGAGGTGGGCGGGATGTTTACATCCTGCTCATCTCCACCCCTCCGCTCCTATTGGCCACCTGCCGTGTGGCGTCGCAGTGACGCCACACGACCTGCCCCCTTAATAAGGAGGCGGGTCGCCGGCCAGAGCGACGTCGCATGACAGGTGAGTCCATGTGAAGCTGCCGTAGCGATAATGTTCGATACGGCAGCTATCACAAGGATATCGCAGCTGCGACGGGGACTATCGCGCTCAGCATCGTAGCATCGGCTTGCGATGTCTCAGTGTGCAAAGTACCCCTAAATGTATACATACAGCTGACCAGCATAAGGGGAGCCCAGGTCCAAATTTTGCACCAGGGCCCATTGAACTCTAGTTACGCCACTGGGAACAATACCACGGTAGATGGAATATGAACATGATGGGGGATGACTGCTGAATGCTTCACAGGGAAAATACACAGGCCTTCTATAAGAGAGAAGGAGCAAGAAGTAATTTCTAATAAAGTTGCAAAATGAACATTCAATAAATCTTTATGTATAATATTGTGTTTATTTTGATTACAATAGAGATTTTTCTTGTTCACCTCACTTGTTCATAATTTCACCCGCATTTTGTGCAAAATCTGTACTTGATGGTTAAAATACAAGTGTTTTTAATTCAGGGCAAAAGAAAATAAAAGAATCAGTCACTGGATTTCAAACAATTTTCATAAACCTACATTTTCCATATCTGTACAATTAGAAAATGTACACATTTACAGTGAAGGAAATAATTATTTGAACCCTTTCACGCTTTGGTTAATGGGATTACACATTAACCCTTTTGTGGATTAGAAGCCTTGTAACTTCATCAGGTGGTGCTTGTGCAACTCTGTGTCCGGCAATATTGTCATCTTGGTCGCCATCACTGTCTCTGTCCTTGTTCACAATCATTATAATAAATTATTTTGTATTTCACCAAGTACTTGTTTTGGTCTTTTCTTTACAAGTGGCCCTCTTTACAAACTTGCTTAATTGTGGATTGGTCACCGGGATTTTGGATTGGTTGTTTGGATTTAGACCTCCCTCTTAAGCAAAAAGGGGCTCTAGGTTTTGTTGTTTAGTAGTGCCTGCTGTAAATTTGCTAGGTAAAAAGGTATTGGCCTTTTTCATTGCTTGCTGAAAATTACGCAGTCAATCACATTCGTAGGTATTGGTAGTTAGTGCTGCCTGCTGTAAATTTGCTAGTGAAGTAGCTAAAAAGGTATGGGCACTTTTCAGGGTCTGCTGAAAATTATGCAGTGAACCACATTTGGAATTATTGGTACTTTTCAGTCCTTTCACAATATTGCCAACTCGGGCATGAAATAAATATTTTTTTTTTTGTTTCAGGTGTCTGACAGGTGTGGCCATAAGGTTGCGAAAAATCAGTTTGAAAGTACATAAACCATGAGTGGTAAAGCACGACGAGGTTGTGGTGGAAGTGTGAATAGTCCGGGTGTTGTAGGTGTACATGTGAGAAGTTCTGCTGGTCAAAGCTCTAGTGAGCAAACACTGCTCATACTATCCCAAGAGAAATGAGAACAACTTCCGTTACTGGACAGCCTACTCCACTAGATTTCTTTGGCAGCCACACATCGTTTCAACGTCCAAATGAGGCTCGTAAACAGCATGTGCTAGAGTGGATGGCAAGCGCTGCTTCAAGTGACCTCTCCTCCTCTTTCTGCACCTCAACATCACAAACAGTTCATTCCTCCGAAGTGCCACCACAATTACACTTGTTTCCCCCTGCGTCGCAAATGTCCAAATATGCAGTGCTGTTCCAACGTTTTATCCCATGGGCATCAGAGTTCTACTCCAAAGATTCCCAGAAGGAAATCATCTGCACCAATGCCTAAAATCTTTGTCAGTTGGATCCTGGTCTGGATGAAGTAGGGTCCGAGCAGGACCCCACCCTCATCAACTGACTTAAGCCCTGGGGGTGGAGGTGATGATGATGAGACTCTGACACCTGACGCGCATGTGTACTGTAATGTGATCTTATGTTAACTCTGGCTGTGGCCAGCAGCGTTCATGGGTATGCAGTTTGCAGTAAGAGTTGCCTAGCCTGGGCATTTTTTGAGAGCGCAAAGGATGACCCAACTTTACTTATCTGCTAATGTTGTAAACGAGTCACTAGAGCCAAAAATTAAAATAAATTGAGTACTACATGCATGTGTAACGCCCCTGATCTTATCAGGGTGTCACAGGGAACTGCACTCCTTTTTCTTATGGTGCATTACTCACCCTCCATGGTTCTGGGATCCTAACTATTGGTATTGCTTCCATCAGCATTCAAATCTTAGCCACACCTCACACCACACCCTGTCAGGCACACCAGTGGGTGGTCTAGCTGGAAAAGGGCCGCCCGCCTAGGGGTCAGGCAGACTGGTGGGAGGGACATAGTCAGTTGAAGAGTAGCTCTCAGAGAGTGAGGAGCTGAGGGAGTTGTAGCTCCCTGGGAGACTTTGGTTTGGTCACAGACGGTGGTCTTGGACCGGAGGAGTCGGAGACCCGGTCGCAGGGTATTGGAGAAGGGTACCCAGACTTAGTTTTGGAGAACGGTCTGCACCGGAAAATCTAGTAACCGGAACAGTACCGAGCACGGCAGGGTACTAGACCCTAGATCAGGGAGTAGCTTCACGCAACCTGATAATTAACCTGTGGAGGTTAGTCTCTTTATGAACTTTCCCCAAGAACTCAGAGATCGAAGGCACCAACACAGCGAGGGGGATAGGGCTTTCCAGCTTATGCGGCCCACTGAAATCCCAAGTGTCAGCCATCGAGAGCACAGCTCCTCTATTTAACCATAGGGAGCGGGACCCCAACAGCTTCAGGCCAAGGGGTCACTCAGAAACGTCTAAACACAAGTGCACGGAGGCAGGCTCCAGACCGCCAGCAATACCAACGGGGACGGATTCCTGGACGAGCTCCCCAGAGTGGCAGCGGCACCCAGAGACTTGGTTTACTCCTGTGTCAGAGTCTGCTTAATGGTCGCACCAGCATCCACACGGCCTGAGTTAGTACACTGCTCTCCCCTGAGTCTGCCCGCCTGGCCTATACCACACTTCCCTACACCTCAACCATCCATAGTTCCGGGGCCTCCCCTACCCGTGGAGGGAACGTCATCTGGCTGCCTCACTCCATCTCCCCCGGGTACTCCCATCGGCAGCGGCGGCACTCCCATTACCGCGAACTACAGGTGGTGTCAAGAACACTAATCTCCGTAAATAACCCTTTTCATTTTCGAGTGGCCGCAAGCCCCCGGGTCCGGAGACCCTCGAGCCACAGCAGCCCCGGATCTGAGCAGTCCGACTGCTGCACGGGCGGTACACATGAACCGACACACGTGCAAGCAACATGCCTTACTGTGGGAATCTTACTGTGCTAAAATGCGTACTATTGGCCTATTAACCACCGGCCACCAAATCAACCGCATCTGCTGCTTCGTCGTCCTCCTCCTGCGTAACCGTGGAAACTATTATCACACAGATCTTCAATCGCATAACCTCCACTTGTTTACTGGCTACTGATGGTGTGAGTGAGAGCCCATCAGCTGTTATGGAGACCATGCCTGGTTTTTTATCCATGTGACACACCGAGGGAACATCCTGTGTGTTGCATGGACCATACTTCCCTGGTGTTAAAACAGACTATGAGAAAATGGGAGGGTAATTGATGCTGCTGTCTTGCTGTCTCGCTGTTTGCCTGAATGGCGTTTAAATATGAAGACTCCAATCTTTGTCTCCAAGTTGTTTCTTGTGTGCCATTGCAGAGTTCTTTGAGCAAAAGTCTTTCGCCTGTCACTCATTCATCTCTTGATTTTTTAAAATGAAAATGCCAGCCCTTATCCAGTGTGTAAGTCAACGCAATCAGGCAGTGCTTACATTTATATGCATAGGAGAATGCAGTCACACAGCTGCATAGTTGTGGACCACTATCCAGGCCCAGTTTGATTAATGGCTGTCTCCACTTAACCTGGAACCAGGAAAGGCTGTTTGCGATAACGGTGTAAACCTGGTGGCAGCACTATACCTGGGCGACATCACATATGCACTGCATGGATCAACCTGCCGGAATCGCCTTTTTTCCGCCCGCAGTGAGTGCCCCCTGGTCCTTATTATTTTCTTTGGAAGGAATAAATCATGTGCCAGACCTTTGTATTGACCACACATGTATTTATACATATAAATGACATCTCCTGTGATATGTCATTTTTCTAAGCTAAACAAATCTAACTTTTTCAACCTCCCATCATATGGGAGTCCTTCCATTCCTTTCAATAAACTTATAACCTGTCTTTGAACTGATTCAACCTTCTTAATATCCTTTTTAAAATGTGGAGCGCAAAACTGGATCCCATATTCCAGATGTGGATTAATAAGTGACTTATAGAGAGGTAGCAATACATTAGGATAACGGGATGTAATCTCTCTTTTATAAATCCTAAAATTTTGTTTGCTTTTGCAGCTGCTGCTTGACACTGAGTGCTGCTGCTCAGCTTACTTGTAAGCAGAATCTCCAAGTCTTTCTCCTGCTCTGTAGTCCCGAGTTTACTTCCATTTAATGTATATGCAGCAATAGGATTACTCCGCCGTCTTAGGTGCATTACTTTACATTTATCAACATTAAATCTCATTCCAACATCTTATCCAGATATTTTTGTACTATTGTTCTATCAAGATCCATTTTTAATATTCTGCATAGTTTGGTTTCATCAGCAAAGACTGATGCGGGTGTCACACGGTACGAAATATCGGGCGATATGTCGGCGGGGTTACGTTGTAAGTGACGCACATCCAGCATCATTTGATATATCGTAGCGTGTGACAGCTACGAGCAACGGTGAATGAGCAAAAATACCTACCTTATCGTTGCTCGTTGATACATCGTTCAGTTTCAAAAAGTCGTTTCTTCTTCTGTGTGCCAGTTGTTCATCGTTCCCGGGGCATCACACATGGCTCCGTGTGACACCCCGGGAACGACGAACACAGCTTACCTGCGTCCCGCCGGGTATGCTGAAGGAAAGAGGTGGGCAGGATGTTTACGTCCCGCTCATCTCCGCCCCTCCGCTTCTATTGGCCGGCCGCTGTGTGACGTCGCTGTGACGCCGAACGTCCCTCCCCCTTCAGGAAGAGGATGTTCGCCGCCCACAGCGACGTCGCTCAGCAGGTAAGTGCGTGTGACGGGGTTAACGACTTTGTGCGCCACGGACAACAAATTGCCCGTGACGCACAAACAATGGGGCGGGTACGATCGCTCGTGCGATCGCACGGTAGATTGTACCGTGTGACGCCCGCATGACACTTTACTATCAATCCCATACACAAGGTCATTAATAAAGAGATTAAAAAGAATCTGTCCTAGCACAGATCCCTGCGGTACTCCCCTGCTCACCATAGCCCAATTGGATTTGTCAGTGTTTCATTTACTGAGACACAGGTGTACCTTTCCTGTGTTAAATTAGTTATATCAGTGGGGGAGTTTGATTTTTGACTTGTAGAATGATCGCTGAAACAGTCAGTTGTTTGGTGAAAATGGATGAGAAATGCCTGTTTAATATCTCAGTCTCCAAATTGTCTTTTGTTTGTAATGTCAGGCTTCTGGGAGCAAGAGGCCTACACCTGTCACTTATGCATCTCTTGATTTTTACAATTAAAGTGCCAGCCCACATCCTATGTGTAAGTCAACGCAGTCAGGCAGTGCTTATATTAATATGCATTGGAGAACACAGTCATACAGCCGCAGAGTTGGGGACCACTATTCAGGTCCAGTTTGAGTGAGAGGGGTTGGTGATCCTGCTTGGGTATGGCTCCATTATTTTGATGCAATTGTACATGCACACTTACCCTTTTTTCTTGTCCATGTTCATTCCATGGTATATACGGTATATTTAAATGAATTATATTTATCTTTTGATACTTTTAGTACTGACCATGGTTACCTATATTAGTAACATACTTTGTGGTTCAAACTTTAAATAAGATTATATGTATTTCTC
This sequence comes from Anomaloglossus baeobatrachus, assembly GCF_048569485.1. Lineage (NCBI taxonomy): Eukaryota > Metazoa > Chordata > Amphibia > Anura > Aromobatidae > Anomaloglossus > Anomaloglossus baeobatrachus. The sequence continues at coordinate 506,343,984 of NC_134357.1, read as the reverse complement.
CATTCTGTGGCTCCATATTATATAAGCCTTTGTCAACCTACTTTTAGATTCTGCCTTACATATTGTATATGCATTGATCAGATCCTTTTCTGGCTTTAAGTCATGAATTTTTGTATCAGCAGTTTTTGGAGATTTTTTTTGTGCATGTGATATTTATTCTCTTGTCATTATATACTTTTCTAGCCGCCCTTAGTGATCTTCCTATTTTCCTTGCACATCCCTGATCTTGTAATTTTAATTGTCTTCTTTGTTTGTTTTGGTTTCTCAATCAATAAATTATGTTTGTTCACTTTATGCCTATTTTAATTTTTTTTTTTAACCTTCTTTTTATTAATTTTTAATAACAAAAACAGATAATAATCATATAATACAATACATTATGATTATATTAAACTACAAAATTACAGACAATGTATCTCCTCGAATCTCAAACCCCCTCCTGACTTCCCCCCATCCCACCTCTGCGTGTCCTCTCTCCAAACCTAGATCTTTATGGTATTGGATTGTGCCCTTTTTGAATATTTTGTTTTGACATATTATTTTTTGTATATTCTGAGGCTCTTGTATGGATTTACTTTGTGGAATTTCCTTCCAATTGTAGTTTATATGTACCAGTTTCATCAATGGCTGTCTCCATTGGATCTGGAGCAAGGGAAGGTCGTATGTGATAACAGAGCAAACTTCGTGGAAGCACTACGCCTGGGCAAAATTACATGTGTACTGCATGGATCAACCTGGTTGTATAGCAATTTCTAGGGCACTGTTACAGATTGCATGCGGTGGTGCAGAAGGCACGGTTGCTGTGTGCTCACTTTTTAATATAGAAATACCAGCCCACATCCTGTGTATTGCATGGACCATACTTCCCAGGTGTGCAAACACACTATGGAGAAAGGGGGGATTGTTGCTGCTGTTCTGCTTTCTACCTGCAATGTTTTTAACTATCAAGACTTAAAGGTGGGTCTCCAAGTTGTGTCTTGTCTGTACTGGCAGGTGTATGGGAGCACCAGCCCTACACCTGTCTCTCATCCACCTCTATTTTTCTTATATCAATAGTCTAGGTAGCCAATGGGAATGCCAAAACAGTGTTGCTGCACTTTAAAACATATTTTTTCAACCTCCTAAAGGTGTTTTCTCTGCCTTATGTTTGGCCTTACATTGAATCCAATGGGGTTCAGAAAGGTTTGATAAGGTCTGGAGTTTGGTTCAGTTCGGCAAATGTAGCGTTTGTTTGGTTAGACTTTGCAAACCGAACTTTGAAAGCTTTGCTCATCTCCAGTGTCTATTAAAATTTAATGATGCCATTTGGTTTCACCAATGCTCCACCAGTGATTCAGAACTTCAGAAATTATCTTTTCTAGTGGGTAGATCTGTAGTGATTTTGAAAGGAGCATTGGGAGCATGTTTGGCAGGTGCTTCAGTTCTTCGTAACAACCATTTATTTGCCAAACTAGAGAAGTGTCAATTTGTGGTGCAACAGATTTAGTTTTTTTGTCATTTGATTTCTATGAAAGATTTTCAGATGGATCATGTTAAGGTACAAGACATCCTTGATAGGGTACAACCTACTAATCTAAAAGGTTTACAGACGTTCTTATATTTTGCTAAGTATTACCATAAGTTAATTAAGAACCTCTGTCATACTTAAAGCTATTATTGATATGATCAAATAGGGGACTAACTTTTCCTTTTAGTCAACTGAATCTGTTGATCCCTTTGTGGCTCTCAAGACAGGTTTTTCTAAAGATCCAGTCCTCAATCAACTGATGTTGATTTGCCTTTTGTAGTTGAGGTAGATGCCACTTCTGAGGGGATGGATGTCATTCTTTCACAGAAGAAGGTTACTTTTATCCATGTGCTTTTTATTCTTTGAAATATCCAACTATGATATAGGCGAATGGGGACTGTTAGCTGTTAAGAGAACTTTCTAGGAATGGAGGCATTGATTTAAAGGGGCTGGGTATAAAGTAATAGTCTTTACTGATCACAAAAATGTACTGTAAGTCGACTCAGCTAAATGCTTGAACACTAGACAGGCCCAGTCGGCCCTTTCTTTTTTTCTTGGTTTGATTTCTCTGTGACCTACCTCCTTGATACTAAGAATGTTACGGATGATGCTTTGTCACATAGTTTTGTTCCAGAGTTGAAGGACAAAAATCCAGTCAAAATTCTTAGTGAAGGGGTGGTGGGTGCTCTGGGGATTGATCTCAGACAGTGCATTGTGGAGACATTGTGGTTCGTGCACTGAAGGGCTTGCTACCTGTTACAATGTGACTGCAGGATAGCGAGGAACAACTGGCTACCATACTGTGCCTCACTAAGTGACACTAGACTGTCTCTAACCTCTGGATTACCCCATAAGGTGGAAACTAGGGCGTCCCATGCCTTGCTATTCTCCAGACCAGATCTAATCTGTTACCCCCCCAGGGAAGGAAGGGGCAGGAGTGTGATGGAAACACAGATAAAGAAACAAGGGAAAAGCAAAACTCAGACACACTGCCAACTCACAGGAATAAACAGTAAGAGACAAAGGAGAGAAGCAAGAGCAGGAAGGCAGCAACAAAAAGACAACAAAGGTTAACACCACAACCGCTCACAACAATAATGCACAACAACCACCAGTAAGTCTGCATCACAACAACTCACCAGACTAGTATAGGTAAGCTATAGTTGGCATTAGTTCAGCCAGCATATACAGCACAGACCAAAAGTTTGGACACACCTTCTCATTCAAAGATTTTCTTTATTTTCATGACTGAAAATCGTAGATTCACATTGAAGGCATCAAAACTATTAACACATGTGGAATGAAATACTTAACAAAAAAGTGTGAAACAACTGAAAATAGGTCTTATATTCTAGGTTCTTCAAAGTAGCCACTCTACATGCCTGGTTCCCACCGTGAAGTAAGGAGGAAGAGGTGTAATGTTGTGGGGGTGCTTTGCTAGTGACACTGTTGGGGATTTATTCAAAATTGAAGACATACTGAACCAGCATGGCTACCACAGCATCTTGCTGCGGCATGCTATTCCATCCGGTTTGCGTTTAGTTGGACCATCATTAATTTTTCAACAAGACAATGACCCCAAACACACCTCCAGGCTGTGTAAGGGCTATTTGACTAAGAAGGAGAGTGATGGGGTGCTACGCCAGATGACCTGGCCTCCACAGTCACCAGACCTGAACCCAATCGAGATGGTTTGGGGTGAGCTGGACCGCAGAGTGAAGGCAAAAGGGCCAACAAGTGCTAAGCATCTCTGGAAACTCCTTCAAAACTGTTGGAAGACCATTTCCGGTGACTACCTCTTGAAGCTCATCAAGAGAATGCCAAGAGTGTGCAAAGCAGTAATAAAAGCAAAAGGTGGCTTACTTTGAAGAACCTAGAATATAAGACCCAAATGATTGCCACTCGTTTTTCTTTAGTTAGCTACTTTTTTCTTTCCATAATACAAATTCTAACAGTCTATTCAGTAGGACTATCAGCTGTGTATCCACCAGACTTCTGCACAACACAACTGATGGTCCCAACCCCATTTATAAGGCAAGAAATCCCACTTATTAAACCTGACAGGGCACACCTGTGAAGTGAAAACCATTTCCAGTGACTACCTCTTGAAGCTCATCAATAGAATGCCAAGAGTGTGCAAAGCAGTAATCAAAGCAAAAGGTGGCTACTTTGAAGAACCTAGAATATAAGACCTATTTTCAGTTGTTTCACACTTTTTTGTTAAGTATTTCATTCCACATGTGTTAATAGTTTTGATGCCTTCAATGTGAATCTACAATTTTCAGAGTCATGAAAATAAAGAAAACTCTTTGAATGAAAAGGTGTGTCCAAACTTTTGGTCTGTACTGTATAAAAGGGAAGCAAACGTGACTGGCTCCCTCAGTGCATGTGATCAAAGAGACTATCAATCAGCCCAGCAGAGATTAACTCTTGCTAGTGTGCCACCCCCGTGCCAGCAGCCGGGCTGCTCGGATCCGTGGTGGCTCGAGGGGTCTCCGGACCCAGGGGTCATGCGGCCACTCGATTTAAAGAGGGTGAACTATGTACAGGGGGAATTGGAAGTTCGTGACGCCACCCACGGTGCGTGGTAAGGTGGAATACCACCGCTGCTGTTGGGGAGGGGGGAGCCCGGTGGTGATGGTGTAGCAGCAAGATGTTTTAACCCCTCCGTGGGTAGGGGTTTGTGCCCCGGGGCCTGTTAGGTGTCGGTGACAGGGTGCCGTTGGGAAGAGGCAAAGGGTTTTTTTCAGCGTACTCACTCAGTCCAGGAATAATAACACCGACAGCTTGTAAACCAGAATTCTGAGCACCACTGCAGCATAGAGGGAGCACACCTGGATCCGTGTTTTGTCCCAACGTCCCAGATCCCAAACAACCTGACCCCCTGGAAACCTATCCGCAGGTCCATGACCAGGTTAAGGTCCCTGGTGTTGTCTTCTAGACGACTCTGGTTGGCACAGGAAGTGCAACTATTTTTTTTTTTAAACACAAATTTTATTGCAGTTTTCAGAATCATTACAATATGTCTAACATTTGAACAAGAGTAAATTCACCTTGGTGCAACTATTTTACAAAACACAAGTTCGTGTTGGTCACGCCAGTCCTGTGACCATAGTCTATATTCACGTATATATAAAAACCTTAACGAAGTCCATGTACCAGTTGTACATTTTCAACAATTTTCTTGCAAATCTGGTGATTTTCACTCTTTTCAGTCCTGGCGTCCCTGGCTCTACTTTCTCTCCCTTTACAATCCGACATGCCCCCTCGGTATTTTTGCAGCACTCTCTCGTGTGTTGTGGCCCTCTGGGAACTTCCGGTTCTGGCCTCGCACGCAAGATGAAGGGCGGGGCTTAGGCTTTGCGCGCTTTCTCGGGGAAGACAGCGTTTTGGCGCGAAAAGATGGCGGACAATGGCGGAATTGGCGGGAAAAGGACTCTTGACTCGCAGTTCTCGGCTTTCAAGGCGCACGTCACCCAGGTAAATGGGTCCTGCTCGTATCCTGTTCGTGACGCCAGGAAATTCAAGGTGTGCCGTCTTTGGTGTTGCTGTTAGCCTGTGGCTTTTTCCTTGGCACCTTCTCACTATTGGACCCTCAAGTTTGGAACTATTCGGGTCCCGCTCACCCGTATGGCTAACGGAGTGAGCTTGCTCTCAGGGTTCACGTGTAGGATTTCTTTGGGCTGTAATTTGGGAAAGTCCTATCCCATCGGTGCGCTAGTACCCAGATATTGGAGCGGGTTGGGGATGAATCTTGAAGTCTTCACCCCCGTCGGGTAAATTACCGGGACGGGTTGTTACGGGGGGACCGGCAGATTAGGACCAGGGGGTATATGTCCCAATCGCCAGTCGGGGCCCACCGTGCTCCAGATGGCAATGGAGCTGCTGGCACCCTGTGGGTTAGGTGGAGACTATAGAGCAGATAACCCAGGAGACCTGGGAACCGGTCACGTGTGTAGAGACACGTCAAATCGGACGACAACCCAGTTAGCGTTTCGGTGGAGTGGGCGTTACTCCGACCACGTGTGTAGGGAACACGGCAGGCCGGATGGTAACCAGTTAGCGTTGACCGAGAAGATCGCTGCGACAGCGCCCTGTTGGCCACGTGTGTAAGACACGTCAGGCCGAGCGGTCCTTCGATTAGCGTTTCTGGTCACTACACGAATGGCCACGTGTGTAGAGGACACGTCAGGCCAAGGGATCACACCAGTAGCGTTGACTGAGAAGCCAAGGAAGATAATAAGTTCACACACCCAATCCTGGAACACACTGTTAACTCCACAGGGGTCCTGGGGTATGCTGTCCGTGCGCGTAGGAGGCACAACCGGACAGGTGGCGGAACAGGTGTGTTGTCCGTGTGCGTAGAGGGCACTCTCGGACAGGTGACGCAGCAGATATGCTGTCCGTGTGCGTAGGAGGCACAACTGGACAGGTGACGCCGCAGCCCAGTTAACGCCACTGGACTGCTCTAGCACAACAGGAATGGTAGCAAGGAAGCACGACGCCTGACCCTCATGTGCTGAGCCACGAATCTTGGCGTGACAAGCACCGTTCGCCTAGCCCTATCTACCGCTTCCAACAAGGCTTATGCCACCATGAATTCTAAGTGAAGACTGCGCACCTCCATGTTGTCTCCAGCCCCTTTTATAACCTGGGTCCGCCCAAACCCAGGGTGGAACCACCAAGGTCCAATAGCAGAGTGCCATGTCATCAGTGACATCACCAGCAACCTATCCGGAACCGCCACGTCATTGATGACCTCATGGCAGCCACGCCCCAAACACCTCACCTCACCAGTCATCGTCTGACGACCAATGGTGAGGTGCCAGATCATAGGGGCGGGCATCTGCGAGCCAGTCCGGAGTGGCAACGTCATCAGAAGACCTGACATCCTCTGCCCTATCAGGGCCTGCCACCTCACGGACATGCTAAGTGTGGTCCTTACCGGACCTGACCTCTGATGCACTAAGTGCCTGAGCATGCTCAGTAGCCTGAACAACAGACTCAGAAATCAGACTGCCTGAGCATGCTCAGTAGGCACATCCCAGAACTTAGACACAGCACGAAGTCCAAGTACCTGTGCAAAGAGGCTGTTATGATTAATTGTGGGAGCATGCTCAGTAGCCTGAACTGAGGACTTAGTCTCAGAAATGACACAATCAGGCTGAGCATGCTCACTAGGCAAAACACCGGGCTTAGACTCTGGCTGGGGCAAATCGGTGCACGCATGCGCACCAGCCACCTCTCCACACCTAGACGTGGTGGAAGGAGCAGCCAACTGGATGACCCGAGGCACGGCCAAGAACGGCAGCCGGCGCCTGGGCGCAACAGGAACTGCAGCAGGCTGCTTGCGGCTATGGCGGCGCCAGTTCATAACACACGTGAAGCTACTTCCCAGCCTAGAGTCCATGTACCCCATTGTGCCCTGGCCCCTGCCCGGTGATGGCTCAAGGCCGCCGGCTGCCCTCCTCGGCAGTTCATGCCCCTTGACGCTATCCCCTGCGACCGGGGTTCCAGCTCCTACCAGGCCCAGACCAACGTCTGCCACCTAGTACTCAAGGAGCCCAGCTCCCAACCTGTGACCTCTCCTCTTGAGAGTCACCACACAACTCTCCTACTCCTTTTCCACTCTGTCACTTTCCCCTCACAACCCCCATATGAGCGGCCCTATTCCCTTCAGGCCCCCCCAATGGTGTGTCTGATGGGTACGGTACAAAGTGTTCCTAGGATTTTGACTGGCTAAGCTATTAGCAACATCAAAGGACCAGGATCCGTAACCAAGTAGGAGTGGATACTGTGCAGAAGGGCAGATTGCACAATACCCTGTGACGACCTGATAGGCCAGGGCGTCACACTAGCCAGCCTAAGCTTGTGGGTCGATACCTGTGTCTCTCTGCACTGATTACAGACATCAGAGAAGTTAGCAGGCAGAGTGTCAGAATCTATCGTTTCCAAAGATTCTGACGCCACCATGACAGTTGGCAATTCCTGCAAAAATCTCCTTCTGACACCACCTGGCAAACTGGTAACTTCGTAACTAAGTGCATGACCCTGTGTTGTTCGGGCATCCTGGTTCCTCTGCCACCTGGAGAGATGTTTCCAGGTCCTTTTGGTGGAAGAATGCTTGAATGTGTAAATCCTCTCGTCAGGTCTCGTCAGGCTTTCTTTTGCCTAATGAGGTTCCCTCTCAACCTTGGACTCATTTAGTGATGGATTTTGTCACTGATTTACCTAATTCTGGTGGTAGAACTGTAGCATGAGCGGTGGTGGATCAATTCAGCAAGATGGTTCACTTGATTTCTCCACCAAAATTGCTAAGAGTTTATGTAACGTGTGAACACGGCCTTACAGACACAAAGCGAGATGTCGTACAGTGAAGCCCCATAAAGAGGAGGAAGTTCTGGCTGCTACAACTATGAAGGAGCAAAAATAACCCCGCAGCTCCCAACCGTCCCGGCTCCAGCGGATACAACTGGATTTGGGTCTGTGCCCTGCAGTCTCGGGCGGCGGCTGAATGTCCCTCACTGCCACCGACCCTCTGACAACTCCTCCTGCCCGGGAGAAAGGAAAGGGAAATATGTGCGGAGGGAATAATGCACCGAGCAGAGGTTATCCTCCATCTATGCTCTGCTGACAGGACCTGTGATGAAGTCACAGCCATGTGGTCAGTCACATGGGGGGAGGAGTCAGGGGGTCACATGCTACACATTATTTCCATTATAACACTTTTGACTCCTCCCCTCCATGTGACATCATCACAGGTCCTATAAGCACAGAGCAGCCATATACCCAGTGTGCGGCTCTGCAGGAGGAGGTATGTGGAGATTGCCCATTACATTAACCCCCTCAGTGCTGCTCACACTCCAGGAGACAGAACGTGTTCCCGTCTGTGCGGCTCTATCAGGATCTGTCTGTATGGGATTAGATGGGGTCACTTCCCTCCTGACGCCGCTCGCTGCTCTGTTACTGTACAGTCTCCATTATGGCCGTCACCCGCTTAATGTTGTCACTATCAGGAGATATTAATGTTCTATCATTATCTGTTACTGACGGCCCCGGTTCTGTGGATACCGCACTTTATAACTTTGTGTCTTGTGTTTATTATATACTAGCTGTAGTACCCGGCATTGCCTGGGATAGTAACTGTCTCTCTCCCAGTCTCTGTCTGTCTATGTCTCTTTCTTTGTCTGTCTCTGTCTCTTTCCTGTCTGTGTGTGTGTCTGTCTCTATCCATGTGTGTATCTCTGTTTCTATCCATGTCTGTCTCTTTCTGTCTGTCTCTGTGTCTGTCTGTCTCTTTTCCTGTCTGTCTGTGTGTGTGTCTGTCTCTATCCATGTCTGTGTCTGTCTCTCTGTCTCTCTCTCTGTGTCTGTATTTCTCTCTCTAGCGCTCTGTCTGTAAGTCTGTCTCTTTCCACGTCTATCTCTGTCCCCGTCTGTCTCTTTCCTTGGCTGTTTCTTTCCTTGTCTGTCTCTTTTTTCCTGTCTGTCTCGTTCCAGGTCTGTCTCTTTCCCCATCTGTCCCTGACTCTTTCTCTTTCCCTGTGTCTTTCCCTGTCTCTGTCTCTTTCCTTGTTTGTCTGTCTCTTTCCCTGTTTTTGTCTCTTTCCCTGTCTGTGCCTGTCTGCCTCTGTCTGTCTCTTTTATCTGTCTGTCTCTCTCTCGCTCTCTCTCTTTGTCTGTCACGGTCTCTGTGTCTTTGTCTCTCTCTCTGTCTCTTTCCATGTCTGCCTCTTACTCTGTCTGTGCCTATGTCTATCTGTCTCTTTCTGTCTCTCTCTATCCGGATCCCCACCGACATCTTATTACCTCACACATAAGCTTCTTATACTATGATTGTCCTTTGTTCCTATAGCAACCAATCACAGCTGCTATTAATAACCTTTACCTCGCAGCTCCATTGACTTTAATGGAGGCAGGTTTTTTGGAGAGTAACTGTAAAGCGCGGGGTTACATTTTCCCATCAAAACACAGTCTATGACGTTCCCTGAGTCACATGGGACGTCTGTGCAACATTTTGTGATTATAAATGCGACGGTGCAGATTCCTTTAGCGGACATACACACACACACACACACATACACTCAGCTTTATATATTAGATTTCATAAAGTTTAAGATATTTTAGATTTTCCTTTTTAGATTTGTTTTGTGTTTTTGGTGCTGGATTGTAGATATTCTGTGATAAATCTCAGTGTGTGTTATACCGGGGGCAGGACGGGGCCAGGACTGGATGTAGGGATCATGTGAAGCCGGTAACAGCTCCGGAGATTTCTTACATGGGATCTTTCTGATGTTACATCGTCATCTTCTCCCCATTCAGGTCCCTATGAATATCGGATCCTCTCAGATCTTCTATATAAGAGAATTTGCCTGATTAACCCATCAAGGATGGTTAGGGACAGGGACAAGATGGCGGAGAGGATATTACACCTCACCCTAGAGATCCTCTTCCGGCTTACTGGAGAGGTGAGAGATTCTGATGACGTCACATTACATCATTCTTATCTATGGGAATAACAGATGGACAGAACTGGAGAGGTGAGGACTCTGGAAATGTCTGTAGTGAGATTTATTAATGTGTCTCTCCATAACCAGGATTACACAGTAGTGAAGAAGACCTCTAGTGACCGCTGTCAGGACCCTGTGTCTGAGGGATGGGGAAGACCCCTGAGCCCAATCATGGAGCCTCCACCTCTCCCCCTGATACATGAGGACATCAATGACCAGAAGATCCTAGATCTCACCTACAAGATGATAGAGCTGCTGACTGGAGAGGTGACACTGCTGGGAATGCTGGGACATTATACAGTAACGCTATGAAGGGATCGGGGGATGACGGTATCATTGTATATGTCAGGTTCCTATAAGATGTCAGGATGTCGCCATCTATTTCTCCATGGAGGAGTGGGAGTATTTAGAAGGACACAAAGATCTGTACAAGGACGTCATGATGGAGGATCCCCAGCCCCTCACATCACCAGGTAATAGACAGGACTAAATACACACGGCCGATAATTATCTGTGTGTAAGGAATTAATTCAGTCCCTGTATGTGTTTCCTCCAGTTCTATCCAGTGAGAGGACAACACCAGAGAGATGTCCCCGTCCTCTTCTTCCACAGGACTGTAAACAAGAAGATCCAGATGTTCCTCAGGATGATCAGGTAGGTGGAGAGAAGGTGTCATGAAATCTCCCCTATGATGTGTAGACGGCTGTGAAGGTCTTCTGTTCAGTCTTGTTATTTCCACCAGTATTATACACTGAATGGACACTAATTAGAGACTCTTTTGTGACACCCTGGACTAGCCAGGTGGTCACAGGTAGGCCGTTGCACAAACACCCTTCCCCTAATAAGGTAATAGCAGCCAACCTGAAAACCCTGAGTCACTCCTCTCAGGTCTTGATGTTCACACCAGGCGGCGGAGCCAGGCGGTTGGCCATGCCCTCCGAGGAGTTCGGATAGCCGGAGGCGGGAAAAACACAAACAGATGAGTTAGGGAGTGGAGGAGAGTAGTAGCACTGTGTCAACGTCTGTCAGGGATCTGGGTAGGAGCCCAGATACCCTGTGACCAGGAGGCAGACGGTGGTTGCCGCCTGCAGGAGCCGGGAAGACGGCTGGTGGAACTGTAAGGGACCGGGACAGGGTAGTGGCCCGCCGGTACCGAACCGGGGAGCCAACTGGAAACCGGAGCACCAGGAGGGGTACTCAGACCCAGAACGAGATCCAGAAGCCACTGGACCATGTCAATTCACTGATTGAGGTCTGGACCTTAGGTCCTTTCCCGTCCCAAGACCCGAAAGGCGGCAACAGCCCACCGAGGGGGATAGAAAGCCACCACACAGGCAGAGAGATCCTACGGGCCAGCGCCTGCAGGCAACCCGGTTCCTCGACACATATAAAGCCGGGGAACGGACTACCGTTGCTGAAGCATAGGCAGTCAAGTTCTACCACAGAGGTGCAGGAGAAAAGAAAGGCGGGAACCACCAACCTGAGAAAGGGGCAAAGCGCAGCCGGCTGCGGGCACCGACCACCATCCTTTTTGGTTTACCAGAGACTCCGGTGTATCTGTCATAGTGAGTACAATAGTGCCCTCGGGCCGCGCACTGCACCACACCATCTCGCCCGCACCTCACAATCACCGGGCCCCGGGACCATCACCCCCTGCCCACAGAGGGGTCAACACCAGGCTGCATAACACTGTGCCCGGGAGCCTAGTTAACGACAGCGGTGGTGTCCACATTCACCACAACCCGTGGGCATCACAAACTTACACCTTTAAACTCCACGGCCTCGGCCGTGAACCTTCCCTGCCGAGATCCCTACACGTAGTGCCAGCTTCCCTTCAGAGCGACGTGACGGGAGGAGCTCGAGCCACCCACTGACTAGCACGGATCCGAGCGGTACGGCAGCAGGCCGAGCCCCGGGGTGGTACACTTTCACTCTCTCATCTGACATTTAGTAGACACATGACCGCAGAGTGCAGCATAAATCGGAGAGATCAGTGTTCAGAATGGGAAGATTGAGCAATCTCCATTACTTCATATACTGTCACTGTCGCAGCTCGAGTATTTTAAAAAATTACTGACCTCATGTGGTTGTTACATGTAATGATGTGAAGAGTATACTGAGAATAGTGTGATCAAGGAAGAATATCCAGTGATATTGGATCCCCTGAATATATGGAACATATCAAGGAAAATGTCAGCATTAGTTCTGAGAACATGTGGAGCCCAGTTATGCCCTGCAGCTGAATACTGCGCTAAGGCTGCTTTCACACTATGTTTTTTTTTAACATGGGTCCTGAACGTTTTTTTTAATGCAAAAACGGATCCAGTGCAAATGCGTTTTCATTTCAATGCATTTGCAATGGACTCGCGTCAACATGCGTTCACATGCGTTTGCGTGCGTTATAGTAAGGATCCAGCGAGTTGCAGTTCTTTAACATTCTTCAAAAACGCTACTTGTAGCGTTTTTGAGCTGCGTCCAAATACTGCAAATTGCTGGATCCTGACTATACTGCATGCAAACGTATGTGAACGCTGGCATGCTGATAGACAGGATCCTGCTTGCTCTACTGAGCATGCCCAGAAACCAGCCTCGGCTGATCAGTCCCTCTCTCCCCCTCCCTCTCTGTCTCTCTCCACCTCTCTCTCTCCCCTCCCCTCACCTCTCTATCCCCCGCCTGAGAGCTGCGGACACTCGTAACCAAGATAAATACCGAGTAACCAAGGAAAGCGCTTCTCTTAGTTACCAGATGTTTACGTTGGTTACGTGTGCAGGGAGCCCAGCTCCTAGCAGCTGCAGACGCTTTAACAAAGATAAATATCGGGTATCCAAGCAAGTTACCCGATGTTTACCTTGGTTACGAGCCGGCTCCTAGTCTATCACGTTCAGTTCCACTGACTCCCGATCACATGACTCCAATGCCCGCCCATAAACTTAAAGTGACAGGATCCTGCAAAATAACACGCGTTTGCATGCGTTTTTTTGCTGTAAAAGCAGGATCCGCTTTTACAGCAAAAAAACGTTCATGACGCATGTTAAAAAAACGTAGTGTGAAAGCAGCCTAAAGCGCAACTATTGTGTCCGAATACAGTCACAATTCCTTACACAGATTGGATATGTACCGCCCCGGGGCTCGGCCGGCTGCCGAGCCGCTCGGATCCGTGTTCGTCGGTGTGTGGCTCGAGCTCTTCACGGACCCGGGGGTCACGTCGCTCTGAAAGGGGCTTGGCGCTACACGTAGGGACTTCGGTGGGTAGGTCCACGGCCGGAGCCGCGGTTGTTTGTAGGGGATTTAAGTTCGTGACGCCACCCACGGGTTGTGGTGAATGGATGGACACCACCGCTGCCGTTGACTAGGCTCCCAGGGACGGTGTTGCGCAGCTTGGTGTTGACCCCCTCCGTGGGTAAGGGGGATGATGGTCCCGGGGGCCCGAGGGAGGTGCTGAGGCGGAGGAACAGGATGCGTGCTGGGGTGTCGGTGCGGCGCGGTGCACTGTGGTACTCACTATGACTAACACGCTGGAGTCTTTGGCAAACCAAACAAGATGGTGAACGGTGCCCGCAGCCGGTTGCAGTTTTCCCCTTATCAGGTTGGTGGTTTCCGCCTTTCTCCTGCACCTCACTTATGTAGAAATCACGACTCCTATGCCTGAGCAACGGTAGTCCGCTCCCCGATTTGATATGTGTCGGGAGAGCTCTCTTTGCCCGCAGACGCTGGCCCCTCGGGTCTCTATGCCTGGGCGGTGGCTTTACCCCTATGGTTGGGCTGTTGTCTTCAGTCGGGTCTTATGTGGGAAAGGTCCTAAAGTCCAGTACTCAATCAGTTGATTTGACTCAGCCCAGTTGTTTCTGGGCCTCGTACTGGGTCTGAGTACCCCTCCTGGTGCTCCGGTTTCCAATCGGTTCCCCGGTTCGGTACCGGCGGGCCACCGCCCTTCCCCAGTCCCTACGGTTCCACCGGCTGTAATCCCAGCTCCTGCAGGTGGCCACCACCGTCTGCCTCCTTGCCATCGGTGACTGGGCTCCAATCCAGACACCTGATGTAGCCTATGGCAGACCTAGACGCAGGTCTGCCCTTGAACTTCACTCAACTCCACTTCACTGTCAAAACTCATCTAAACTACTGTTTTTCCCGCCTCAGGGCTTGTGAACTCCTCGGTGGGCGGAGCCAACCACCTGGCTCCGACCCCCTGGTGTGAACATCAAACCCGGAGGGTTTCAGTAGTTTGGCTGCTGTCACCTTACTAAGAGGGGGGGGGGGCGTGTGTGTATGGGACTGCCTGTGACAACCTGGCTAGTCCATGGCGTCACAGATATAGCAGCAGACGACCAGATCCAGGGTCATTGCTGATTAAAAGAAACAGAAGGTAAAATACTTTATTTGGCAAAAGAGCGTGAAAATGATATCACTGAGCAATGAAAAACATTGAATCTAGACTGATAATAGGAGGGTCAGAAATTGGCACAAGCAGCAAAAAAATCCATGCGCCTTTTCTGTCTGGAGGTGGACTAAAGGTGTGGAGAATATTGTTGGCACATTCTGCATCCTGTGGATGGATGGATGGATGGACACTTACAGTGCTGGCCAAAAGTATTGGCACCCCTGCAATTCTGTCAGAGAATACTCAGTTTCTTCCTAAAAAATGATTGCAATCACAAATGCTTTGGTATTATTATCTTCATTTAACTTGTCTTCAATGAAAAAAAAAAAAAATTGTCATAAAGCCAAATTGGATATAATTCCACCCCAAACATAAAATAAGGGGGTGGACAAAAGTATTGGCACTGTTTGAAAAATCATGTGATGCTTCTCTAATTTGTGTAATTAACAGCACCTGTAACTTACCTGTGGCACCTAACAGGTGTTGGCAATAACTACAGTTAGGTCCAGAAATATTTGGACAGTGACACAAGTTTTGTTATTTTAGCTGTTTACAAAAACATGTTCAGAAATACAATTATATATATAATATGGGCTGAAAGTGCACACTCCCAGCTGCAATATGAGAGTTTTCACATCCAAATCGGAGAAAGGGTTTAGGAGTCATAGATCTGTAATGCATAGCCTCCTCTTTTTAAAGGGACCAAAAGGAATTGGACAAGGGACTCTAAGGGCTGCAATTAACTCTGAAGGCGTCTCCCTCGTTAACCTGTAATCAATGAAGTAGTTAAAAGGTCTGGGGTTGATTACAGGTGTGTGGTTTTGCATTTGGAAGCTGTTGCTGTGACCAGGCAACATGCGGTCTAAGGAACTCTCAATTGAGGTGAAGCAGAACATCCTGAGGCTGAAAAAAAAGAAAAAATCCATCAGAGAGATAGCAGACATGCTTGGAGTAGCAAAATCAACAGTCGGGTACATTCTGAGAAAAAAGGAATTGACTGGTGAGCTTGGGAACTCAAAACGGCCTGGGCGTCCACGGATGACAACAGTGGTGGATGATCGCCGCATACTTTCTTTGGTGAAGAAGAACCCGTTCACAACATCAACTGAAGTCCAGAACACTCTCAGTGAAGTAGGTGAATCTGTCTCTAAGTCAACAGTAAAGAGAAGACTCCATGAAAGTAAATACAAAGGGTTCACATCTAGATGCAAACCATTCATCAATTCCAAAAATAGACAGGCCAGAGTTAAATTTGCTGAAAAACACCTCATGAAGCCAGCTCAGTTCTGGAAAAGTATTCTATGGACAGATGAGACAAAGATCAACCTGTACCAGAATGATGGGAAGAAAAAAGTTTGGAGAAGAAAGGGAACGGCACATGATCCAATGCACACCACATCCTCTGTAAAACATGGTGGAGGCAACGTGATGGCATGGGCATGCATGGCTTTCAATGGCACTGGGTCACTTGTGTTTATTGATGACATAACAGCAGACAAGAGTAGCCGGATGAATTCTGAAGTGTACCGGGATATACTTTCAGCCCAGATTCAGCCAAATGCCGCAAAGTTGATCGGACGGCGCTTCATAGTACAGATGGACAATGACCCCAAGCATACAGCCAAAGCTACCCAGGAGTTCATGAGTGCAAAAAAGTGCAACATTCTGCAATGGCCAAGTCAATCACCAGATCTTAACCCAATTGAGCATGCATTTCACTTGCTCAAATCCAGACTTAAGACGGAAAGACCCACAAACAAGCAAGACCTGAAGGCTGTGGCTGTAAAGGCCTGGCAAAGCATTAAGAAGGAGGAAACCCAGCGTTTGGTGATGTCCATGGGTTCCAGACTTAAGGCAGTGATTGCCTCCAAAGGATTCGCAACAAAATATTGAAAATAACAATATTTTGTTTGGGTTTGGTTTATTTGTCCAATTACTTTTGACCTCCTAAAATGTGGAGTGTTTGTAAAGAAATGTGTACAATTCCTACAATTTCTATCAGATATTTTTGTTCAAACCTTCAAATTAAACGTTACAATCTGCACTTGAATTCTGTTGTAAAGGTTTCATTTCAAATCCAATGTGGTGGCATGCAGAGCCCAACTCGCGAAAATTGTGTCACTGTCCAAATATTTCTGGACCTAACTGTAAATCACACTTGCAGCCAGTTGACATGGATTAAAGTTGACTCAACCTCTGTCCTGTGTCCTTGTGTGTACCACATTGAGCATGGAGAAAAGAAAGAAGACCAAAGAACTGTCTGAGGACTTGAGAATCTAAATTGTGAGGAAGCATGAGCAATCTCAAGGCTACAAGTCCATCTCCAAAAACCTGAAAGTTCCTGTGTCTACGGTGCGCAGTGTGATCAATAAGTTTAAAGCCCATGGCACTGTGGCTAACCTCCCTAGATGTGGAAGGAAAAGAAAATTTGACGAGAGATTTCAACGCAAGATTGTGCGGATGCTGGATAAAGAACATTGACTAACATCCAAACAAGTTCAAGCTGCCCTGGAGTCCGAGGGTATAACAGTGTCAACCCGTACTATCCGTCGGCGTCTGAATGAAAAGGGACTGTATGGTAGGATACCCAGGAAGACCCCACTTCTTACCCCGAGACATAAAAAAGCCAGGCTGGAGTTTGCCAAAACTTACCTGAGAAAGCCTAAAACGTTTTGGAAGAATGTTCTCTGGTCAGATGAGACGAAAGTAGAGCTTTTTGGGAAAAGCCATCAACATGGAGTTTACAGGAAAAAAAAAGAGGCATTCAAAGAAAAGAACACGGTCCCTACAGTCAAACATGGCGGAGGTTCCCTGATGTTTTGGGGTTGTTTTGCTGCCTCTGGCACTGGACTGCTTGACCGTGTGCATGGCATTATGAAGTCTGAAGACTACCAACAAATTTTACAGAATAATGTAGGTCCCAGTGTGAGAAAGCTGGGTCTCCCTCAGAGGTCATGGGTCTTCCAGCAGGACATTGACCCAAAACACACTTCAAAAAGCACTAGAAAATGGTTTGAGTGAAAGCACTGGAGACTACTAAAGTGGCCAGCAATGAGTCCAGACCTGAATCTTATAGAACACCTGTGGAGAGATCTCAAAATGGCAGTTTGGAGAAGGCACCCTTCAAATCTCAGGGACCTGGAGCAGTTTGCCAAAGAAGAATGGTCTAAGATTCCAGCAGAGCATTGTTAGACACTCATTGATGGTTACCGGAAGCAGTTGTTCGCAGTTATTTTGGCTAAAGGTTGTGCAACCAAGTATTAGGGGTACTTTGCACACTACGACATCGCAGGTGCGATGTCGGTGGGGTCAAATTGAAAGTGACGCACCGCACATCCGGCATCGCAGGCGACATCGTAGTGTGTAAAGCCTAGATGATACGATTAACGAGCGCAAAAGCGTCATAATCGTATCATCGGTGTAGCGTCAGCGTAATCCATAATTACGCTGATGCGACTGTTCGATGTTTTTCCTCGTTCCTGCGGCAGCACACATCGCTGTGTGTGAAGCCGCAGGAGCGAGGAACATCTCCTACCGGCGTCACCGCGGCTCCCGTAGGATATGCGGAAGGAAGGAGGTGGGCAGGATGTTTACATCCCACTCATCTCCGCCCTCCGCACCTATTGGCCGCCTGCCGTGTGACGTCGCAGTGACACCGTATGACCCGCCCCCTTAATAAGGAGGCGGGTCGCCGGCCAGAGCGACGTCCCAGGACAGGTGAGTCCATGTGAAGCTGCCGTAGCGATGATGTTCGCTACGGCAGCTATCACAAGGATATCGCAGCTGCGACGGGGGCGGGGACTATCGCGCTCGGCATCGCAGCATCGGCTTGCGATGTCGCAGCGTGCAAAGCCCGCCTTAGGCTAAGGGTGCCAATACTTTTGTCTGGCCCATTTTTGGAGTTTTGTGTGAAATGATCAAAGATTTGATTTTTGTTTCATTCTCTTTTGTGTTTTTTCATTGCAAGCAAAATAAATGAAGATAATAATACCAAAGAATTTGTGATTGCAATCATTTTCAAGAAGAAACTGAGTATTATCTGACAGAATTGCAGGGGTGCCAATACTTTTGGCCAGCACTGTACCTATGTTTTGTGACTCATGAAGTACATCCCTTCATTGCAGCTGCTTACTCTATGGTGCCAGGATAATAATGACCAATGCCATGACTACATGGATTGATTTCCGTCCATATTATGAAGATAAATTGAATGTTAATGAATTACAGTAGTGTGAAAAAGTGTTTGCCCCCTTCTTGATTTCTTATTCTTTTGCATGTTTGTCATCCTTAAATGTTTCAGATCACCCAACAAATTTAAATATAAGTTAAAGATAACAAGTAATAAAAGAATGCAGTTTTTTAAATGAAGGTCTTTAATATTAAGGCCTTCACCCCCGAGCCCATTTCCACCTTCCTGCCCGGCCATTTTTTACAATTTTGACCAGTGTCCCTTTACGAGGTTATAGCTCTGGAACGCTTCAACATATCCCGGTGATTCTGACATTGTTTTTTCATGACATATTGTACTTCATGATAGTTGTAAATTTAGGTTGATATTTTTTGCGTTTATTTGTGAAAATATCGGAAATTTAGCCAAAATGTTGAACATTTCAAACTTTTAATTATTATGACCAAAAATCCGAGAGTTATGTCAGACAAAATAGTTAATAAATAACATTTCCCACATGTCTACTTTACATCAGCGCAATTTTTGAAACTTTTTTCTTTTTTTTGTTAGGAAATTAGAAGGGTTCAAAGTTCATCAGCAATTTCCCATTTTTCCAACAAAATTTACAAAACCATTTATTTAGGGACCACATCACATTTGAAGTGACTTTGAGAGACCTAGGTGGAAGAAAATACCCAAAACACAGCACCCCTCACACGGCACAAAACCACATCTAAGAAGTTTTTTTAACCTTTTAGGCTCTTCACAGGAACCAAAGCAATGTGGAAGGAAAAAAAATGAAAATTTTAGTTTTTTTTACACAAAAATGTTACTTTAGCCTTAAATTTTGCATTTTCACAAAGGTAACAAGAGGAAATGCACCATACCATTTATTGTATAATTTCTCCTAAGCACGCTGATACCCCATATGTCATGGAAATCAATTGCTTGGCAGCACTTGGAAGGGAAGGAGCGCTATTTGAAATTTGTGAAAGGAAAATTAGCTGGAATCATTAGCAGATGCCTTGTCGCGTTTGGAGACCCCCTGAGGTGTCCAAACAGTGGAGCTCCCCCACAAGTGACCCCATTTTGGAAACCAGACTCCTCAAGGAATTTATTTAGATGTTTGCTGAGCCCCTTGAACCCTAGGGGGCTTCACAAAAATGTATAATGTTGAGCTCGAAAAATAAAAAAATATATTTTTTACCTCAAAATTGTGACTCCAACCACATACCCTTGCGAAAAAGAAGCTATCAGGAAAAAATGTGTACCGCTCGGATCCGGGCTCGTCGGTGGGTGGCTCGAGCGCCTCCGGACCCAGCGGTCATGTCACTCTGAAGGGAAGCTGGCACTACGTGAGGGGGAGGGGTGGTCTTCGGTGGGGAGGTTCACGGCCGGGACCGTGGTGTTTAGGAATTTAAGTTTGTGACGCCACCCACGGGTTGTGGTGAGTGTGGACAACACCGCTGCCGTTAACTAGGCTCCCGGGGACGGTGTTGTGCAGCCTGGTGTTGACCCCTCCGTGGGCAGGGGGTGATGGTCCCGGGGCCCGGTGGTTGCGAGGTGCGGGCGTGTTAGTGCGGTGCGCGGCCCGAGGGCACTGTTGTACTCACTATGACAGATACACCGGAGTCTCTGGTAAACCAAAAGGATGGTGGTCGGTGCCCGCTCCAGCTGCGTCTGGTCCCCCACCCAGTTCGGTGGTTCCTGCCTTTCTCCTGCACCTCGTTTTGTAGGTTTTGACTGCCTATGCCTCAGCGACAGTAGTCCGCTCCCCGGCTTTGTGTGTGTCGGGAGAGCCCGTTTGCCCGCAGACGCTGGCCCGTGGGATCTCTCTGCCTGAGCGGTGGCTTTCTATCCCCCTTGTCGGGCTGTTGTGTTCAGTCGGGACTTGGGTGGGAAAGGACCTAAGGTCCTGACCCCAATCAGTGAATTCGACTCAATCCAGTGGCTTCTGGGCCTCGTTCTGGGTCTATGTACCCCTCCTGGTGTTCCGGTTTCCAGTTGGTTCCCCAGTTCGGTACCTGCGGGCCACTACCCTGTCCCGGTCCCTTACGGTTCCACCAGCCGTCTTCCCAGCTCCTGCAGGCGGCAACCACCGTCTGCCTCCTGGCCACAGGGTATCCGGGCTACGACCCAGATCCCTGAGAGACGCTTACTCCTTCCACCTACTCCACTCCACTCTCCTCTCCCTCCTAACAGATCTGTTGTGTTTTCCCGCCTCAAGCTATCCGAACTCCTCGGTGAGCGTGGCCAACCGCCTGGCTCCGCCCCTTGGTGTGAACGTTAAGATCTGAGAGGGGTGACTCAGGGTTTTTAGGTTGGCTGCTGTTACCTTGTTAGGGGACGGGTGTTTGTGCAAGGGCCTGTCTGTGACTACCTGGCTAGTCCAGGGCGTCACAAATGCACCATAAAATTTATTGTGTACTCATTAATGGTTCAGTATTTCCGTGCACCTTTTCCACTCTCACTCTCACACTGATGAGTGGAACGGATCTGCACCACTGTGGATGGACTGTGGACTTTTAGCCCAGGATTTGTGAGTAGTTCTTTACTACAGAACAACCATAAAGTCTAGATTGTGATATGGTACATAAGCCTTGGGATACTAACTAACCACATACATACATTAATCCCTCATCAGTTTGAGGCTATGTGCGCACGTGTGCGTAATTCATGCAGTTACGCTGCGCTTTGTAGCGCAGCGTAACTGCATGCGTCCTGCGTCCCCTGCACAGTCTATGGAGATTGTGCAGGGGCCGTGCGCACGTGGCGTCTTAGAGCGCAGCGCTTCGGCTGCTGCCCGAAGCGCTGCGTTCAAGAAGTGACATGTCACTTCTTACGTGCACTTTGCCGGCAGCCCCTGCTCTGTCTATGGCAGGAGCTGCAGGCAGAGCGCACGTTCTCGCCGGCACCATGCGCTTCAGAACGGAGCTTTTCAGCTGCGCTCTGAAGCACACCTTTTAGGTGCCGTGCAGAGCGCACACGTGCGCACATAGCCTTAGAGTGGAAAAGGCGCACGGAAATACTGAACCACTAATGAGGCGTGCATCGTAAGCTACTATTATAGCATGGAAGAGGTCCTCACATTCTTACAGTTAGAATTACAATGAATATGAATGTATGATCCCAGCTTCAACCTGGACGGGCACCCAATAGCTATACATCACAGTGTGACTATTAATTGGGGAGTCCATATGGAAATGTTGGTGTATTAGTTCAATTAATTACTTTTTGACTTACAGACCACATAAAGAACTACCCTGTAGGTGCATTAAACAGAAGTACTGTTTTTATGTCTATATATTAACCAAATTGGGTCAAACTGAATTTTCAGGCAACCAAATCAACTAGTAGAGTAATTTAAAATAGAAACCCCTGATGAACCTCTTACCGCCAGAGAGGAAACACGTCGGGTTCTGCATTCCCCATGGTATTTTGCTGTATGTTCTGGATTGTATTGGACAATATCCAAAGGTGGGATTACTCTGGGTTATCTCTGGTGTCCACTTTCCTTTTCTCTAGAATCCTTGGTAGGAGAAAACCATTATCATTTTAGGAAGTTGATGACTGGAAAAGCCAGAGAGAATGAACGGTACTGACTGGACTATAAGGATATTTCTTTATCGTTCCTTTGGGAGACCCAGACCTTGAATGTTTAGCTTCTGCCTCCGGAGGACACACAAAGTACTACACCTAAAAGTGTAGCTCCTCCCTCTGAGCTTATACACCCCCTGGTGAGCCAGTCCCAGCCAGTTTATCGCTTTGTGTTCAGGAGGCATACATCCACACATGCATTCTCATGATTTTTTGCTTTTTGGAAAGAGATTGAAGAAGTGCGGGTCCACGTCTGGACTCCCGGCATGTCCCTTCTCACCCCACTGTGTCGGTGGTGTTGTAAGGTTGATTTCCAAGGCTGGAGCCTTACATGCCGTGCTCCTTCACCATCCCTCCTGGGCTCTGGCTTGAAGTGGGAGCCAGCGCGGTCTCCATGCCTGGCTGGACACTGGTCTCCGTCCATAGCCCTTTAGGACTCTGCTGGACCGGAGCACTCATCCCCAGGGACCTGGCCCTGCGTCTCAGCAGCTAAGTACCTGAGACGTTCATATGTTGAGGGTCCCTGTCCTTTATTGTATGGGGAGAGTGTGTTTGCTGTATTTATTTTGGCATTTCCGGCGGGTTCTCTGGCTTTCGCCCGAGAACCACGCCGATGGTGCCTGCGCGTTGGCCTCGCTGCTCAAATTTAGGCCCCGGCTTCGCCGGAGGCCTAGTTTCTGTTACCGGCGGCCATTCCCTCGCATGTCACTCATGCAGAGGGACAGGCACGGCTCCTCTCGGCGGCCGTCCTGCACAGGGGAGGGACACTCCCCACTGCTTGTGCGTGACTCCTCCCCTGCAGGTCTCTATGGCCCTCCAGATCCCGCTTTCCTACAGGGACGCCCTCGTCCCGCCCCCTCTCTTCGCTCCGGCGGCCATTTTCTTGGACAGGGTTCACTCTGCGCTGGGCCATCCTGCACTCTGCATCCCTGCTGAGGTGCTGTGCATTGGAGGTCCGGGCTTCGGGATCTGGAGGGCACACAACACCGCTTCCAGCGGTCTGGTAAGCCACAGCCGGTCTCTGGTTGTGAACGTCTGTATATACTCCCTGGGGTTCATTCTCTTTGTAGAAGCTGTCCCCACTCCAGCAGCATGTATCACACGAGGAGCAAGGCTCCAAAGCTTTATACTGTATGCGCTGCATGTAAGCTCCTGCTGCCTGAACCGAGCACCTATCCACATTGTGATGTCTGCTCTAACTTGGAGGTGCCACAGCCTGGAGCCTCACCCCCAGTGGTCTCTCTGGCTGCTTCTGCACCTGTGGCTGAACCCCCAGCCTGGGTAGAGTCCTTCTCTAGGTCTATCTCCCAGTCTTTTGCTGAGTCCATGTGACTTCTGTCCAGGACTTTGATGAATATGCATCAGCCCTCCTCACAGGGTGCCTCTAATGCTAAGGGTCCTTTAGGATCCCTATCCTCTGACCTCCGTCCACCGGAGCTCACAGAGGATTCATCATCAGGGCACAGACCCCGTCCTCCTAAGAGGAGCCGCAGGGTTTCCTCTCCCTCCTCATCCCGCGGCTCTGATTCAAGAGCTGACTCGCAAGATGAGGAGGATGCCTTTACAGGGGGCTCGGAGGCTAACTCCATGTGCCCCATTGATCTTTCCGAGGGTGACTCAGATCTTAGTGACTTGATTGCTTCCATTAATTCTGTACTGGATCTCAATCCGCCAGTATCAGAGGAGCAACCCTCTCTGGCAGAAAAGCACCAGTTTACCTCACCTAAGAGAGTAAAGAGTGTGTTCTTTAACCACTCCAGTTTTCAGACCGCTGTGACCAAACCCAGGGCCTGTCCTGACAAACGCTTCCCAAAGCGTGGTTCTGATGACCGTTTTCCCTTTCCACCTGAGGTGGTCAAGGAGTGGGCTCACTCCCCAAAGGTAGACCCTCCGGTGTCTAGGCTCTCAGCCCGGACCGTTGTGTCGGTGGCTGATGGCACTTCCCTTAAGGATTCCACTGACCGTCAGATTGACCTTCTGGCCAAATCCGTGTATGAAGCGGCGGGGGCCGCGTTTTCCCCAACTTTTGCAGCAGTGTGGGCTCTCAAAGCCATCTCTGCTTCTCTAGAGGAGATGCATTCCCTCACCAGGGAATCTATGCCCGAGATGGTTGCCTTAACTTCTCAAGCTTCAGCTTTTTCATCTTATGCCATGTCTGCCATGCTAGAGGCTTCTCACCGCACTGCGGTGGCTTCGTCTAATTCCCTCGTTATCCGCAGGATCTTGTGGCTTCGAGAGTGGAAGGCAGATGCTTCTTCAAAGACGTACCTTGCTGGGCTCCCTTTTGCTGGTTCACGGCTGTTTGGTGAACAGCTGGATGAAATTATTAAAGAAGCTACTGGCGGGAAGAGTACTTCCATGCCACAAACCAAGACCAGGAAACCTGCCCAGGGTAAGACTCAGTCGAGGTTTCGTTCCTTTCGTTCCTCCAACTGGTCGTCCTCTAAGCCCTCCGCCTCGTCCGCTAACTCAGCTAAGGACCAGAAATCCAACTGGCGCCCAAAAGCGCGTCCACAGAAGACCGCAGGAGGTTCTGCCACTAAGGCAGCCTCCTCGTGACTCTCTGCCCGCTCCAGCAACGTCCTTAGTCGGTGGCAGGCTCTCCCACTTTGGCGACGCTTGGTTTTAACAAGTCTCCGATCAGTGGGTGAGAGATATCATCTCTCACGGCTACAGGATAGAATTCTCTTCCAAGCCCGCCAAACAGATTTTTTCTCTTAACTCCCCCCTGCTCCAAGGCCGCCGCCTTCTCACAGGCCGTGGCAGCCTTGCAGGCCAACGGAGTAATTGTACCAGTTCCCGCCCGGGAACGGTTCAGAGGTTTTTACTCAAACCTCTTCCTAGTTCCCAAAAAGGACGGAACCTTCCGGCCCATCCTGGATCTCAAGCTTCTCAACAAGCATGTTTGGGTGCGGCACTTTCGCATGGAGTCTCTGCGATCAGTCATTGCCTCAATGACCCAAGGGGATTTTCTGGCGTCCATCGACATCAGAGATGCCTATCTACATGTGCCAATTGCAGTTTCACACCAGCGTTGGCTACGTTTTGCAATAGGAGAAGATCATTTCCAATTCGTGGCTCTCCCTTTCAGGTTAGCCATGGCCCCTCGGGTATTCACCAAGGTCATGGCAGCAGTGATTGCGGTTCTGCACCTCCAGGGGTTGGCAGTGCTCCCTTACCTGGACGACCTTCTAGTCAAGGCTCAATCCAGCGCAGACTGTCAGCGGAGTGTCTCGCTCACTCTCGCCACTCTAGCCCAATTCGGGTGGCTTGTCAATCTTCCCAAATCCACTCTGACTCCGACCCAGAGTCTCACGTACCTAGGGATGCAGTTCAAGACTTTGCCGGCACTTGTGAAGTTGCCCTTAAACAAACAGCTGTCACTCCAGTTGGCGGTGCGCTCTCTCCTGAGGCCCCGCCGTTATACCCTCAGGCGTCTGATGCAGGTGCTGGGTCAAATGGTGGCGTCCATGGAGGCTGTTTCCTTTGCCCAGTTCCATCTGCGCCCCCTGCAGCTGGACATTCTCCGCTGTTGGGACAAGCGGCCTTCCTCCTTACACAAGTTAGTGACTCTGTCGCCACGGACCAGGAGCTCTCTTCAGTGGTGGCTTCAGCCCCTCTCCCTGTCCCAAGGGCGCTCCTTCCTGACCCCCGTCCTGGGTGATTCTCACCACGGATGCCAGTCTATCCGGCGGTATGTCTCCACCACAGAGCACAGGGCACTTGGACTCCGTCCGAGTCAGCCCTTTCAATCAATGTGCTGGAAACCAGAGCCGTGTTTCTAGCTCTCCTAGCATTTCACCACCTGCTGGCGGGCAGGCACATTCGAGTCCAGTCAGACAACGCGACAGCAGTTGCCTACATCAATCATCAAGGCGGGACACGCAGCCGCCTGGCAATGATGGAGGTACAACGCATTCTTCAATGGGCGGAAGACTCCAGGTCCACCATATCCGCAGTCCACATCCCAGGCGTGAACAACTGGGAGGCAGATTATCTCAGCCGTCAAAGCGTGGACGGTGGCGAGTGGTCCCTGCACCCGGCAGTATTTCAGTCGATCTGCCGCAAATGGGACACTCCGGACGTGGACTTAATGGCATCCCGTCACAACAACAAAGTTCCTGTTTACGTGGTTCGCTCCCACGATCCTCAGGCCTTCGCCGCGGACGCTCTGGTTCAGGAGTGGTCCCAGTTTCGTCTGTCCTACGTGTTTCCCCCTCTAGCTCTCTTGCCCAGAGTCCTGCGCAAGATCAGAATGGAGGGTCGTCGAGTCATCCTCATTGCACCGGACTGGCCCAGGCGAGCTTGGTATCCGGATCTGCTCCATCTTTCCGTAGAGATGCCGTGGCATCTCCCGGACCGTCCAGATCTACTCTCGCAAGGTCCGTTTTTCCGCCCGAATTCTGCGGCCCTCAAATTGACAGCGTGGCTCTTGAGTCCTGGATTTTGACGGCTTCTGGTATCCCCCCTGAAGTCATCTCCACTATGACTCAGGCGCGCAAGTCTTCCTCCGCCAAGATCTATCACAGGACTTGGAAAAATGTCCTGTCCTGGTGTCGCTCTACCGGCCATCCTCCTTGGCCATTCTCCTTGCCGACTCTTCTGTCTTTTCTACAGTCCGGTCTGCAGCTAGGACTGTCCCTCAACTCTCTCAAGGGACAAGTTTCGGCTCTGTCAGTTTTGTTCCAGCGGCGTCTCGCTCGACTGGCTCAGGTCCGCACCTTCATGCAGGGCGCATCTCACATCATTCCGCCTTACTGGCGGCCCTTGGACCCCTGGGACCTTAACTTGGTTCTCACAGTCTTGCAGAAACCCCCCTTTGAGCCTCTTAGGGAGGTTTCTTTGTATCGTCTTTCACAGAAAGTGGCCTTTCTGGTTGCCATAACTTCTCTCAGGAGAGTCTCTGATTTGGCTGCGCTCTCCTCGGAGTCACCTTTTTTAGTCTTTCATCAAGACAAGGTGGTTCTCTGTCCGACTCCGGACTTTCTTCCTAAGATGGTCTCTCCCTTCCACCTTAACCAGGACATTACCTTACCTTCCTTCTGTCCGGTCCCTGTTCATCGCTTTGAAAAAGCTCTACATACTCTAGATCTGGTGCGTGCTCTCCGGATCTATGTGTCAAGCACCGCTGCGCTTAGGCGGTGCACCTCTCTTTTTGTGCTAACCACAGGTCGGCGCAAGGGCATCCCTGCTTCTAAGTCGACCTTAGCCCGTTGGATTAGGTCGACCATTTCGGACGCCTACCAGAGAACGCAGGCGCCTCCCCCGCCGGGGATCAAAGCACACTCGACCAGAACTGTCGTGCCTCTCGGGCTTTTAGGCACCAGGCTACGGCTCAACAAGTTTGTCAGGCTGCCACTTGGGCTAGCCTGCATACCTTCTCGAAGCACTACCAAGTGCATGCTCATGCTTCGGCAGATGCGAGCTTGGGCAGACGCATCCTTCAGGCGGCGGTCGCCCATTTGTGAAGTTAGGTTTTGCCTACTTCTTAGTTTTTCTGTTTATTCCCACCCAGGGACTGCTTTGGAACGTCCCAAGGTCTGGGTCTCCCAAAGGAACGATAAAGAAAAAGAGAATTTTGTTTACTTACCGTAAATTCTTTTTCTTATAGTTCCGTCTTGGGAGACCCAGCACCCTCCCTGTTGCCTGTTGGCAATTTCCTTGTTCCGCGTGTTTTCACCGGCTGCTGTCGTGCACAAAGTCTCCGGTTGTTCCGGCTCTTGCTCTGTTCTACTTGTGGGTGGCTATTCTCCTTCAGCTTTTGCACTAAACTGGCTGGGACTGGCTCACCATGGGGTGTATAAGCTCAGAGGGAGGAGCTACACTTTTAGGTGTAGTACTTTGTGTGTCCTCCGGAGGCAGACGCTAAACACCCAAGGTCTGGGTCTCCCAAGACGGAATTATAAGAAAAAGAATTTACGGTAAGTAAACAAAATTCTCTTTTTTGTATGGACATCTGAGAGGATGTACTAGGTTTCTGTAGGTAGTTGTCTACATAGTAGCAGGGGGGATTTTAGGACCATTTCTGGGAACTTTACTGTCCCCTAGCACCGATGTAATTATCTTAGGGTAACGCGAGAATTTTTAGTGTTTTTCCCTCCTCTTGCCCTTCTTTTCCCCGTAATCGTGTAAACCTCCTACACAACTAGTTCCTTCTTTCTTTCTATTTCTATTGTTACCAATATTAAGAGCCACTTTTATCTTAGTGTAGTCTATGTAGACATCCAGGCAGTGCTTCTTTTAATATTTTTTTCAGCAAAGCTATATTTTATTTTTTTTTGTATCTTTTTTTTCTGTGAATCCTAAATGAGACAAAATACAGTGCCTACAAGTAGTATTCAACCCCCTGCAGATTTAGCAGGTTTGATAAGATGCAAATAAGTTAGAGCCTGCAAACTTCAAACAAGAGCAGGATTTATTAACAGATGCATAAATCTTACCAACCAACAAGTTATGTTGCTCAGTTAAATTTTAATACATTTTCAACATAAAAGTGTGGGTCAATTATTATTCAACCCCTAGGTTTAATATTTTGTGGAATAACCCTTGTTTGCAATTACAGCTAATAATCGTCTTTTATAAGACCTGATCAGGCTGGCACAGGTCTCTGGAGTTATCTTGGCCCACTCCTCCATGCAGATCTTCTCCAAGTTATCTAGGTTCTTTGGGTGTCTCATGTGGACTTTAATCTTGAGCTCCTTCCACAAGTTTTCAATTGGGTTAAGGTCAGGAGACTGACTAGGCCACTGCAACACCTTGATTTTTTCCCTCTTGAACCAGGCCTTGGTTTTCTTGGCTGTGTGCTTTGGGTCGTTGTCTTGTTGGAAGATGAAATGTCGACCCATCTTAAGATCTTTGATGGAGGAGCAGAGGTTCTTGGCCAAAATCTCCAGGTAGGCCGTGCTATCCATCTTCCCATGGATGCGGACCAGATGGCCAGGCCCCATGGCTGAGAAACAGCCTCACAGCATGATGCTGCCACCACCATGCTTGACTGTAGGGATGGTATTCTTGGGGTCGTATGCAGTGCCATCCAGTCTCCAAACGTCACGTGTGTGGTTGGCACCAAAGATCTCGATCTTGGTCTCATCAGACCAGAGAACCTTGAACCAGTCTGTCTCAGAGTCCTCCAAGTGATCATGAGCAAACTGTAGACGAGCCTTGACATGACGCTTTGAAAGTAAAGGTACCTTACGAGCTCGTCTGGAACGGAGACCATTGCGGTGGAGTACGTTACTTAAGGTATTGACTGAAACCAATGTCCCCACTGCCATGAGATCTTCCCGGAGCTCCTTCCTTGTTGTCCTTGGGTTAGCCTTGACTCTTTGGACAAGCCTGGCCTCGGCACGGGTGGAAACTTTCAAAGGCTGTCCAGGCCGTGGAAGGCTAACAGTAGTTCCATAAGCCTTCCACTTCCGGATGATGCTCCCAACAGTGGAGACAGGTAGGCCCAACTCCTTGGAAAGGGTTTTGTACCCCTTGCCAGCCTTGTGACCCTCCACGATCTTGTCTCTGATGGCCTTGGTCAACATGTGAAAGACAAAGGAGCATTCCAAGTATGAGTGCTGTTCACAAGTTTGGGGAGGGTCTTAATTAGTCAGAAAAGGCTGGAAAAAGAGATAATTAATCCAAACATGTGAAGCTCATTGTTCTTTGTGCCTGAAATACTTCTTAATACTTTAGGGGAACCAAACAGAATTCTGGTGGTTTGAGGGGTTGAATAATAAATGACCCTCTGAATAAACTTTTCACAATTTTAAAAAAAAAAAAAAATTAACATTCTTTTTTGCTGCAGTGCATTTCACACTTCCAGGCTGATCTACAGTCCAAATGTCACAATGCCAAGTTAATTCCGAATGTGTAAACCTGCTAAATCTGCAGGGGGTTGAATTCTACTTGTAGGTACTGTAACTCCGTATCCATATTCTGTGAATTATTACTGTACAACACAGAAGTTTGGACGCAGCAAAAACACACTGCATCCAAAACACTGATATTCCTGATTGTGGGCATGTACACTTACACATAATCCCGGTGCAAGCACTGAGCGTAGAGAGCAGGATAAATAAGAACCGCACCGTACCACAATCTTTTAGAGGCAGAATGAACAAATCAACAGTGGTTGAAGAATTGGCTTTCTTTACTTAATTTTTATGCCTTTCACCTTACGGGATAAGTGATTCGGCGGCTTTATTCATCAGGTCAGACTGATTACAGCGATACCAGGTTTATATCGTTCTTTTAGGTTTGACGACTATCACACTAAAAATGCTTTGTACAAAAGAAAGGTTTTTTGCATCACTGACGTTTGAAGGATATAGTTTTATATTTTTCTGCCAACAGAGTCATGTGAGGGCTTGTTTTTTGCGGGATGAATTGGAGTTTTTATTGGTCCCATTTTGGGCCACATAATAGTTTTGGATCACTTTCTATTCCACTTTTTGTGAGGCAGAATCAAAGAAGAAACAGCAACTCAGTGTGGCCAAGGAAATTGAATTCAGCTTCCCAAAGATGTGATAAACCACAGTTAATTCATGTTTTAAGGGGTGAGGGCAATCACTTTTTCACACAGGGCCCTGTAGGTTGGATTTCTTTTTTCCTTAATAATAAAGACCATTTATAAACTACATTTTATTATTACTTTTGTTATCGTTGTCTAATATTTCAATTTGTTTGGTGATCTGAAACATTTAAGTGTGACAAACATGCAAAAGAATAAGAAATCAGGAACGGGCAAACACTTTTCACACCACTTTATATAATATATACAGTATATGTCTGTATAGAGCGGGAAAGAGACAAGACGAATTGAAAATACATGACTTGTAAATATATTATTCTGTTTCCAACCGAGGCACACAACTTTTACAATTTTCAGCAGTTTCATCCAGTAGTTTTCACTGGCCCTCAATCTTTCATGATACTACTTTCTTTGACTCCTTTTCCATGCACTCCACCTTCTTTATTCAGTATGTATTCTGGATTGGCTATCTAGATTTTTGTAAACTCCAAATCAGAGTTATACTTAGCCTCTGAAAAAGAAAAAACAAATCCAGGTCACCTGTGTAAATGCTCTGGAGCAGAAACCCCATGGAGTTCAAAAAATGAAAAACAGGCGACTTGGCACTATAAAATGCTTACTTTATTTGTAGTCCATTAAAATATTATAGGAAGAGAATACAAAAATGGCCATATGGGTTTCCGTGTTTTGAGGTATACACCTCTTAATCATAGAGTTATGATTAAGAAGTGTATACCTCGAAACGTGGAAACCCATATGGACATTTTTTGTATTCTCTTCTTATGATATTTTAATGGACTACAAATGAAGAAAGCATTTTATAGTGCTGTAAATTAAAGTGCTTGAAAATCCTTCAAATCCAAAAAGATGGCGCTGATCTCCAGATATATTATGGCAGAAGTTTTATTTGGCTATTAAAAAATATATCACAACGCGTTTCGGCCAAATAAAACTTCTTCTGTGATAATATATCTGGAGATTAGCGCCATCTTTTTGGGTTTGAAGGATTTTCAAGCACTTTAATTTAGTGATTTCCTGTGATCCTCGGGTGGAGGTGTTTCACAGTGTATCAAATCCTGGTGAGCAGCAGATCAGGACGGAGATTGTGGAGGTTGATCCTAAGGGATCTATGAGCTTGATCCAACTTGCAATAAGGTGAGTGCAATTCATGCACATTTTATAATAAATATTTATGGATTTGAACTACTACATTTAGAGTTACGCCACGTATGTCACTCTTTATCTCTAACCCCTCAAGGTTTACCTTCGTATTTTATAGAACTGGATCGCCCTGACATGACAAGTATAGAGGCCACCATAAACAGTTGGTTACCTTTCTGGACCTCCTAGTTAGATCCACTCTAGTTGCTCTTTCTACCTGTTTACTGGGTCTCTGATCTGGTCACAAGTCATGCCAGCTCTGCTTCTATTTTTTGGCCACTTATCAATAGTCAGTTTAGAAGCACACTACCCTCATTCTTCCTTGTCACATACCCTGGTCCAGCCTTCTTTTTGTTTCTTTGTCTTTCACTTCTTCTGTCTTCAACTTTCAATCCACAAGTCAACACTAAAAGGTACTTTACGCGCTGCGATATCGGTACTGATATTGCTAGCAAGCATACCCGCCCCCGTCTGTTGTGCGACATGGGCACATCGCTGCCCGTGGCGCACAACATCGCTTACACCCATCACACGGACTTACCTGCCCTGCGACATCACTCTGGCCGGCGAACCGCCTCCTTTCTAAGGGCGCGGTTCGTGCGGCGTTACAGCGACGTCATGCGGCAGCCGTCTAATAGAAGCGGAGGGGCGGAGATGAGCGGCCGGAACATCCCACCCATCTCCTTCGTTCCGCATTGCCGGTGGACGCAGGTAAGGAGATGTTCGTCGTTCCTGCGGTGTCACACGTAGCGATGTGTGATGCCGCAGGAACGACGAACAACATCGTACCTGCAGCAGCAATGACATTAAGGAAAGGAGCGACGTGTCAATGATCATCGTTTTTGAACGATTTTGCGATCGTTGATCGTCGCTCCTTGGTGTCACACTCTGTGATGTCACTAATGGCGCCAGATGTGCGTCACTAACGACGTGACCTCGACAATATATCGTTAGCGATGTTGCAGCGTGTAAAGCACCCTTAAGGGTATGTGCCCACAATCACTCACTGCGTCCTGGATGCAGCAAGTCCTGACCTGCCGGGCTGTTAGTCTCCTCCGCAAGAAAATGCAGGAGACCACAGCTGCTTGTACTCACAATCAGGGTTCAGTACGCTGTCGTCTCGCTTGTGTTCTCCCTATGGAGGACGCATGCGAATCCGCAGCAAACAATTAACATGCTGCGGCCTGGAAAGACACACTGCAGGTCAATGTTTGCTGCGGGAAAAAACAAACACAGTGGGCACAGGATCTTTAGAAATCCCGTCCACTATGCATGTACTGTACAACGCAGTGTTTTGAACGCAGCTGAAGCATGCTATGTCCAATACGCTGCAAACACTGATCATGGGGCACGCACCCTTACAGCACCCAGGGGCCTCTTTATCGACTTAAACCTCTCCCCTTCTTCCAGATTTTTTTGCATACCTAGTATTATGTCTCAAGTGCCAACAATGAGCAGTAGATGGTGACACAACCTAACTTTGCAGAGCCCCACATAGGAAACGTGCATCACAATTACAGTTTGTTATACTGTATATAAAGTGAACCACCTAGAAACATCTCCCAAAACTCCTCCAACTGCAGGGCTGACCCTCTGTAACGTTCAACTGCCGGACTGCCTAATTCTATAGACCTTAGTATTAACCATATAAGGACAGTACTTTGCATCAGAGTCCTATAATACCAGTATATCCTGCAGCATCACAAGTAAAGCTTTATGTCACAGTATTCCTGGGGAACAATCTGAAAACCTTTAGGAACCAGTGACATGATGAATTCCTGCAGTTTTGAAGGCCAATGAAGGCCCAATGTTCTCCTAGATGGGTATCTCCAATAATATGGCCATTCAGTGTGTTTTAAACATGGTGGAGATGACAGGATAAAGCTGATTATAGACATTAGATGTTGTCTTCATCTTCTCACAATTTTCTGGTTATGGAGACTGCTGGTTGGAAAAAGGAACCAATAGGTTGGATTTTGATCATTCACACATCTCTATCTATCTGTGACTTCTACAATATTTGTTTCAGGGTGAAGATCTGCCCCATATTAATGCTACAGAGACATATGTGAGGGGTGATGAGCAGTGTAAAGAGGGGATTTCTACAGATAACCGCACAGGTGAGTAGTGACTACTAAATTCAGAAAAGTCACAGGTTCTACTGGATTGTAGAATAATTATAGCTAGATGTTACATTTTTTCTATTGGAGTCTGTTCACAATTAATTTTTTAAATGGATGTTACGATTTAAGTTTTAGAGGCTGATTTATTAAGGCTGGTAGCGTGCAAACCAGTTTTCATGAATGGGTGCTGTGGGGTATATGTTTGAATTTATTAAGACGTGAGTGAAACTTAGTGAATTTGGTACATCTTCTCAGTAACACACGCCTCTGTGCACCTTGCCAGAAATTATACGAAAGTTAGGGACGGACTGGATCAATATTTTCTGATGGGTGTGAGTTATGCCACTACAGTGGCATCTTGCTTTAGACTCAGCTAGGTGGTTGAAGAAACCCTATGTACAATGATCCGCACACTCTATCCTCATCAGCTAGTCTAGAAGAGTCTCATTGCTAGTACACAAATCAGTAAGGTGCAAAGATTAGGTTACATGCAGAGATCCAGAAGGCCATTTTGTTTTTACATATGCAGTAATAAATTCTAAAGAGTATGTATTAATGTGATTATATAATCCTCCCCCAGCTAATTCAGAAATAATTAAATGTATGGTGAGCTTCTCCTTAAGCTATCCTGATGCTCATATTATATGTATGGGAGATTTTAATTTTGACTATGAATTATAATTTGGATAGATTTAGATTAGGATGAACAACCCCTGTGACTAGACCCTTTTCTACCACTTTGTCGACATATATGGAGGGTAATGGCTGGGTGGAGTTATGGAGAGTTTCCCTCCTTGATACTCTAGAATTCACTTGCCACTCCTTTGCTTGGCATACTTTATCCCACATAGATTATATTTTTGACTGTGGATGGAAGCAGAGGGATTTCAGACCACAGCCCCGCAATACTTGTGCTTCCTTGAACCAAATAGAACATAAGTTTTCCTGGAAACTTACCGTATATACTGGCGTATAAGACGACTTTTTACCCCCTTAAAATAATGGCTACAGTGGGGGGTAGTCTTATACGCCGGATATATATGCCGGCGCCAGCACCCGGCAAACCCGGTCAGCTGCCGGGGGGGGCACACTCGCGGTGGCAGGAGTGGCGCACCGCTACTCAGGGGGGCCCGGTGGCCGCGCTGTCACCGCCCCCCGCCGAGGATCGAGCTTTCAATTGCATCGGCATCGCAGGTGCCAATACAATTGAGAGCAATGATGAGAGAGTGAGCGGCGCGCTCTCTCTCTTATCATTCTCCCCACTGTGACTGTCGGCGTTCTTCTGACAGCTCTGCAGCGAGCGCGGTGACGTCATCACTGCGCGCCTGCTGAGAGGTCAGCGAGCGACAGCAATGGAGGACGCGCCGAGGAGACCGGATCAGCGGGGGGAACGAGAAGTGAGCCGCCCCTCTACTGACACTGTGCTCCCCTGACTCACAGGCCGGCCACTACACAGCGGCACTAGTACACATAGGGGCCCGGCAGCCGCTCTGCGTCTATGTGTAGTGCCGCTGTGTAGTGGCCGACCTGTGAGTCAGGGGAGCCCAGTGTCAGTAGAGGGGCCCCTGACCTGGAGAGGCCACCAGCCATGTCTGAGCTGCAGGAGTGCTAGTCCTGACCTGCACAGCAGACGGAATCTCCATCCTGCAGGACCTGCGATGATGTCACGCCCATGTGACTGTGTGGGAGGAGACACAGGATGCCGGGCAGAAAGCAAGAGAACTGAATCCTGAAGGAGATTTGGACACATGACTGGTAATAAGAAAAGAGGGGACATGAGGGTGAGGGGAGCTGCAGGGTGAGGGGCATATGAGGGCTGCAGACTGTGACAGAAGCATGTGAAGGGGTGCAGAGTGTTTGAGAGGGGTAAGTTTAGGGCAGAAGTTGGGGGTCGTCTTATACGCCCAGTCGTCTTATACGCCGGCATATACGGTAATCCCTTTTGGACGATGGTTATAGGCCCCAGCGATAAAATTCCTGATCAATTGCAATGTTTTGTAGCTGTACATGAAACTTCCATAGACATTAATTTACTTTGGGATACACTTAAGATATATCTTAGAGGTTGCTTGTCCTCTACTTTTTCATATATAAAGAAAGTATCTTTGAGAGAGGACATGGATATAAAGTCTAACTTAGGGGAGCAAGAAGGTACATGCTGTATATATCAAATCCACAGAGGCAATTAAAGTGAGGTTGTTGCAGTTTCAAGGCCTTTCTGCACAACATACTGATACTAAGTCTAAGTGTACCTTAAGTAGTTTTTTCTTGTCAGTATTATTTTCAACTGGGGACTCAATCTAGCAAACTATTGGCTTTTGTGGCTCGTAAACATAATATGTATAATGCTATTCTCAAGATCAGAGCTATGGGTGTCTCGATAGTAACATCTGCAAAGGGCATTACTCATTGTTCCCTAGCATATTATGACAGTTTATACAAATCCACGTGGCCTGTTAATATAGATGATTGCCTTTCGTACTTAGCAGATTTACAGTTCTCTACTCTAAGAGAGAGTCAGCAAACCTATTTAGCTGTTGCGATCACTCTATCATGCTCCCTGGAAAAGCTAATTCCCCACATTTAATTCCCCACCTTCTAGCATTATTATAAAAAGAAGGGAATGATCTATGGATTACAGATCTTGCCCTCCTATTTCTTCTTTAGTAAACGTTGATTATAAAAAATTCACTAAGATTCTAGCTATGAGACTCAAAAAAGGGATTCTAGATTTAATACATCCAGACCAAATGGGGTTTATGCCGGGCAAGGACATTTCCATAAATATTAGAAGGGTACAATAGGTAGTCCAATACAGTTCACTACAGGCGGAGAATAGCTGGGCATTAGCTTTTCTTGATGCAATGAAGGCATTTGACTCAGTAGAATGGTCATTTCTGGTGGCATGTCTTCAAACATTTGGAATTGCCCCAAAATACTGAAATGCATACATATACTATATTTGGCCCCTAAAGCTACGTAGCAGTAAATGGCCTTCCATCTGCATCCTTCTCACTTGAAAGAAGAACTTGTCAGTGCTGTCTCCTGTCTCCAGCTTTGTTTGCGCTAGTGTGCTCTATTGTCCTAGTTTGTCAATAATTAAATTTGCAATTATCCCATTTGCATGGAAATGCTATCAAAGAATATAATAAAATAATATATTTCCAAAACAGTTACTGAAAAATACTAAAATCATTTTTTTCTTCTTGGCAGATGACTGCAGCAGGAGCTCAGAAGGACGTCTGATATTCTCACATTTTTCAGCAGAAAATCTTGGTGTTACACCAGATATATGTGAAAAAGATGTCATACCAGATACACCTCAAGACCTTCTCAGAAAAAATCTGTCATCAAATCCGTTTCAACAGGTCCTTTTTTGTGCTTCATCAAAGACAAATATACAAAACAAAAGTCACAGAAGGCCTGTTGAACATGAAATAGCTTACAAAGGGGAGAAACCATATTCATGTTCAGAATGCGGAAAATATTACAATACTAAATCAAGACTTGTAACACATCAGAGAAGTCACACAGGAAAGAAGTCATTTTCATGTTCAGAATGTGGGAAATGTTTTAATCGGAAAACAAATCTTGTTACACATCTGAAAATTCACACAGGAAAAAGGCTGTCTTCATGTTCAGAATGTGGGAAATGTTATAGTGAGAAATCCAAACTTGTAACTCATCAGAAAATTCACACAGGGGAGAGGCCATTTTCATGCTCCAAATGTGGGATATTGTTCAAACAACAATCAGTTTTAATTAGGCATCAGAGAATTCACATGGGTAAAAAGACATATCCATGTTCAGAATGTAATAAATGTTTTACAGAAATATCATATCTTATTACTCATCAGAGAACTCATACAGGAGAGAAGCCATATTCATGTTCAGAATGTGGAAAACATTATAGTAAGAAATCTAGTCTTGTTAAACATTTGAGAATTCACACAGGGGAGAATTCATTTTCCTGTTCAGAATGTGGAAAATGTTTTACAGAGAAATCAAGTTTTGTTACACATCAAAAAAATCACAAAGGGGAGACACCATTTTCTTGTTCAGAATGTGATAAATATTTTACAAATAAATCAAATCTTGCTAAACATCTGAGATATCACATAGGGTATAAACCATTTTCTTGTTCAGAATGTGGAAAATGTTTTCCACAGAAATCAAATTTTGTTCAACATCAGAGAACTCACACAGGAGATAAACCTTTTTCATGTTCAGAATGTGGGAAATGTTATGGCACAAAATTTGATCTTGCTACACATCAGAGAAGTCACACAGGAGAGAAGCCATTTTCATGCTCAGAATGTGGGAAATATTTTAACCAAAAAACACATCTTGTTAAACATCAGAGAATTCACACAGGGGAGAAGCCATTTTCTTGCTTGGAATGTGGGAAATGTTTTGCAGATAAATCAAATCTAGTAAAACATCAGATAAGTCACTCAAGTAACAAGGCGTTTTCATGCTCTGAATGTGGAAAATCTTTTAAACAAAAATCAGTTTTAATTGTGCATCAAAGAATTCACACAGGGCAAAAGCCATATTCATGTTCAGAATGTGGGAAATGTTTTACAGTAAAACATCAGCTTGTTAAACATCAGAGAACTCACACAGGGAAGAAGCCATTTTCATGCTTTAAATGTGGAAAATGTTTTACAGAAAAATACAGTCTTGTTAGACATCATTTAACTCACACGGGGTAGAAACCATTTTTATGTTTAGAATGTGGGAAATATTGCCGAACTAAATCAAGACTTGTTACACATCAGAAAAGTAACACAGAGAAGCCATATTCATGCTCAGAATGTGGGAAATGTTTTGCAGAGAAATCAAATATTGTTATACATCAAAAAAGTCACACAGGGGAGAAACCATTTTCATGTTCAGAATGTGAAATATGTTTTAAATTGAAATCAGATCTTGTCAGACATCAGAGAACTCACACAGGGGAGAAGCCATTTTCATGCTCAAATTGTGGAAAGTGTTTTAATAGGAAAGCAAGTCTTAAACATCTGAAAACTTACTCAGGAAAGAAGCCATTTTCTTTTTTTTAACTGTTTTATTGACAGAAAAAATACAAGTTATGGTAAAGTCTGAAAAAGAAAAGGGAATACAATTTAGAGCATTAAAGGAAATCTGTTTGGTGATTTTCTAGTACAAAAGCATTATTTTGAAATAGAGCTTGGGCAGCCCTTTCAGGATATGCAATTTTTATTGCTTTACCTTCTTTGGTTGTCTTGCTGTAAGCGCCAAAGAATTCAGTGTCCCATTCTGGCTAGTCAAGTTTATGTAAATCGAACCTGAATATGCATTGCACCCTACGCCCATAAACGCTCCCACCTCTCGGCAGTGATAGTAAAAATTTTCACTGTCAATTTCTATCACTGACGCTGCCTCTTAAAACCACTTTACACACAGAGATAAATCTTTGGCAGATCTGTGGTTGTAGTGAAATCATGGACATATTGTTCCATTTGTACTCAGCCACAAACCTGGCACTGATTGTCCACAATTTCACTGCAACAACAGACCTGCCGCAGATTTATCTCTGTGTATAAAGTGGCCTTTAGAGTTGGGTGGAATTATGGGGTCTGAAGCAGGGCAAATTTAGTTTTGAATTTAGATCCGCTTGACTAGCCAGCAAGAGACAATTGGAGAAGCTACAGCAAGAAACAGTAGATATCCTGAAAGAGCTGCCCGTGCCCTATTTCAGGATACCATTAGTGTTATACTAAAAAATGACATGATTAGATTCTCTTTAAATTATAACACGTCTGCAAAGGTAAAATTGTTTGAAGAATAAGAGGTGATTTTTATGTACTATTGATCCCTGAACTCAGTAAAAATATTGAAAAAATTAAATCGTGTGCAGTTTTTTTTCCAGAAAAAAATACAAAGGAGAAAAGCAGGCATAAAAAGGCCTAGAAACACTAAGTTATGAAATGCCCATAAAATGTATTAGATAAATTAATTGACACAAACATGTGTAGTATAATAAATACCACAAGTTATAGATTAATTGTTAGGATAAAATGTTCAATATAAAAAGCCAGTGCTGTAGTAACTTAAATGAGGGACATTTCAACTAATACACTAAAAAGAAACATGCAAGCTGACCAATATGTGTGTAAATATAATATATTATACTATAATATCTATATTATACTATAAGGTGCTCTGCTGATAGTGTAAAGTAATATCAGAACATGGCATAATGAATCCATGTGTAGCTGTACCTAATAATAGCCTATAGCAATAGGCCACAAGGTAATCCTATATAAAGTGCAGTATGGCAGGTAATAGATATACATGTGAAAATAAATCAGATAATGGTCAAACTTAGATGGGCACGTAGCGTAGTGTGAGTCCTCCATCCCCCAATGCTCGTTT
The DNA here is from genome assembly GCF_048569485.1 of Anomaloglossus baeobatrachus. Lineage (NCBI taxonomy): Eukaryota > Metazoa > Chordata > Amphibia > Anura > Aromobatidae > Anomaloglossus > Anomaloglossus baeobatrachus. The sequence continues at coordinate 506,303,616 of NC_134357.1, read as the reverse complement.
CGTCCTACTTCATCACTTGATGAAATGAGCGTTGGGGAGCAGAGAACTTTCATATTGCATAGGATCTTTGTTTTTTGTGTGAATGGGACAGCCGGGCTAGGATTAATCACTGGAGCCAAAAAAAAGTTGGCCAACAAGAACATCTTTGCAACCTGGACTCAAGAACATAGTTGCGGAAAGTTTAACCCCTTCACCACCTTTGACAGATATATCCGACATGTAACGTGTGACGTTAAGCCCCGCCCCCTGCCGCGGGCAGGATGCGGCGATCCGCGCACATATCAGCTGTGTTCAACAGTTGACATGTGTGCATGCATGTTATGAGTGGAATCGCATTCCACCCGTAACATTAACCCCTTACATCTCGCTGCCAAAGTCTGGCAGTGAGATGTATATACGCGTGACCATGATTGTCACTTACCTCCGCCCCCACCGGAAGTCACGTGAGTGATCACGTGACTTTCGATGGTTGCCATGGTAGCACAGGGTCATGTGATGACGCCTATAGCTATGACGAGTCACTTTCGTTTTCACTCGGCCCGGAGCCGAATGAATCAGGAAGTGATCAAATCTGCTGTTTACAGCTGTATAGCTGTGATCAGCAGATAGGGCAGAGCGATCGGATTGCTGATCGCTATAGCCCCTTAGAGGGACTAGTAAAATTAAAAATAAAAAGGAAAAAAAAGATTTAAAAAATAAAAAAAATAGAACCTGAAAAGTTCAAATCACCCCCCTTTCACCCCATTGAAAATTAAAGGGTTAAAAAATATAAAAATACAGTGCCTACAAGTAGTATTCAACCCCCTGCAGATTTAGCAGGTTTGATAAGATGCAAATAAGTTAGAGCCTGCAAACTTCAAACAAGAGCAGGATTTATTAACAGATGCATAAATCTTACAAACCAACAAGTTATGTTGCTCAGTTAAATTTTAATAAATTTTCAACATAAAAGTGTGGGTCAATTATTATTCAACCCCTAGGTTTAATATTTTGTGGAATAACCCTTGTTTGCAATTACAGCTAATAATCGTCTTTTATAAGACCTGATCAGGCTGGCACAGGTCTCTGGAGTTATCTTGGCCCACTCCTCCATGCAGATCTTCTCCAAGTTATCTAGGTTCTTTGGGTGTCTCATGTGGACTTTAATCTTGAGCTCCTTCCACAAGTTTTCAATTGGGTTAAGGTCAGGAGACTGACTAGGCCACTGCAACACCTTGATTTTTTCCCTCTTGAACCAGGCCTTGGTTTTCTTGGCTGTGTGCTTTGGGTCGTTGTCTTGTTGGAAGATGAAATGACGACCCATCTTAAGATCCTTGATGGAGGAGCGGAGGTTCTTGGCCAAAATCTCCAGGTAGGCCGTGCTATCCATCTTCCCATGGATGCGGACCAGATAGCCAAGCCCCTTGGCTGAGAAACAGCCCCACAGCATGATGCTGCCACCACCATGCTTGACTGTAGGGATGGTATTCTTGGGGTCGTATGCAGTGCCATCCAGTCTCTAAACGTCACGTGTGTGGTTGGCACTAAAGATCTCGATCTTGGTCTCATCAGACCAGAGAACCTTGAACCAGTCTGTCTCAGAGTCCTCCAAGTGATCATGAGAAAACTGTAGACGAGCCTTTGACATGACGCTTTGAAAGTAAAGTTACCTTACGGGCTCGTCTGGAACGGAGACCATTGTGGTGGAGTACGTTACTTATGGTATTGACTGAAACCAATGTCCCCACTGCCATGAGATCTTCCCGGAGCTCCTTCCTTGTTGTCCTTGGGTTAGCCTTGACTCTTCGGACAAGCCTGGCCTCGGCACGGGTGGAAACTTTCAAAGGCTGTCCAGGCCGTGGAAGGCTAACAGTAGTTCCATAAGCCTTCCGCTTCCAGATGATGCTCCCAACAGTGGAGACAGGTAGGCCCAACTCCTTGGAAAGGGTTTTGTACCCCTTGCCAGCCTTGTGACCCTCCACGATCTTGTCTCTGATGGCCTTGGAATGCTCCTTTGTCTTTCCCATGTTGACCAAGTATGAGTGCTGTTCACAAGTTTGGGGAGGGTCTTAATTAGTCAGAAAAGGCTGGAAAAAGAGATAATTAATCCAAACATGTGAAGCTCATTGTTCTTTGTGCCTGAAATACTTCTTAATACTTTAGGGGAAACAAACAGAATTCTTGTGGTTTGAGGGGTTGAATAATAAATGACCCTCTGAATAAACTTTTCACAATTTAAAAAAAAAAAATAAAAAAATAAATAACGTTCTTTTTTGCTGCAGTGCATTTCACACTTCCAGGCTGATCTACAGTCCAAATGTCACAATGCCAAGTTAATTCCGAATGTGTAAACCTGCTAAATCTGCAGGGGGTTGAATACTACTTGTAGGCACTGTATACACATATTTGGTATTCCCACGTTCAGAAATGCCCGATCTATCAAAATATAAAATCAATTAATCTGATTGGTAAACGGCGTAGTGGCAAAAAAATTCCAAACGTCAAAATTACGTTTTTTGGTCGCCGCAAGTTTTGCGCAAAATGCAATAACAGGTGATCAAAATGTAGCATCTGCGCAAAAATGGTGGCATTAAAAATGTCAGCTCAAGACACAAAAAATAAGCCGTCACTGAGCCATAGATCCCAAAAAATGAGAACGCTACAGGTTTCGGAAAATGGCGCAAAACGTACGCCACTTTTATTGGACAAGCTTGTGAATTTTTTTTAACCCCTTAGATACAAGTAAACCTATACATGTTTGGTGTATACAAACTCGCACCGACCTCAGGCATCACACCAACATCAGTTTTACCATATAGTAAACACCGTGAATAAAACATCCCAAAAACTATTGTGCCATCACACTTTTTTTGCAGTTTTTCCACACTTGGAATTTTTTTGCTGTTTTCCAGTACACCATATGGTAAAACTTATGGTTTCATTTAAAAGTACAACTTGTCCCGCAAAAAACAAGCCCTCATATGGCAACATTTCCCACATGCCTGCTTTACACCAGCGCAATTTTTGAAACAATTTTTTTTTTCGTTAGGAAGTTAGAAGGGTTCAAAGTTCATCAGCAATTTCTCATTTCCCAATAAAATTTACAAAAAAACATTTTTTAGGTACCACATCACATTTGGAGTGATTTGAGAAACCTAGGCGACAGAAAATACCCAAAAGTGACCCCATTCTAAAATCTGCACCCCTCACTCTGCTCAAAACCACATCTAAGAAGTTTATTAACCCTTTAGGAGCTTCACAGCAACCAAAGCAATGTAGAAGGAAAAAATGAAAATTTTACTTTTTTACACAAAAATGTTACTTTAGCCATAAAATTTAGCATTTTCACAAGGGTATCAGGAAAAATGCACCAAAAAATGTATTGTGCATTTTCTCCTGAGTACGTAGATACCCCATATGTGGTGGAAATCAAATGTTTGGGCACATGGCAGGGCTCGGAAGGCAAGGTGCGCCAATTGAATTTTTGAGTGCAAAATTAGCTGCACTCATTAGCGGATGCCATGTCGGGTTTGAAGACCCCCTGAGGTGCCTAAACAATGGAGCTCCCCCACAAGTGACCCCATTTTGGAAACTAGAGCCCTCAAATAATTTTTCTAGATGTTTGATGTGCACTTTGAACCCCTGGGGGCTTTACAGAAGTTTATAACGTTGAGTCGTGAAAAGAAAAAAAAAAAAATTACCACAAAACTGTTGCTTCAACTAGGTAGCTCTTTTTTCACAAGGGTATCAGGAAAAAAATCACCATAAAATGTATTGTCCATTTTCTCCTGAGTACGCAGATACCTCATATTTGGTGGAAATCAATTGTTTGGGCGCACGGTTGGGCTCAGAAGAGAAGGAGCGCCATTTCACAGCAAAATTGGTTGGAATTATTAGCAGACGCCATGTTGCATTTGGACACCCCCTGAGGTGCCTAAACAATGGAGCTCCCCCACATGTGACCCCATTTTGGAAACTGGACCCCCCCATACAAAAAAATTAGTTTGGCGAAATAAAAAATACGGACGTCAGTGAAAAAAAAAAAAAATAATAATGAGCGCCTGCAACTGACACTATGGCAAGTGCCACATGTGAGAGCGATGCACGAATCTCGCATTGCATCATCCGGCACAGCCGCACACTCCTGTCTGGAAGAGAGCGACCGTGCCGGTTGATGCGATGTGAGACTCGTGCATCGCTCTCTTGTGTGGCACTGGGCTGACCTTTACAATATTCAGTAAAAAATACTGTAGTTGCCGATTACTACAGTATAATTTTACTGGCCATAAACTAAGTTTATTTGTATTTCTTTCTTAGTTTACAGAAAAACAAATCAGGACGCACGCACTGGTGTGCTGCAGAAAGGGGGGGGCTAGGTGGGATGAAAAAAAGGATGGATGGAGGATGAGAGAGGGCGTGGCGGAGGATGAGAGAGGGCGCGGCAGATGGAAGAGTGGTGGAGGATGGGAGAGGGCGTGGCAGATGGAAGAGGGCGGGCAGCAGATCAGGGTGAGAGGTGGTGGAGGGGGCAGCAGATCAGGGAGGGTGAGAGGTGGGGGAGGGGGCTTCAGATGAAGAGGATGGGAGAGAGCAGGCAGCAGATCAGGGAGGGTGAGAAACGGGGCAGCAGATCAGGGAGGGGGGAAGCAAATCAGGGAGGGGGGCAGCAGCTGATGAGGGAGAGCGGGCAGCAGATCGGGGAGGCTGAGATGAGGGAGGGGGCAGCAGATCGGAGAGGGTGAGATGGTGGAGAGCGGGCAGCAGATCAGGGAGGGTGAGATGGTGGAGAGCGGGCAGCAGATCGGGAAGGTGAGATGGTGGAGGGCGGGCAGCAGATTGGGAAGGTGAGATAGCGGACAGCGGGCAACAGATCGGGAAGGTGAGATTGCGGACAGCGGGCAGCAGATCGGGAAGGTGAGATGGCGGACAGCGGGCAGCAGATCGGGAAGGTGAGATGGCGGAGGTGGGCAGCAGATCGCACAGGGTGGGAGATGGTGGAGGGGGCAGCAGATGAGGATGGGAGAGGGCGGGCAGCAGCTCACGGAGGAGGGCAGCGGCTGATGGGAGAGAGCGGTGGCAGATGGAGGCGGCTGCAGCAGATAGAGGAGATCAGCGGTGGATCGGTGGCGGTGCCAGCGGATCAGGTGATCGTCCGGGGTGGATCGGCGGCGGTGACAGCGGATTGGGGGATCGGCGGCAGTTGCAGCGGATTGGGGGCAGGGACTTACCAGGGCACTTGCAGGGATCGCTCCCCTCGGCTTCCACGGACGGAGTAAATCGGAGGGGAGTGGTCACTGGCCCCAGATCCACGGTGATTGGAGAGATCGGTCACAAGGCCGATCTCCAATCAGAGCTGGTGGCGGGTGAAGCACCGATCACCCAGCTCCAGCCAATAATCAGTGCTACAGCTGCACTGATATGGCTGTATTTCAATGTTTTAGCCATTTTCAATGGCTGAAACATTACAGTGGCTGTGATTGGCTGAGCGGTGTTCGTCAGCCAATCACAGCCTCCGTAGGTCGGGGGAGGAGGCACCACCCCTCTTGAGGTCAGGCAGAAGTCCCCTCCTACCCGAATCTAAGGTTTGTGTGAACCGATTGCACTCACCGGGGCTCCGGGCCGCGATTTCGCCATGACATACTGGGTACGTCATGAGTCGTTTAGCACCATGTCACCATGATGTACCCAGTGCATCAAGGGTCGTTAAGGGGTTAAGAGACTGTCCAAAGCAAAACTGAAGGAAGGCATTTTTGTGGATCTGGATATTTTGAAACTCATGAAGAAAGTGTTGAAAACAAAAATGAAAGCTGTTGAAAAAAAGGCTTGGGATTCTTTTAAAGATGTTGTGAGGAAACTTCTAGGTAACAAAAAGGATCCAAAATTTAAGCCCATGATGAAGAACATACTGGAATGTTTCAAAGTCTTGGGTTATCTGATGAATTTGATGTTACATTTGTTACATTCCCATTCGGACTACTTTCCAAAAAATCTTGGTGTTGTCAGCAAAAAGAAAGGATAAAGATTTCATTGGGATGTTAAGGAGATGGAATGAGGATACCAAGGTAGATGGAACATGAACATGATAGTGGACGACTGCTGGATGCTTCACAGATAAGATCTGCAGGCCTTCTTTAGGTGAAAAGGTATCAAGAGAAGCTTTGAAGTGAAAAGAAAAAGGCACAAAAATTAATTTCCAATACAGTTGCAAAATGAATGTTCAAGAAATCTGTATAGATAATATTGTGAAAATTTTTGGCTGCAATAAATATTTTTCAAATGATTTTAAATCAGGTTGGAAGAAAGAATAAGAATAAGGCATTGGATTTGAAACAATTTTCAGAAACCTACATTTTCCATACCTGTATTATTAGAAAATGTAAACAATTACCATTCACCATTTGTTATTGAAAACAAATTACTATCCAAATAATATACATACACTTATACACGATGTGTATAATTTACATTAAGAACTGCAGATTAAAAAGGTTGTTTAGTGATGCTTTTTACCATCTTAGTTGACTTTCACAATGGAGAGATGCTGTTATACATGATCAGGGCACTTGGTATGGTAATCATATAATAGCCTGCTTGTCTCATCTGATTAATAGAGTGATAACTTGATGTGAGCAAAAATTATTGTGTCCTAAATCAATAGTCTGCATCAAAAACTCCTTCAAAATACTCACCAGAAACAAAACAATTATATTATATAATATATAGTGTGATCAGGAAACGTTTAATTCACAATCTTTAAAGACAGAGAAGAGAGAAATGTATTTTACACAAAAGTAGTGATGCTCCTTAGTGTCCAACCAACCGTTATATACCTTCCATGTCTTACACATAGTATGACACCCCGACGATGGCCTCCACATAGAATGATGCTCTCAAAGTCAATTCACACTAAACATTTTACCCCTACTGTAACCCCCAACATGCACAGTATGATTCCCGCAATATGTATTTTCCTATACAACATTAAGCCCCTTCAGTCCTACCTTATATTATGATGACCTCCCACAATGCCAATCACACACATTATGGTGCTCCCCAATACAGTATGAGTCCACTATCATTACCCAATACAGTATAATGCCCCAATAAGTCCCTCAGTTTGGTATGAGTCCACCACTTGGCTCTCTAATACAGTATAATGTGCCCACTGTGCCTCCCAACAAATTATGAGGCATCCACAGTGCTCCCCAATATATTTAATGTTACTCCTCCCCTTGCAGAGAATGCATAGACACAATAATAATTAAAAAAATATATATCATCTAGCCTTGTTCCTACGATGTGCTGCTCCAGTCTATACTGTGTGTGGACTTAGACTCCATGCAGAAAGCACAATGATTGCCACAGCAGAACTGAGATGTACTAGCTGACTGATGGAGCAATGATCTGATCGCTCCCTGTTCCACCATTGTATGCAATTTTATCTATGTCCTCAGGATGCAGTCACCATTAAAATTGAGATTCCGGGCAGGACCTTTCGGCACTGGGCTCCTGTTCCAACCCCTGGTTCATCGGCTCTTATTGGCCATGTGCTCTGTCATCGTTGGCAGTATGACACTGGATGAGACCTGTTAAGAATCATAGAGTTTCCTTGACTGCTGTCCTGATCATTTATAGTAAAGTCTCACAAAGTCTGATATCAGATCATGTGGATCAGAGAGGCGTAGGATAAACCATTTTCAAACTTGTGATCATGAGAGTGATCTTTATTACGTGTTTCGGGAAAAAATTCTTCAGATAAATTCACAGATTTTATCTGAAGAAGCATTTTTTTTTTTTTACCAAACGTGTAATAAAGATCACTCTCATCATCTGGTGTCTTCCTTAAGATGGCAGTGTGGTGTTAAACCTTTCTAAAGAGTATGCCAATACCCCATATCTGGTCGGAAACTACTTTTGAGGCACAGTGCAAACCACAGAAGGGAAAAAGTGCCATATTGGTGTTCAGATTTAATTATAATGGTTTGGGGTGCCATGTCACGTTGGCATAGACCCTGAGGTGCCAGAATAGCTGAAATTCCATACAAGTAACCTCATTTTACAAAGTACACCCCTTAATTAATTGGTCTAGGAGTGCAGTGAGCACATTGGAGCACAGATTTTCCTAGATTAGTTTGTGTGCAGAGCACTAAGTGCCAGAGCAGCAGAAACCCCTTCAAGTGACCAAATTTTGGAAATTACACCCTTCTGGGAGTTCATCTACAGGTGTAGTGATGATTTAGTTTCTGTAAAGCACCTTTAAAGTTAAATGCAGTGAATTTTGTACAATAAAAAAAATTGTACATAATCCCTTGAAGTGCCCAGTACATTGTGGTGCCAGTGCATTGTGCCCAGCTCATGCTTCTAGAGACACACACCCCGTCAATTGAGCGGGATTCCTCACCACAATAATGCCAAACATGTGGACGCTAACTGTGGTTTAGACACATTGTGATGATCAGATGGGAGGGGGCATTTGGGATTGCAGATTTTGCTGGATTTCTTTTTGGGGAGAGACATATTGCTTTTCAAGTGCCTTTTAGCTTCTAGTTACGTGCATGTCCCCTATATTTCCATTAACAGATGATGGACCTGAGTGGGGGCACATTTTTTGTAAGTAGAGTTCAATGCTAGTTGGTGGCAATTTTGGGTATATAACATTTTGGATCAGTTCAAATTTATCCTGCGCTCTTTGCTGACCACTTACATGAGGGTTTCCATCTACATCTCCAAAATACGTGATTCAGATGAAACCTACCAATGGATCCATTCACTAATGAGGCAACACAGTTATTCTAGACTCCATTTGGCCTCTGTTCAGCAGTGTCAGTCTTTTCAAAGGTGCACAAAACTCTTCTTGATTGCACCTTTATGCACACCTAAAAAGATGGATATCTCCATACCACAGGCCAGCCGAGAATTCAAAGTGACTACATCTGCCTCATTACTATGAATTTTCTGTTGGGAATTTTGTCTGAATCATGTTTTCAAAGATTTACATGTAATTCCTAGTGTAAGTGCTCAGCGTAAAATGCAGGAGAAATATGAGTCACGCCTTACTTCGATCATTGGGAGGCAAAATAAACAAATCAACATCAGTTGAAAAATTGGCTTTATTACTATTTATTACGCTGTTCACTTAGTGGTATAAGTAATAGAGAGGCTTTATTTCTCACGTTAGTACGATTATAGCGCTACCAGATTTATATTGTTTTATTTAGATTTGGTTACAGTCAGACTAGAAAATCCTTTTTTACAAAAGAAATTTTTTTTGCAGCACTCTAATTTGAAGTCTATAGTTTTTTTTTCAATTTTCTGCCAACAGAATTATGTGAGGGCTAGATTTTTGCTGGATGACTTGGAGTTTTTATTGGTACCATTTTGGGCCGCATAATATTTTTTGATCAGTTTCTATTCCACTTTTTGTGAGGCAGAATCAAGAAGAAACAGCAATTCAGGATTTTTTTTACGTTATTCACCATGTTGTAAAAGTGATAAGACCACTTTATTCTTCAAGTCCATACGATTACAGTGATACCATATTTATATAGTTTTTTTATGTTTTGCCACTTTTACACCATCAAAACTATTTTAGAAAAACAATAGTTTTTACATTGCTGTATTCTGAGAGCTATAGCTTTTTTATTTTTTCACTGACATGGCAGCTGTTTTTTTGCAGAACAGGATGACGTTTTCCATGATACCAATTTTATTTACATGTGACTTTTTGATTGCGTTTCATTCCATTTTTTTGTCAGTGGTCTGATGAAAAGACATAGTTTTTGTTATGTTTTAGTTTTTTTACGGTGTTCACTAAAGGGCTTAACTATTGTGACAGTTTTATAGATCGGGTTGTTCCAGACACGGCGATACCAAATGTACTTTTTTTTTCTTTACAAAAATATACAGATTTATTAGTATAACTTTTTTCTTGTTCATTTTCAGACTTCTTTTTTTAAAAGATTTACTTTTTTTCCAAACTTTTTTTAAAACTTTTTTTTACTTAGTATATGGAACTTTAACTTTTACTGGTCTGAACGCTGATTTAATGGTCAATATCTTCCTCATCTAACTGTTGGGCACCTATCACCTATTCCTCATCCTCCATTTGTTCCTCAGCTCCTGCACCTTCACTAACAGTTTGCATGGTACCATGAGCCCCCCCATGATCACTGAACTCCACTCTCCCATATCACCTGCCTGTGTGACAACAGTACGGACCTTAGAGATATTGGTCTGCTTTCCACATCCTCCTCTGCTTCCTCCTCATCCTCTGGGACCTCCACCTCCTCCTGCAGACTACTCAAAGTGTGAGGCAGCATGTACAGTGAAGGAAATAAGTATTTGATCCCTTGCTGATTTTGTAAGTTATCCCACTGACAAAGACATGAACGGTCTATAATTTTAACGGTAGTTTAATTTTAACACTGAGAGAGAATATCCAAAATAAAATCCAGAAAATCACGTTGTATAAATTATATAAAATTTATTTTAATTTTGCAGAGAGAAATAAGTATATAATCCCCTACTAACCATTAAGAGTCCTGGCTCCTACAGACCAGTTAGACACTCCTAATCAACTTGGTGCCTGCATTAAAGACAGCTGTCTTAAAATGTCACCTGTATAAAAGACTCCTGTCCACAAACTCAATTAATCAGTCAGACTCTAACCTCTACAACATGGGCAAGACCAAACAGCTTTTTAAAGATGTCAGGAACAAGATCATAGACCTGCACTAGGCTGGAATGGACTACAAAACCATACATAAGACACTGGGTGAGTAGGAGACAACTGTTGGTGCAATAGTAAGAAAATGGAAGAAATACAAAATGAGTGTCAATCGACAGATCAGCAAACCATGCAAAATCTCACCTCGTGGGGTATCCAGGATAATGAGGAAGGTGGGAGCTCAGCCTAAAACTACATGGGGGAACTTGTTAATGATCTCAAGGCAGCTGGGACCACTGTCATCAAGAAAACCTTTGGTAACACATTACGCCGTAATGGCTTAAAATCTTGCAGTGCCTGCAAAGTCCCACTGCTCAAAAAGGCACATGTGCAGGCTCATCTGAAGTCTGAAGAGTGATTGAGAGAAGGTGCTGTGGTCAAATGAGACAAAAACTGAGCTGAGCTCTTTGGCCTTAACTCAACTCTCCGTGTTTGGGGGAAGAGAAATGCTGCCTATGACCAAAAGAACACCGTCCCCACTGTCAAGCATAGAGGTGGAAACATTATGTTTTGGCATGTTTCTCTGTTAAGGGCACAGGACTACTTCACCGCATCAACAGGACAATCGATGGAGCTATGTACCATTAAATCCTGAGTGACAAACTCCTTCCCTCCACCAGGACATTAAAAATGGGATGTGACTGGGTCTTCTAGGACGACAATGATCCAAAACATACAGCCAAGGCAACAAAGGAGTGGCTCAAAAAGAAGCACATTAAGGTTATGAGTGGCCTAGACAGTCTCCAGACCTTAATCCCTTAGAAAACGTATAGAAGTAGCTGAAGCTCCGAGTTGCCAAGTGACGGCCTCAAAATCTTAATGATTTAGAGATGATCTGTAAAGAGGAGTGGACCAAAATGCCTCCTGACATGTGCCAAAACCTCATCATCAACTACAAAAAAAGTCTAACTGCTGTGCCTGCCAACAAGGGTTTTGCAACCAAGTATTAAGTCTTGTTTGCCAGAGGGATCAAACAGATTTCTTTCCGCAAAATGTATATAAATTGATATAATTTATACAATGTAATTTTCTGGATTTTTTTTAGATATTCTATCTCTCATTGTTAAAATTAACCTACCCTTAAAATTATAGACTGTTCATGTCTTTGTCAGTGGGCAAACTTACAAAATCACCAAGGGTTCAAATACTTATTTCCTTCACTGGAAATAACCGGAAAAGTGATGCTGATGATAGCATCATCAGGAAAAAACATGTTTGTAGCCATTTTGAAACTCTACAGAAGGGTACAGAGGTCCTTCATCTGTGCCCACTTTGCAAGCATGATTTGGCCCACAACCCGGACTGTGTTGGCCCAGGCTATGCATCATAACATACTGCACCAGGGTTCGTCACTGCTGCCACAGTCACAATCCACCGCGTCGGCACATCGCATATAAATCGGTTAATCGGTAGGTCGAAAGACCTTTGTAGCGATGCATGTCAATGAGCCATGGTCTGCGAATGGCAGAAGTGAGCACACAGTGACCGTTCCTTCTGAAGCAGCGCATCCAAGCTGAGATAACGACCTAGAAATTGCGGTAAACTAGGTTGAGGACGTGAACCGTGCAAGGCACACCTGTGAGGTTGCCCAGGCAAAGCGCCGCCACCAGGTTTGCATACATAAAAAACACCAAAAAGAGGAATAAAAACCTCCAAAAGTTAAGCAAAAACTCACAGACTAATGGCAGAAGATGTAAACTGCCCAAGGCCAAAAAGACTAATGCACTGCCAGGATGCAGCAAGACCTCCATTAAATGGAGACATCACAGGTGCAAGGAAGATGGTAAAATTGCACACTTGTGGCTTGCAGAGGTCACTGTTCACACACACAGGCACACAGTATCTGGTATGCGGCCTATTAGTTATGCCCATCACAATCGATCCAAGCGGGCAACGCCAGTTCTAAATATGTGCTCCATGCAGGGACAGTGAGTATAATATGCAAGGCCTAACATTAAGAGGCCTGGCTGCATCCTGTATAAAATATTCTGTGCAAAAGAATAAAGAAATATATGAGGTATTGGTAGGTAATATGGCCATAGCGTACGGTAAGCCCACAATCCGCGTCACGGATCCTCATGTTTGTGGGTCCCTACACTAATATATCATATATGTACATACATAAAAAACGTTATTGTACACGGGATTCCCTGATCCCAGGTTCAGTGAAGACAGCCATGCTGAAACTTGGCCTGGATAGCTGTCCACAACTCTCCAGCTATATGACTGCATTCTGTAATGCATTATAATTTCAACACAGTCTGATTGCGGTGATCCCTGGCTGCGTTGTATGGAGATGGGTAGTTTCTCTGCACTGTTGCATGTTACATTAAGGGAGAGGTTCAGGGCACAGGTGGAGGCCCTAGAGGTGGTGGAGGCAGAAGCAGTAAGGTAAGTAGTAGATACAGAGGTTTATCCCACAAGCCTTGGGGATTTCAAGAATTGTGGAGCAGCGCTTTTCCTGTCTACCCCCGCAGCCACCAGAGTCACAGCCCAGTGCCCAATCAGTGAGATGTAACGCCTCGGCTATGTTTGCTTGTCCAGGTATCAGTGGTGAAATGCACCGTCAGACACAGAGTTTTTCAAGGAATGGGTGATGTTGTCTACGAGATGCTGGTGTAGCGCAGGCACAGCTTTATTAGAGAAGTAATGGCTACTGGGCAACTAGTGCTGGGGGACTGCGACAGCCATCAGCTTTCAGAAAACCTCTGTATCCACCAGGCAGAAAGACAGCATTCCCATGGCCAAAAGTTTAGATATGGTGAAGTTCAAGATCTTAGCTTGTCATGTGTAGGAGGAAATAATCCTTTATGTGACCACAATTGCAAGACTTAAGGGGGCTTTACACAGTAGCGATATCGCTGGCAATTTGTAGCGATAGCGAGCGTGTAAGTACCCGCCCCCGTCGCGCATGCGATTGTTTGTGATCACTGCCGTAGCAAACATTATCGCTATGGCAGTGTCACACCCACTTACCTGGTCGTCGTCGTCGCTGTGACTGCCGAACAATCCCTCCTTCAAGGGGGAGGGACGTTTGGCATCACAGCGACGTCACCGCAACGTCACTAAGCGGCCGGCCAATCAAAGCAGAGGGGCGGAGATGAGCAGGACGTAACATCCCGCCCACCTCCTTCCTTCCGCATTGTGGCCGGCGGCAGGTAAGGAGACGTTCCTCACTCCTGCGGTGTCACATATAGCGATGTGTGCTGCCGCAGGAGCGACGAACCACCTGGATAAACAACCCTTACCGACTTTTGAGTTTGGGACGACCTCTCCATGGTGAACGATTTTCACCATTTTTGAGGTCGCTTAAGGTCGCTGGTCAGTGTCACACGCTGCGATATCGTTAATGACGCCGAATGTGCGTCACTAACAACTTGACCCCGACGACAAAACATTAACGATATCGTAGCGTGTAAAGCCCCCTTTAGGGCTGGCTTCTGTGCTGACAGAGGGTGGAGTAAAGTGTACACGACAAACTGGTGGACAGTGAAGGAGGTGCAGAAGGATATGTTATGGTGTATTGAAAAAGATGTGGTGTGCTCGGTGTCTGAGATCGTTCATAAACACCAAGCATGTCCACTTTCGTAATAACTGATATGCTCTCACTCACCCTGACTGAAGCGAGAAAACAAGTTGAGGTACTGTGGTTTGATACCTGTGTGAGAACACTTGCCGAGGTAACGGAGGAGGAAACAGTACCAGACACAGTTGATGGGGTGGCTGGTGGTTGGCCAGGCCTACTAGGCTGCATTTTAGTGGAGTAAGGTTATTAGAATAACTCATGTTGGTTGCGTATGTGCCAGTTCATGCATGTAGCAGTCAAATTATTGGAATTTCTGGCTCTGCTGAGTCATACAGTTTACAAAGTTGGCAGATAACGTAAGTTGGGTCATCCCTTGCTGTATCAAATAAAGCCCAGGCTAGACAACCCTTGCTGACCATGTAAACTGCAGAGAGCTGTGGCTGAGGAGAGAGTGCTTGTCGTGGTTGCATCACTACTTGTTTGTGAGGGAAATGGCAACGTAACCTCGTCTTCCTCCTCAGCTGTGTGCCTCTGGGTTCACACCAAGTGGCATTACAAGCTCATCGTCATCCTCTTTGTTGTCCCACTCCTCGCCCTGACAGTCAACCTCCTCCACTTTCTGCCTTGCAAAAATATTACAGGTAGCTGACTCTTATTATCTTCCACCTGCACTGAGCAGAGGTTATCCTCCATCTATTCTAGAAAGATCTGCTGACAGGACCTGTGATGATGTCACAGTCATGTGATCAGTCACATTGGGGGAGGAGTCAGAGGGGAGTTTATAGGAAGTGAAGCTGAATCTACTTTAAAAGGCATCAGATCATATATCCAGTGTGCGGCTCTGCAGGTGGAGGTATGTGGAGATTCCCCATTACATTAACCCCCTCAGTGCTGCGCTCACACTCCAGGAGACAGAACGTGTTCCCGTCTGTGCGGCTCTATCAGGATCTGTCTGTATGGGATTAGATTGGGTCACTTCCCTCCTGACGCCGCTCGCTGCTCTGTTACTGTACAGTCTCCATTATGGCCGTCGCCCGCTCCATGTTGTCACTATCAGGAGATATTAATGTTCTATCATTATCTGTTCCTGACGGCCCCGGTTCTGCCCTTCCCCATCGCTGTGGATGTTCCTGCACTTTATAACTTTATGATTTTCATGGTAATTTAGTTTTTCTCTTTTAGATTAGTTCTGTGTTTTTGGTGCTGGATTGGAGATATTCTGTGATAAATCTCTGTGTGTGTTATACCGGGGGCAGGACGGGGCCAGGACTGGATGTAGTGATCATGTGAAGCCGGTAACAGCTCCGGAGATTTCTTAATTGGGATCTTTCTGATGTTACATCGTCATCTTCTCCCCATTCAGGTCCCTACAAAATCCTCTCAGATCTATATAAGAAAATGTTCCTGATTGATCCATCAAGGATGGATAGGGACGGGGACAAGATGGTGGAGAGGATATTACACCTCACCCTAGAGATCCTCTTCCGGCTTACTGGAGAGGTGAGAGATTCTGATGACGTCACATTACATCATTCTTATCTATGGGAATAACAGATGGGCAGAACTGGAGAGGTGAGGACTCTGGAAATGTCTGTAGTGAGATTTATTAATGTGTCTCTCCATAACCAGGATTACACAGTAGTGAAGAAGACCTCTAGTGAGCGCTGTCAGGCCCCTGTGTGTGAAGGATGGGGAAGACCCCTGAGCCCTATCACGGGGCCTCCACCTCACCCCCTGATACATGAGGACATCAATGACCAGAAGATCCTAGAACTCACCTACAAGATGATTGAGCTGCTGACTGGAGAGGTGACACTGCTGGGAATGCTGGGACATTATACAGTAACAATATGAAGGGATCGGGGGATGATGGTATCATTGTATGTGTCAGGTTCCTATAAGGAGTCAGGATGTCACCGTCTATTTCTCCATGGAGGAGTGGGAGTATTTAGAAGGACACAAAGATCTGTACAAGGACGTCCTGATGGAGGTTTCCCAACCTCTCACATCACCAGGTAATAGACAGGACTAAATACACATGGCCTATAATTATCTGCATGTAAAGAATGAATTCAGTCCATGCATGTGTCTCCTCCAGTTCTATCCAGTGAGAGGACAACACCAGAGAGATATCCCCGTCCTCTTCTTCTCCAAAAGGACTGTAAACAAGAAAATCCAGATGTTCCTCAGGATGATCAGGTAGATGGAGAGAAGGCGTCATGAAATCTCCCTATGATGTGTAGATGGCTGTGAAGCTTTTGTGGTCAGTCTTGTTATTTCCACCAGTATTATACACTGAATGGCCAACTAATTAGAGACACTTTCTCACTCCCATCTGACATTTATTAGACACATGACTGCAGAGTGCAGCATAAATCGGAGTGATCAGTTTTCAGAATGGGAAGCTTGAACAATGTTATTGGTGTTAAGCCCGCTTTACACACTACAATGTATCTTATGATGTGTCGGCGGGGTCACGTCGTAAGTGACGCACATCCAGTATCGTAAGGTATATTGTAGTGTGTAACAGCTCCGTGCGATTGCGAATGAACGGTAAAACGTTCATCGCACACACGTCGTTCATTCCTCATGGATTGAACGTCAGGTGGTTCATCGTACCCGAGGTAGCACACATCGCAGTGTGTGACACCCCGAGAACGATGAACAGATCTTACCAGCGTCCTGCAGCTCCCGGCCCACAATGCGGAAGGAAGGAGGTGGGCGGGATGTTTACGTGCCGCTCAGCTCCGCCCCTCCGCTTCTATTGGCCGGCTGCCGCGTGACGTCGATGTGACGCCGAACGTCCCTCCCACTCCAGGAAGTGGACGTTTGCCGCCCACATCAAGGTTGTATGGACGAGTAAGTACGTGTGACGGGGGTTAATCGTTTGTGCGGCACATTCAACAAAATTGAACGTGCAGCACATACGATGGGGGCGGTTACGATCGCATACGATATCATATGCAGAATCGTAACATGTAAAGCTGGCTTTAGATTAGTCAGGATCAGCATTGACAAATGGTAATGGTGTCAAGAATTTACTGAGAATAATGTTATCATTTACATATATCCAGTGATATTGGATTCCATAATTGTAAACAAGGTATCAAGAATCATTCTGAAAAAAGCTAGAGCCCAGTTATGCCCTGCAGCTGAATACTGCGCTAGAGATCAACGATTGTGTTCGAATGCAGTCACCATTCCTAACAGATGGGCTATAGTAGCAGACGACCAGTTCCAGGGCCATTACTAATTAATGTAAACAGAAATTAAAAAAATACTTGACAAAAAATTATATCACTAAGCAATGGAAAACCGTATCTGTTCAGTTGAATGTAGATTGATGATGGGAGGATCTGAATCTGTCATGAGCAATGTGAATCAATTCACTTTTTCTGAAAGAGGATTAATGATGTGAAGAACATTTTTAGGCACATTCTGGGACTTCTGATATCTGTCAATGGATGTTTGGACACTAGGCCTTACCTGTGAATTATGACAAATCAAGTTTGTCACATCATGGCAATGGATTACTCTATGGTAGAAAGACAAGCGTACCTGACTGTGTATACTTATATAGTTTTATTTTGACTCCAGGCACCAGTGAAAAATGTTCTTAAGGGTGTGTGCATTGTTAACCCCTTTACCTCCTAGCAATTTTTGCATTTTTCGTTTTTTGTTTTCCCTCCCATTCTTCCAAGAGCCATTATTTTTTTCCAACAATATAGCCATATGAATACTTGTTTTTTCTTTTGAAGGAAGCAATTCATTTTGACCCCTATTGTACTGGAAAACGGGAACAAAATTCCAAGTGCGGTGAAATTGCAAAAAACAGTGCAATTGCATAATTTTGTTTTATTTAACATGTTCACTATATCGTAAAACTGTCTTAGCTGTATTATTCCCAAGGTCAGTACAAAATTGCAGATACCATACATGTATAGCTTTACGTTTATCAAAGTAGTGACAGGTCAGGGATAAAGTTGTGAAGGAAAGTAAAGCAGGGTTAAGTTGTAAAAAAAAAAAATAGCCCAAGTTTTGAACATGGGGCACTGTTGAATTCATCATCCAAAAATGGAAGGAGCACGGCACAAGTCCAAACCCACCAAGACATTGCCGAAACTGACATCCCAAGAAAATAGAGCACAAATTAGAGAAGCTGCTAAGAGGACCATCACCATTGTAGAGGAACTGCAGAAATCCACAGCTTAGGAGGGAGAATCTGTTCACAGGACAACTATTAGTCGTATACTGCACAAATCTGACCTTTATGGAAGAGTTACAACAATAAAGCCATTTTTTAAACCAAGCCATAGGGAGTCTTGTTTACAGTTTTCAAAAAGTCATATAGGAGACACAGCTAGTATATGGAAGAAAGTGCTCTGGTCAGATGAGACGAAAAAAGAACTTTTTGGGCTAAGTGTAAAATACTATGTGTGGCTCAAAACTAACACTGCACATCACTCTGGAAATATCATCCCCCACCACCAAACATGGTGGTGGCAGCATCGTGATGGGGTGAGGTTTTCCTTTAGCAGTGACATGGAAGCTGATCAGAGTCTCATTCCTTGTGCCAAGCCACTCATGACCAATAGACAACGTCAGAAGTGTCTTACCTGGGCCAAGGAGTAAAACAACTGGACTGTTGCTCAGTGGTCCAATGTGTTGTTTTCAGATGAAAGTAAATTTTGCATTTCATTTGGAAATCAAAGTCCCGGAGTCTGGAGAAAGAGTGGAGAGGCCACAATCCAAGCTGCTTGAGGTCTAGTATGACGTTTCCACAATCAGTGATGCTTTGGGGAGCCGTGTCATCTGCTGGTGTAGGTCCACTGTGTTTTTATCAAGACCAAAGTCAGAGCAGCTGTCTACAAGGAAATTTTAGAGCACTTCATGCTCCCCTCTGCCGACAAGCTTTTTGGAAATGGGAATTTCATTTTCCAGCAGGAATTGGCACCTGACCGCACTATCAAAAGTACCGATACCTGTTTTAATGACCACAGTATCACTGTGCTTGATTGGCCAGTAAACTCGCCTGACCTTAACCCCATAGAGAATCTATGGGGTATTGTCAAGAGGAAGATGAGAAACACCATGCCAAACAATGCAGACGAGCTGAAGGCTGCTATCAAAGAAACCTGGCCTTCCATAACAGCTCAGCAGTGCCACAGGTTGATTGCCTCCATGCCACGCCGCATTGATGCAGTAATTCATGTCAAAGAGCCCCGACCAAGTATTGAGTGCATGTACTGTACAGACTCTTCAGTAGGCGCCAACATTTCTGAGATTAACATCATTTTTTCAGTTGGTCTTACATAATATTCTAATTTTTAGAGTTAATGACTTTTGGATTTTCATTGGCTGTAAGCCGTAATCATCAACATTAACTGAAATAAACACTGGAAATAGATCACTCTGTGTGTAATTACTCTATATAATATATGTGTTTCCCTTTTTGTATTGAATTAGTGAAATAAATTAACTTTTTGATGCTATTCTAATTTATTGAGATGGACTTGTATATACAGACACGCAAAAATATATATAGATATAGCTAGATAGAGGATAGAAATATATTATATAGAATAGAAAGAGAGAGATCCTGCGGCATTATAATGTCACAATCCCCTACATATTATAACCTTGCACCCTTTAGTGCCTTTCATGTGGAACTAAAGGGTGTTTAGTTTGGTTCAAAATAATAAATAATTAAAAAACAAACAAACAATGTGGGGTTCCCCAATTTTTGATACCCAGCCAAGGATAAGCAGCCAGCTGGGGGCTGATATCATCAGGATTGGAAGATCCATGTTATTGGGCTCCCCAGCCTAAAAATATCAGCCCACAACCGCCCCAGGTGTGGTGCATCACATTAGATGCTCCAATTCTGGCGCTTCACCTTGGCTCTTCCTGATTGACCTGGTGCATTGGCAATCAAGGTAACAGTAGTTGGGGTTGAAGTCAGATGTGTAGTGTCAGTTGGAATCAAGCCTTGGTGTTAGTAATGGAAAGGCGTCTATCAGGCACCCCCACTATTAACCCAGTAAGTGAAAAGAAAAAAATACGCAAACAAAAAAACCTCTGTAATTCTCCCCTGTCCAACTGTAGGGCTGACCCTTTGTGACTCCCCCCTGCCCAGCTGCAGGGAAGACTCTGAAACTCTCCCCTGCCCAGCTGCAGGGCTGACCCTCGGTAGCTCCCCCTTGCCCAGCTGCAGGGCTGACCCTCTGTAACTCTCCCCTGCCCAGCTGTAGGGCTGACCCTCTGTAACTCTCCCCTGCCCAGCTGCAGGGCTGACCCTCTGTACCTTTCCTCTGTCCAGCTGAAGGGCTGACTGTCTGTAACTCTCTACTGCCCAGCTGCAGGGCTGACCCTCTGTACCTTTCCTCTGTCCAGCTGCAGGGCTGACCCTATGCAATTCTCCCCTGCCCAGCTGCCGGGCTGACCCTCTGTACCTTTCCTCTGTCCAGCTGCAGAGCTGACCCTCTGTAACTCTCCCCTGCCCAGCTGCTGAGCTGACAGAGTTTTCCTTGTTTCCAGGCCTTCACGGTCCTTAGATCTTAACCCTATAAAACATCTTTTGTCAAGGTAGAATCGGATGTTCAGAACGTGTTAGTACCTTCATCTAATTTGCGACAACTGCAAAGAACTATTCTGTCGGCATTGGGGAACAATCTCAAGACCTTGTGCAAACTGTGATGCAATTAATTGAGGTTCTGAAAAGCAAAGAACTACATGGTAATAGATGGGTATCTCTGATAATTTTTCTATTCAGTGTATGGTTTATACTTGGTGGAGATGACAGGATAAAGCTGATCATAGACATTAGATGTTGTCTGGATCTTCTCATAATTTTCTGGTTATGGAGACTGCTGGTTACAATTATGAGCCGACAGGTTCAGTTTGTACAGGAGACCTGCAGCCATTTGATCTTGTTATGTTTCTTTGCAATCACTTCCTCAAATGCCTTCAACTGTCTGTATCTTTTCCAATATTTATTTCAGGGTGAAGATCTGCCCCATATTAATACTACAGAGACATATGTGAGGGGTGATGAGCGGTGTAAAGAAGAGATTCCTACAGATAACCGCACAGGTGAATAGTGACTGCTAAATGCAGAGAAGTCACAGATTATAGTCATTGGCTTGTAAATTTTTTTTATTTTTTTTTTAGGATGTGTTCACATCAAACTTTTTATGTGGATTTAGGGGCTGATTCATTACGGGGGTTATCAAGGCCTATTCATTTTTTACAATGTGCCTAAGAACTAACATTCAAGTAGTTGCTAACTACCTGCCTATTGTGCTATGTGCCTATCTCTGCCGGTACTGAATGGTCACAGACCACCTTTGCTGGCGAATCAGCAGATTCCACTGATGTCACGTTCACAGAGCAGTGGCTTCTCTTACTCTTTGCTCTGTTGATGGGCATTAATGCTTATGTCATACTAATTGATAGCCAGCTCTCTTCTGCCTACCTGCGGGAAGCCGGTGGTCAATCTGCATGACGGCAGAATACACGTCACATCGACAGAGCAGCGTGGAAGAAGAAAAGCTTTTGAAGCTTGTTGGTGTCAGTGACCTACAGAAGTCAGAGAGATTATCAGTAAACCTCATAAGGCACAGAAAATTCTTTTGTACATAAAGCCTCAATTGCATTCTTTTTTACAAGCATAATGTACTTCAATATACAGATAGTCTACATGACAGTACTTTATAACATAAAATAAAGATGCAAAACAGAGATAATATGGATATATTTTGTGTCCCTGTAACAATAACAACCTGTAAAATATAATGACCTTTTATTTATGCTGTTCGGTAAATTTTGTGACTAAAAATAGTTCAGTTGTTTTTATCCATGACAGTTTGTATAGCCATTAAAAAGCGCATCATCCAGAAATTTGTTTTCCATTCTAAAGATGGACCCAGAAACTCCTCTTGTATGTTCATCTGAGATCTGTGTGCTGATCACATTACATGATGTAGTGCAGCTAATCAAGAAGGAATAGTAGAGCCCTTAAAAAAGCTGAGGAAGGGAATTCTGCACTCATTTTGGGGTGGTTCTGGGAAGTGAGGGTATATCAGAGATCACAGCTCAGCAATAGAGATAGGAAGAGAAGACCCTAAAACATTTGACAAATACTTCAAACAGTGTGTGTTGTACAACTGCAGCAATAGAAATGATGACAGTTGGAGATTCCGTTGACAGTTGGAGAAAGACAGAAGAGAGGTGCTAGCAGCAGAGACAGTCAGATTGATGTGGGATATAGTGTAGCTGGTCGACATCCTGTCTTGCTTCAATTTGATTTGCACATTTTTTAACTAAATTATTCATGCACTAGAAAGCAACAAGTCAATACAATATTTTTCAAAGTAAATACAATTTTTTTTTTAAATCAAGTATTCTTTATTGAAAAGATTATTACAACTTAAACACAAAACAGAACACTCTGTGAAACGCCACAGAACATTAATATCATTAGCCAGAAAATGACATATATCTCACAGGTATAAAGGCATATAAAATAGAAGACATAAATCTTGAGACATTAATCCAAAAAGAAAATATTGGTGGCAAGTTCATGTATGCAAAAATTTGGCACTCAGGAAATGCCAACCATGGCACTCTATGGAAGGGGTCATGTCCATCTTGTGTAGCTATATAGGCATAAAATAGGTTTCATAGATAAATAATTCGCTTATCCAGCTTTATATACTCATTGACAAAGAGGTATTTCCTTTTTGCTTCCACTGGCTACAGGGAACAACCAATCTTGGCCAACAAGAAATGTGTAGAAACAGTAGATATCTGCCTTCATGGGCCCTAGGACATAGGAATACTAATTAGAGGATATGGTGAGATTGAGACGGTAGGTGTATTGAGCTTTATGTCCAAGGCACATCTCAGCTGAAAGTACAAGTGGGGGATATCAAAATATCTTGCAACTAATCAAAAGAAGAAAGAATATCATTATTGTGCATATCGCTCAATCTCATAAACTCCTGTCAATATACAAGAGCGGATCTGGAACTGTTAGGAGATGGATAAGTCTGATTGTGCAAAAGGTGAAGATCAGAGGCAAGAGAATTAAACAATAGCATTTTAGAATCTTACTAAATCTGGAGATCCAGTTTATTAATAAGTAGGAAATTACTATTATTAGTATAAGAAGTTCTATCTAGAAAACGAAGTAAACAGACTCCCTGGAAGTTATAACCTATGGGCAAACGGGAGGACTTAAATCATGGCTTAATGTTATAGAACTGCTAGATGGTACAAATTAAAGCTTCTCTCTACTGTTAGTGTAAAAATCTCATGTACTTTAGGTTAAATGTATTGTAAAAAATGCTGGTGTTTCCCATTGATTTCCATTATGCTCTTTACTCGAGTTGAGCGAGTGTCTGACCTGCTTGATTCAAGTACCGAGCACTTGAGCATTTTAGTGCTCGCTCATCACTATTCACAAACTTTCAAGCATTAGGCCGGTGTCCCACTTGCGATTACCACACGTATATCTCGCGCGAGTTTCACGGTGCATCACCCGTCACGGACTTACACGCTGCTCACAGGAGCGGGTCGGCTGCATAGAGATGGGTGATGCACTGTGAAACTTTAGCGAGATATACGCACGGTAATCGCAAGTGGGACACCGGCCTTAATGTAAGACTAGCTGATCTACAAAAGAACCAGCGAAGAAGACACTGCTGCAAATACTTTTTCAGGTCACCAAGTGCTTGCATATTCATATATTCAGCCAATACTACAAAAACATACAGATAGGGACCTTAGATTGTGAGCCCCAATGGGGACAGTGTTGCCAATGTATGTAAAACGTTATGGAATTAATAGCGCTATATAAATGAATAAATATTATTATTATTTCTATTTACTTTCATGGAATAGAAAAGAATACCAATGACTTAGTTCTCCTTTCTCGTATCCACTGCTTAGTTACATTTAAAAAATGTATACAAAACCTTACTTTTTCTCCAAAGCCATGGCTTTATGTGTACATGACCGATCTGCTCCAATGTGCTTTGCTCTTTGCTATAGAACTGGTACCTGTCAGAGAATATGTGAGATGAAATCACATAATAAAACTGATTACAGATCCATTTTATGAGTGTTCTCTGAACATGTAACTAGAAGTGATGCAACAGACACAGTGAAATATGAACGTACAGAGAAGAGGGCTACAATTAGAAGTGAACATTTGAAAGGACATAACCTGGTGGCCTAAAACTATTATCTATCATTTCCTTTTTTGTGCTATATTGTCTGTCTGTCTGTCAATAATTGAATTGTATTACAGTTTGCATGGGAATGTTCTAAAGTGTAAAATACATTTTATATAGTAATTCCAAAGCAAAGTTACTGAAAAATTATAAAATATTTCTTATTCTTTGCAGATGACTGTTCCAGGAGCTCAGAAAGACAGTGGATATTCACAGATTTTGCAGCAGATAATCTTGGTATCACACCAGATACATGTGAAGAACATGTCATTATACCAGATCAAGACCTACTAAGAAAAAATATGTCCTCTGATCCTTTTCAACAAGTCCTTTTTTCTACTTCATCAAAGACAAATATGCAAAAGAAAAGTCACAGAAGGGCTGTTGAACATGAAATAGCTTACATAGGGGAGACACCATTTTCATGTTTAGAATGTGGGAAATGTTTTACAGACAAATCAAGTCTTGCAACACATCACATAATACACACAGGGGAGAAGCCATTTTCATGTTTAGAATGTGGTAAATGCTTTAATCGGAAAACAAATCTTGTTAAACATCTGAGAGTTCACACAGGGGAGAAGCCATTTTCATGTTCAGAATGTGGAAAGTGTTATAGTGAAAAATCTATACTTGTTAAACATCAGATAATACACACAGGGGAGAAGCCATTTTCATGTTCAGAATGTGGCAAATGTTTTAATCGGAAAGCAAATCTTGTTACACATTTGAGA
The DNA here is from genome assembly GCF_048569485.1 of Anomaloglossus baeobatrachus. Taxonomy (NCBI): domain Eukaryota; kingdom Metazoa; phylum Chordata; class Amphibia; order Anura; family Aromobatidae; genus Anomaloglossus; species Anomaloglossus baeobatrachus. The sequence continues at coordinate 506,278,416 of NC_134357.1, read as the reverse complement.
ATTCACACAGGGGAGAAGCCATTTTCATGTTCAGAATGTGGGAAATGTTTTACAAAGAAATCAAATTTTGTTAAACATCAGAGAAGTCACACAGGGGAACAACCATTTTCTTGTTCAGAATGTGAGAAATGTTTTACCCAAAAAGCACATCTTGTTAATCATTTGAGGATTCATACAGGGGAGAAGCCATTTTCATGTTCAGAATGTGGAAACTGTTATAATAATAAATCAAGACTTGTAACACATCAGAGAATTCATACAGGAGATAAGCCATATACATGCTCAGAATGTGGGAAATGTTTTACAGACAAATCAAGTCTTGTTACACATCAGAGAACTCACACAGGAGAGAAGCCATATACATGCTCAGAATGTGGGAAATGTTTTAATCGGAAAACAAATCTGGTTAAACACCAGAGAATTCACACAGGGGAAAAGCCATTTTCATGTTCAGAATGTGGGAAATGTTACAATACTAAATCAAAACTTGTAACGCATCAGAGAAATCACACAGGTAACAAACCATATTCATGTTCAGAATGTGGGAAATGTTTTGCAATCAAATCAATTCTTGTTACACATAAGATAATACACACAGGGGAGAAACCATATTCATGTTCAAAGTGTGGGAAATGTTTTAATCGGAAAACAAATCTTGTTAAACATGAGAGAAGTCACACAGGGGATAAGACATTTTCTTGTTCAGAATGTGGAAAATGTTTTAATCGGCAATCAAATTTTGTTACACATCAGATAAGTTACACAAACAGCAAAGCTTTTTCATGCTCTGAATGTGGTAAATTATTTAAACGAAAATCAGTTTTAAACGTGCATCAGAGAATTCACATTCGGCAGAAGCCATATTCATGTTCAGAATGTGAGAAATGTTTTACAATGAAACACCACCTTGTTAAGCATCAGATAACTCACACAGGTGAGAAGACATTTTCATGTCTGAAATGTGGGAAATGTTCTACAGAGAAATACAGTTTAGATAGACATCAGTTAACTCACACAGGGCAGAAATCAATGGTTTAATTTGAAAGCAAATGTGGTTACACATCTAAACACTGACAAATGAAAGTAGCCATTTTCTTTTTTTAAATTGAGTTTATTGACAAAATGTAAAATAAAAATTACAAGTTAAAATAAAGTTTCCAAAAGAAATGGAAAACAATTTACAGCAGTACATGTTTTATTTATGTACACTACACCACTGAACATTTTTGTTATTAGAAAATAATTAGTATGCAAATTCTAATATACACTTCTGTATGAACAATGTGTATAATGTATTTTATTACTTGATTACTTGATGAGGTTCAAGAGGTAGTCACTGGAAATGGTCTTCCAACAGTCTTGAAGGAGTTCCCAGAGATGCTTAGCACTTGTTGGTCCTTTTGCCTTCACTCTGCGGTCCAGCTCACCCCAAACCATCTCAATTGGGTTCAGGTCTGGTGACTGTGGAGGCCAGGTCATCTGGCGTAGCACCCCATAACTCTCCTTATTAGTCAAATAGCCCTTACACAGCCTGGAGGTGTGTTTGGGGTCATTGTACTTTTGAAAAATAAATGATGGTCCAACTAAACACAAACCGGATGGAATAGCTGTAAGATGCTGTGGTAGCCATGCTGGTTCAGTATGCATTCAATTTTGAAAAAAATCCCCTGCAGTGTCACCAGCAAAGCACCCCCACACCATCACACCTCCTCCATCATTCACGGTGGGAACCAGGCATGTAGAGTCCATCCGTTTACCTTTTCTGCGGTTGGATCCAAAGATCTCAAATTTGGACTCATCAGACCAAAGCACAGATTTCCACTGGTCTAATGTCCATTCCCTGTGTTCTTTAGCCCAAACAAGTCTCTTCTGCTTGTTGCCTGTCCTTAGCAGTGGTTTCCTAGCAGCTATTTTACCATGAAGGCCTGCTGCACAAAGTCTCCGCTTAACAGTTGTTCTAGAGATGTGTCTGCTGCTAGAACTCTGTGTGGCATTGACCTGGTCTCTAATCTGAGCTACTGTTAACCTGCGATTTCTGAGGCTGGTGACTCCGATAAACTTATCCTCCGCAGCAGAGGTGACTCTTGGTCTTTCTTTCCTGGGGCACTCCTCAGTTTCTTTGGGACACTTTCAAAGTTTTCCCAATTTTTCGGACTGACTGACCTTCATTTTTTAAAGTAATGATGGCCACTCATTTTTCTTTACTTAGCTGCTTTTTTCTTGCCATAATACAATTCTAACAGTCTATTCAGTAGGACTATCAGCTGTGTATCCACCAGACTTCTGCACAACACAACTAATGGTCCCAACCCCATTTATAAGGCAAGAAATCCCACTTATTAAACTTGACAGGACACACCTGTGAAGTGAACACCATTTCCGGTAACTACCTCTTGAAGCTCATCAAGAGAATGCCAAGAGTGTGCAAAGCAGTAATCAAAGCAAAAGGTGGCTACTTTGAAGAACCTAGAATATAAGACATATTTTCAGTTGTTTCACTATTTTTTTGTTAAGTATTTCATTCCACATGTGTTAATTCATAGTTTTGATGCCTTCAATGTGAATCTACAATTTTCAGAGTCATGAAAATAAAGAAAACTCTTTGAATGAAAAGGTGTGTCCAAACTTTTAGCCACTGGGTCTTAGGACTAGTAAAGGAAATGAAAATAGGTTTGGAGCTACAAGACTCAGGCAAAAAGAAATAGAAAAAGAGCACCAGGCACTAATGGATAACATGATATGCTATGTGTACAGTCATGGCCAAAAGTTTTGAGAATGACACCAAAATTATATTTTCACATGATCTGTTGCCCTCTGGTTTTTAATTGTGTTTGTCTGATGTTTAAATCACATACAGAAATATAATTGCAATCATATTATGAGTACCAAAAGGTTATATTGACAGAATGAGTTAATGCAGCAAGTCAATATTTGCAGTGTTGACCCTTCTTCTTCAGGACCTCTGCAATTCTCCCTGGCATGCTCTCAATTCACTTCTGGATCAAATCCTGACTGATAGCTGTCCATTCTTGCATAAGCAATGCTTGCATTTTGCCAGAATTTGTTGGTTTTTGTTTGTCCACTCGTCTCTTGATGATTGCCCACAAGTACTCAATGGGATTACGATCTGGGGAGTTTCCAGGCCATGGACCCAAAATCTCTATGTTTTGTTCCATGAGCCATTTAGTGATCACCTTTGCTTTATGGCAAGGTGCTCCATCTTGCTGGAAAAGGCATAGTTGGGCGCCAAACTGCTCTTGGACAGTTGGGAGAAGTTGCTCTTGGAGGACATTCTGGTACCATTCTATATTCATGACTGTGTTTTTAGGCAAGACTGTGAGTGAGACGATTCCCTTGGCTGAGAAGCAACCCCACACATGAATTGTTTCAGGATGCTTAACAGTTGGCATGAGACAAGACTGGTGGTAGCGCTCACCTCTTCTTCTCCTAATAAGCTGTTTTCCAGATGTCCCAAACAATCGAAAAGGGGATTCATCTGAGAAAATGACTTTACCCCAGTCCTCAGCAGTCCACTCCCTGTACCTTTTGCAGAATATCAGTCGGTCCCTGATGTTTTTTCTGGAGAGAAGTGGCTTCTTTGCTGCCCTCCTTGAAACCAGGCCTTGCTCAAGCAGTCTGCGCCTCACAGTGCGTGCAGAAGCATTCACACCAGCCTGCTGCCATTGCTGAGCTAGCTCGGCACTGCTGGTAGTCCGATCCCGCAGCTGAAACAGTTTTAAGATACGGTCCTGGCGTTTGCTGGTCCTTCTTGGGCGCCATGGAGCCTTTTTGGCAACAATGGAAGCTCTCTCCTTGAAGTTCTTGATGATGCGATAGGTTGTTGACGGAGGTGCAATCTTTGTAGCTGCGATACTCTTCCCTGTTAGGCCATTTTTGTGTAGAGCAATGATGGCTGCACGTGTTTCTTTAGAGATAACCATGGTTAACTGAAGAGAAACAATGATGCCAAGCACCAGCCTCCTTTTAAAGTGTCCAGTGGTGTCATTCTTACTTAATCATGACTGATTGATCGCCAGCCCTGTCCTCATCAACACCCACACCTGTGTTAATGGAACAATCACTAAAACAATGTTAGCTGCTCCCTTTAAGGCAGGAATGCAATGATGTTGAAATGTGTTTTGGAGGTTAAAGTTCATTGTCTTAGCCAATATTGACTTTGCAAGTAATTGCTGTTAAGCTGATCACTCTTTATGACATTCTGGAGTATATGCAAATTGCCATTAGAAAAACTTAAGCAGTAGACTTTGTAAAAATTAATATTTGTAGCATTCTCAAAACTTTTAGCCATGACTGTATAATTAGTGGAAAAAAGCTTACCCATGAAGAGTAAATGAGACTGAATAGACTGTGTCACATAGGCCAGGTAAGAGGAAAACGTCACGGATGGGCGTGCTTGTGCCTGCGCTTGCATGTTAGGTGCATGGTCCAGCGGCCGTGGTATGCTGTGCAGAGGTAAATGCAGGGCATCAGTAAAAAGAGTGGAATCCCAAACCTTAGGTGGAACCCACTGTGTTTATGTTCTTTCATAGTATCATAGTATCATAGTATCATAGTTTTAAGGTTGAAGGGAGACTCTAAGTCCATCTAGTTCAACCCGTAGCCTAACATGTTGATCCAGAGGAAGGCAAAAAACCCCAATATGGCAAACAAGTTCCAGTGGGGAAAAAATTTCCTTCCTGACTCCACATCCGGCAATCAGACTAGTTCCCTGGATCAATACCCTGTCATAAAATCTAATATACATAACTGGTTATATTAAATTTTTCAAGAAAGGCATCCAGGCTCTGCTTAAATGTTAGTAGTGAATCACTCATTACAACATCATGTGGCAGAGAGTTCCATAGTCTCACTGCTCGTACAGTAAAGAATCCTCGTCTGTGATTATGATTAAACCTTCTTTCCTCAAGACGTAGCGGATGCCCCCGTGTTCCAGTCGCAGGCCTAGGTGTAAATAGATCTTTGGAAAGGTCTCTGTACTGTCCCCTCATATATTTATACATTGTGATTAGATCTCCCCTAAGCCTTCGTTTTTCCAGACTAAATAACCCCAAGTTTAATAACCTGTCTTCGTATTGCAGCCCCCCCATTCCTCTAATAATCTTGGTCGCTCTTCTTTGCACCCTCTCCAGTTCAGCTATGTCCTTCTTATATATCGGTGACCAGAATTGTACACAGTATTCTAAGTGCGGTCGCACTAGTGACTTGTACAGAGGTAGAACTATATTTTTTTCATGAACACTTATACCTCTTTTAATACATCCCATTATTTTATTAGCCCTGGCAGCAGCTGCCTGACACTGTCCACTAAAGTGAAGTTTACCATCCACCCATACACCCAAGTCTTTTTCTGTGTCTGTTTTACCCAGTGTTCTACAATTAAGTACATAATCATAAATGTTATTTCCTCTACCCAAGTGCATGACCTTACATTTATCTACATTAAACTTCAATTGCCACTTCTCAGCCCAATCCTCCAATTTACATAAATCTCCCTGTAATATAAAATTATCCTCCTCTGTATTGATTACCCTGCAGAGTTTAGTATCATCTGCAAATATTGAAATTCTACTCCGCATGCCCCCAACAAGGTCATTTATAAATATGTTGAAAAGAAGCGGGCCCAATACTGACCCCTGTGGTACCCCACTATGAACTGAGACCCAGTCCGAGTACGTACCATTAATAACCACCCTTTGTTTCCTATCACTGAGCCAGTTTTTAACCCAGTTACACATATTTTCCCCTATCCCCATTATTCTCATTTTATGTACCAACCTTTTGTGTGGCACCGTATCAAAAGCTTTTGAAAAGTCCATATACACAACATCCACTGCATTTCCCTGGTCCAGGCTTGAACTTACCTCTTCATAGAAGCTGATCAAATTAGTTTGACAGGATCGATCCCTCATAAACCCATGTTGATACTCTGTCATAAGGTTATTTTTCTTGAGATACTCCAGTATAGCATCTCTCAAGAAACCCTCAAGGATTTTACCAACCGTAGAGGTTAAACTTACCGGCCTATAATTTCCCGGCTCAGTTTTTGTCCCCTTTTTGAATATTGGCACCACATTTGCTATGCGCCAGTCCTGCGGTACCGACCCTGTTATTAAGGCCCTGTACCGACCCTGTTATTATTTTGCTTTTTTTTTTTAATGTCGGTAAGGCTGTTTTCTTTTGTGCTGGCTGTTTTATGAAGTTAATAAACCAACTGAAATTTAAATGGAAAGCATTAATGTGACTACCTCAAAATGCAGTGAGTGGATCTGCCACATCACATAGCCAAGATTGGCAGAGTTCCCCAAAAGAGCAACCATTTTCAAAAAAGTCTACTACATAACCTGCTTTCAGAGTTGACCCACATAGTCAAGTTTGACAGAGTTCCCCTACAGGCAACAATTTTCAAAAAGGCCCCTACAAAGCCTGTTTTCCCTGTTGACCCACAGAGCCAAGATGATCGGAGTTCATCCTCAAAACAACAATTTCAACAATATATTCAACAGTTGTGGACTTGTTTGTGTGAAGGAGGACTTTATGCTGATCTGACGGTTGATGGCAATGTTGTGTTACTTTTCTCACTCACTCTATTGTAAAGGTCCTTGTACTTCCTGTTTCCCCCTTCTTTTTGCAGTGCTGAATGACGATGCACATTTAACTCATGTTCTGAGAAGTAAAAACTTGTTTATCCCATATCTGCTCAGTGAAGTTTCTTCTGCGACTGGAAACTAGAAGCTGTGCAACAGGGCCAACTAATGATCTTGAGGGCCACCACTTGTTCACCTTTTTAAAATTTGGACTGAGGACCACCTGTTTACCGTCTTAAAATTTTGAGAGAGGGCAGTCAGATGATCCTCTAAAAATGTTGATTGAGGGCCACATGATGACCCTGTTGATATGGTGGAGGAGGACAAGTTAAAGAAGAGGTGAAAGGAAGGGTTGAATGGAAATACACCAAAATAAAGGAACATTTAAATTGGCTTTAGGTTCTGCTGGTGGCATCCGATGAGATTGAGAAGCCTTGGCAAATCCAGGCCTTGTTCATTTTCATTAGCACTAAAAACCTGCTATGACAAAATAATAACAGCAGGGAAGGTCAAGGCATAGAGGGACAGATCATGCCTTGTGTCCAGCTTGGATTCCCAATAGTTGTGCAGCACAGAGGAATCACAGTATGCACTTGTACCATCTGCTAGGTACTCCTTTACCATCTTCAAAATATATTCCCTTCTTGTCAGACTACGTACCGCATCAGGACCTAAGCATTGGGAGGGTCCCAATGCCCAGACGTTTGATAGTGTTGCCGTGCTTCAGTTGCATCTGGTATGTGTCTCCCTTGTCTCTCCTCCTTGGTTGCACAAGGAACTATAACTTCAGCACCAGCAATGGGAGATGAGAATTTTTATACTAATTGTTTGACTAGGGCCTTCTGGTATTGCACCATTTAGCTAGACCTCTCCACTACAGAAGGAGAGAAAGTTTCAGGGTCGAGAATGGTGAACAAGAAGTAGTGAGTGTTGGCCGAAATGCATATAACGCGAGGGTCATGGGAAAGGCAGCATTACATAAAGTCAGCCATGTGAGCCAGACCGAATAGGAAAGGCTTGCCTGTCCCCACTAAGAGGATGACTCTCCATCTCCTCCCTATCCTCCTCCTCCTCTTCAGTCCATCCATGCTGAATAAACAGTATAAAGCTGGCGTGGGTAGTATTCTCTGTAGTGCAGGCAACCACCTCTTCCTTAACCTCCTCTTCCTCATTATCAACCAATCAACACTGAGAAGATGAGATGAGGCTGGATAGTATGAGTTGGATAGTATCACCCTGTGTACTTTCTTCCTCCATCTCCACCTGGTCCACATGCAAAGCTTCCTCTTTAATTGTGAGTGACAAGTTTTAGAGTAGACACAGAAGCGGAATGGTCAGGGAAATTAGCGTCCTGGCGCACTTGTTCACGTATTGGTCATTAAGTGGACCTTCCAAGTAACTACATTGGTCAGTGCACAGGTGATGTTATGGGAAATATGCTGGTGTAAGGTGGGGATGGCACACCGGCCAAATTAGTGATGGCTGGGGACCGAGTACTGAGAGATGGTTGCTGATATGAGGCTGTGAAAAGCATCAGTGTCCATTAGCCTAAATGACAACATTTCCAGGGCAAGCAGTCTGCAAATGTGCTGTTTAGTGTTTGGGCCTGTGGATGAGTTACTGGGTATGTACATTTGTGTTCCAAGGTCTGGGGTAGGGATAGCTAAAAGCTGTACTGAAACATAAGAGGCGGACATGGTTGCTGATGGCGTTTGTCAATGTGTAACGACAGGTGCAGGGTGGGGGGACAGGGGATTGGTAAGCACATAGCACCGGGGAAGAGGCAGCAGTGTCACCTGCAGACTGTGATTGTGAATTCAGGCTTTTGGTCCACTTAGTCAGGTGCTTTAATGATGTGCCTGAGCATGCTGGTGGTGGTCAGGCTAGTAGTCGTCAGGTCCCTGCTGATCTTGGTATTGCATAGGTTGCAAATGACCATTCGTTTATCATTTACACTTTCTTGAAAAAAGCACCAGACCCGAGAACACCTAACCCTTGGCCCTTGAACTTGCTGCATATGGGTGTTATGGGTAACAGTTGCCTGCCTTCTCCCTTGGGCCACCTCATTGCCTCTTCCTGCCTGTTGCAGTGCTACGTATACCTCCCGCTTCTGCGCTGCTGTCTTTGCTTTGCATGCCACCTTCCGAGGTTGGGTCAGTGACTTCATCGTCCACCACCTCATCTTCCAATTCTGCACTCTAGTTTTCCTGACTTGCTGACTTAACATCATTTGTTTCATCATCATCTACCTCTTGAGACACTAATTGCCATTCCCCACTATTATCTTCTGACCGTGCTGAAATATTTGAGCATTTTTCTCCTGAAATGTGCAGGGTGAGAGGCCAAAATCAATAAACAAAAATGTAAATATTTCCTCAAAGTATCCGATTGTGGGATCAAATGTTTCCTGGGATTTATCCATCATGTTGAGAGGAAGGAGAATAAGCGTGAAGATTATGTAGTCCAGAATCTTAGCAAGTGAGACTGGTCCGTGTGGAAGACATGGTGGTGCTAGTAAACCTACTGGAAGCAATATTTGCCATCCAACTGCCACTTGTTTGTCTTATTCTTGCTTCAAGAATGGTGTCCCGTGTCTTGTGGATGAGCATTTTGGTTGTGCTCCCGCAGCAGGCATAGTTTTACCTGGCCCTCGGCCTCTGTGTGCACCATCAGCAGCACTTCCACTTACCCGTCTCTTGCACATTTTAAATTAGGTAGATCCTATATATACCTGCACACTCTCCTCTACTAGTAGGTAAAACAAAATATTTAGCCCTGAAAAGGACTTTTATTTTTAGGTTACAGCAGCAGTATAAGTATAGAAGGATTGTAAGGTAATAAACCCTACCTATATGCCTCTAATCCTAAACTATCCCTCATCCGTCAGCAATCAATACACTAAATGCAAGTAACAGTGGTTTTACTAAAGAAAGGACAGTATGTAGCCATGAAAAAGATTTTTGTTTTAAGTTGCAGCAGCAGTATTAGTATAGCAGGACTGTAAGGCAATAAACCCTACCTATATGCCTCCTAAACTATCAACCTCTACCAGCTATTCCTACACTGAATGCAGGTAACAAAAGTTTTTCTAAAGAGAGGACAGTATATAACCCTGAAAAGGATTTTTGTTTTAATGGTACAGCAGTGGTATACAATTACTGCAATACCAATGCAACACTGCCTAAATGGCCGAAGTTCCACTTGCATATGACTCGTGTGCGTCTCGCATCGGTATCACCCAGCACGGCCGAACACTCTCCTGATAGGAGTGGGTGGGCTGCATGTATTTCTATGCAGTTGAGGCGATACTGTAAGGAGAGTGTGATGTCGTGTCAGGTGATATCAATTCGAGACTCGTACGAGTCATATGCAAGTGGAACTCCAGCCTATGCCTATAAGTCAGCTTTTCCTCCTAGAACAACTCTCCTTGAGCCTATTTCAGAGGACAGCAGGCCAAGCGTAGCGTCGCCAGGTCTTACAGAAAACCCGATGATGAGTTACGGCCGACTAATCACAGTAATGTCAGTAGCCAAGATGGTTACGGCATTACTGTGCAGGGTGGATTTGATTTAAATCTAACTGATTTAAATCACGATTTAAATCACTAGTCAATCAGGCTTGATTTAAATCAGTGATTTAAATCAAAGGTTCTACCTAAACTAGTTCTTGCTACTTTAACATGCAAGTAGATGAAGATTTTTAGAATCACTTTTTATATTACTTTTTTCTCCCCAGTTTAATGGGTTAATCATTCATATTTGGACACCACTGTTCTGTTGTACTTAGGAAGGAGAAAAATAACCTTGACCTTAATAACAATTTAAATAGATTTATTCAACTGAAACAATAACAACATTACAGCATGTTATTTGCTTAACCCCTTAACGACCTTTGACGTACTGAGTACGTCATGGTGACATGGTGCTAAACGACCCATGACGTACTCAGTACGTCATGGCGAAATCGCGGTCCCGGAGCCCCGGGGAGTGAAATTTGTTTAATTAAACGGTAGATTCGGGAAGGAGGGGACCTCTGCCTGACCTCAGGAGGGGTGGTGCCTCCTCCCCGAACCTACAGAGGCTGTGATTGGCTGACGAATGCCGCTCAGCCAATTACAGCCACTGTAATGTTCCAGCCATTGAAAATGGCTGGAACATTGAAATCCAGCCCTGATCAGTGCTGCTGTAGCACTGGCCATTGACTGGAGCTGGGTGATCGATGCTTCACCCGCCCCCAGCTCTGATTGGAGAGACCGGTCTTGTGACCGCTCTCTCCAATCAATGTGGATCTGCGGCCTGTGACCGTCCCTGGAAGCCGAGGAGAGCGGTAAGTTGTTGTCCCCGCCGCCCGCCCCTGTCCCCGATCGCCCCGCCGCTGCACCCGATCGCCCCGCCGCTGCTCCCGATCCACCGCTGTCCCCGCCGCTGTCTCCGATCGCCCCGCCGCTGCTCCCGATCCACCGCTGTCCCCGGCGCCACGCTCCTGATCCACCGCTGTCCCCGGCGCCATGCTCCCGCTCCACCGCTGTCCCCGCCGCTGCTCCCGCTTCACCGCTGTACCCGCCGCTGTCTCCGATCGCCCCGCCGCTGCTCCTGCTTCACCGCTGTCCCCGCCGCTGCTCCCGATGCACCGCTGTCCCCGCCGCTGTCTCCGATCGCCCCGCCGCTGCTCCCGCTTCACCGCTGTCCCCGCCGCTGCTCCCGATGCACCGCTGTCCCCGCCGCTGTCTCCGATCGCCCTGCCGCTGCTCCCGCTTCACCGCTGTCCCCGCTGCTGCTCCCGATGCACCGCTGTCCCGCCGCTGTCTCCGATCGCCCCGCCGCTGCTCCCGCTTCACCGCTGTCCCCGCCGCTGCTCCCGATGCACCGCTGTCCCCGCCGCTGTCTCCGATCGCCCCGCCGCCGCTATGCTCGCCACTGTCCCCGCCGCCGTCGCACCCACCTTTTTCAGCCGCTGCTGCCCCCGAATCGGCCCCCACTGTTCCCGATCGGCGGCCGCCGCCTCCTTCATCGGCTGCCCCTTCTCCATCGCCACACCTCCTATCCCTCCATGTGCTGCAAGCCACCCTCCCCCCACGTGGGGGGAGGGTGGCTTGCAGCACATGTGGGGGGAGGGTGGCTGGCTTGCAGCACATGTGGGGGGAGGGTGGCTTGCAGCACATGTGGGGGGAGGGTGGCTGGCTTGCAGCACATGTGGGGGGAGGGTGGCTGGCTTGCAGCACATGTAGGGGGAGGGTGGCTGGCTTGCAGCACATGTGGGGGGAGGGTGGCTGGCTTGCAGCACATGTGGGGGGAGGGTGGCTGGCTTGCAGCACATGTGGGGGGAGGGTGGCTGGCTTGCAGCACATGTGGGGGGAGGGTGGCTGGCTTGCAGCACATGTGGGGGGAGGGTGGCTGGCTTGCAGCACATGTAGGGGGAGGGTGGCTGGCTTGCAGCACATGTGGGGGGAGGGTGGCTGGCTTGCAGCACATGTGGGGGGAGGGTGGCTGGCTTGCAGCACATGTGCTGCAAGCCAGCCACCCTCCCCCCACATGTGCTGCAAGCCACCCTCCCCCCACATGTGCTGCAAGCCACCCTCCCCCCGGGGCCCCCCCTCCTCCATGTGCCATCTCTCTCTCCCATCAGACTCTGCCCCCCTCCCCGATCTGCTGCCTGCTCTCTCCCATTTTCCATCTACTGCCCCCTCTCACCCTCCTCGATCTGTTGCCTCCTTCATCTGCTGCCTCTTCTGTCTGCTGTGATCCTGCTGCCTAGATCCATCCTGTAAGGTAGGTATCCCCATCTCACCTCCCCCCCCATCCTCTGCCGCTCCTCCATCCGCTGCGCCATTTCCCATCCATCCGCTGCGTCATTTCCCATCATCCATCCGCTGCGCCCTTTCCCATCCTCTGCCGCTCCTCCACCCGCTGCGCCCTTTCCCATCTTCCATCCGCTGCGCCCTTTCTCATCTGCCGCCCCGCCCTCTCGCATCGCATTATCCAGCGCAGTTGCTCGCTTCCAGACTGCAGTGGATGATGCGATGCGAGACTCGTGCATTGCTCTCACATTTAGCACTGGTCTTAGTGGCAGGCGCTCTTTTTTTTTTTTTTTTTTACTGATGTCTGTATTTTTTATTTCGCCAAACTAATTTTTTTTGTATGGGGGGGGTCTAGTTTCCAAAATCGGATCACATGTGGGGGAGCTCCATTGTTTAGGCACCTCAGGGGGTCTCCAAATGAAACATGGCGTCTGCTAATAATTCCAATCAATTTTACTGTGAAATGGCGCTCCTTCTCTTCTGAGCCCCGCCGTACGCCCAAACAATTGATTTCCACCACATATGAGGTATCGTCGTACTCAGGAGAAATTGCACAATACATTTTATGGTGCATTTTTTCCTGATGCCCTTGTGGAAAAAAAAGCTACCTGTTTGAAAAAACAATTTTGTGGTAAAAAAAAGAATAAAATATTTTCACGGCTGAACATTACAAACGTTTGTGAAGCCTCCAGGGGTTCAAAGTGCTCACTAAACAGCTAGATAAATTCCATGAGGGGTCTAGTTTCCAAAATGGGGTCAATTGTGGGGGAGCTCCATTGTTTAGGCACTTCAGGGGGGGTCTCCAAACGCAACATGGCGTCCGCTAATAATTCCAACCAATTTTGCTGTGAAATGGCGCTCCTTGCCTTCCGAGTCCTGCCGTGCGCCCAAACATTTGATTTCCACCACATATGGGGTATCTGCGTACTCAGGAGAAAATGCACAATACATTTTATGGTGCATTTTTTCCTGATACCCTTGTGATAAAAAAAGCTACCTGGTTGAAGCAACAGTTTTGTGGTAAAAAAATTTTTTTTTCTTTTTACGGCTCAACGTTATAAACTTCTGTGAAGCCCCCAGGGGTTCAAAGTGCACATCAAACATCTAGAAAAAATATTTGAGGGCTCTAGTTTCCAAAATGGGGTCACTTATGGGGGAGCTCCATTGTTTAGGCACCTCGGGGAGTCTTCAAACCTGACATGGTGTCCGCTAATGAGTGCAGCTAATTTTGCACTCAAAAATTCAAATGGCGCTCCTTGCCTTCCGAGTCCTGCTGTGTGCCCAAACATTTGATTACCACCACATATGGGGTATCTGCGTACTCAGGAGAAAATGCACAATACATTTTATGGTGCATTTTTTCCTGATACCCTTGTGAAAATACTAATTTTTATGGCTAAAGTAACATTTTTGTGTTAAAAAAGTAAAATTTTCATTTTTTCGTCTACATTGCTTTGGTTGCTGTGAAGCTCCTAAAGGGTTAATAAACTTCTTGGATGTGGTTTTGAGCAGAGTGAGGGGTGCAGATTTTAGAATTGGGTCACTTTTGGGTATTTTCTGTCGCCTAGGTTTCTCAAATCACTCCAAATGTGATGTGGTACCTAAAAAATTTTTTTTTGTAAATTTTGTTGGAAAAATGAGAAATTGGTGATGAACTTTGAACCCTTCTATCTTCCTAACGGAATTTTTTTTTTTTTCAAAAATTGCGCTGGTGTAAAGTAGACATGTGGGAAATGTTATTTAGTAACTTTTTTGTGTGACATATCTCTCAGATTTATGGGCATAAAATTTCAAATTTTGAAAATTGCAAAATTTTCAAAATTTTCGCCAAATTTCCGAAATTTTCACAAATAAACGTAAAACATATCGGCCTAAATTTACCACTGACATGAAGTACAATATGTCACGAAAAAACAATCTCAGAATCGCCAGGATCCGTTGAAGTGTTCCAGAGTTATAACCTGTCAAAGTGACACTGGTCAAAATTGCAAAAAATGGCCGGGTCTTTAAGGTGAAAACAGGCTGGGGGCTGAAGGGGTTAAACAAACATCCATGTTTGTTAACTAATTTGGCTAAACAAAATATTATATATTATATATTAAATATTATTATATATATAAAAATATATATATTTTAAGAAACTTAGACTGTCAGCCCAGCCGACACATGAAAAACTTAAATACTACTGTCCCCTGTAGCTCACTTGTCGTCATCTTCATCATCATCTTCTTTGTTCCTATTCATAATCTGGAAAAGAAAAACAAGCTTTCCTGCTTTATTGGGTCCCACCGATTTCTCAATTTAGAATGAATGAGTCCAAAGGAAGAGAATATTCTTTCAACGCCTGCAGAAGAAGCTACTGCTGTTAAAAGTGAAATCATTACTTGAACAGTCTCTAAATCCAAGCGCTTAAGTGACTTCCACCAGTTTACTGGTGTGACCTTCCTTAAAATATCTTCAGCAAACATATATTTCTTGAATGGTTCCCCCTTAGCTCTGAAGTTTATTATAGTTGGCATTAAAGATGGATGATTGCTGGATACCCATGTCATAGCTAACTCCTCTTCCTCAGCACTTAGGTTTTGACCCTGATATTGGATATTGACAATATTTGCCAAAAAATGAGCTGGAGTCAGTGCTTGTCCCATTCGTTTGTTTACTGCTTGTAATTTAATTCTGTTCATGTGTAGTTCTGTTTTTAAGTGTTCACTCAGTTCCTTCCAAATTTCAACAGCATCCGCAATAAAACAGCTATTTTTCTGTATTTTGTTTAAAGCTTGAGAGATGGGTTTCAGGAAGCTCAGCATATGTTCAACATTTCTCTTAAGCCCAATGTTGAGGATTTTGGCTGTGACAGTGCCATCTATTTTATCTCGATTTTCTTCACAAAGTGTCATCAGAATAGGCCAGTTTTTGATATGCTGCTCAAAATAGTCCACCACAGAGTTCCATCTAACATCTTGTGGGAGCGTTAGCTTGGTTCCACCCATCCTTTTCAGAGCTGCTGCAGCAAAATGATTATTACGGAAGTATTTAGCAATTTCAACAACATTAGCTTTTATTTCTGGAACACTTAAGTCTTTGGCTAAGAGGTGCAGCAAATGAGCACTGCAACCATATGTTATTAGCAGCTTTGTATTCCCTCCTTGCTCTTCTAAATCTCTTCTCATCTTGGATACGTTTGCAGCATTGTCAGTGACCAAACTGCGTACTAGACATTTGAATTTTTGTTCACATGTCGTTATAGCTTTTACTGCCACTTCTTGTAAGTATTCTGCTGTGTGTGCATTTCCTGACGTATCAGTTTTGTGCAAGGAAGACTTTACCTTCTTCTGTTGTTATACAAGCACATACAATAGGATCATTGTGGACATTACTCCACCCATCAATACTTAGGTTAACAATTTTACCCTCCAGAGCTGTTGCACATTGCTCCATTTCTCTGTCATACACTTGATCCAGCAGTTTCCCTGCAACATCAGCTCTGCTGGGTGGACTGTATCCTGGTCTCAGTGACTGAACCATATTAATGAAATGTGGGTTCTCAGTCAGACGGAAAGAAGAGTTCGTTGAATAAATAAACTGGGCAATTTTTTCATCAATCAACTCTTTTTCTAATCTGCTAGTTCTTATCACAAACCTATCTATGGTGGTTCCAGGAGGTAAAGGTTTTTTCTTCCTTTTGGGTGATGGTGATATGTGGCTGTGGGTGTCTGATGAGGATGCTGCTGCTAATGAAGCACTATCCTGGATGGATAACTCTGAAACTGTAGAACAGGATGATGGTGATCTTGGAGGTGGATAGTTTCCAGAATCCATGAATTCCCCTAAACAAAAAAAGTCAATGCTGTTATTTTATTGTTTATTATACAATTTCTGCTTATTGTACACAACACATCACTGCTCCTGCCCCAAAAGGAATATTTGTTTTTCTTCATAACTGTACCAAATGACAGTAACATGCAGTAATAATAAGAAATATAATTTTTCTCACACATGACAGTTCAGTCTTTAGAAATAGGATTCAATAAAAATGTTTACCAACCTGAAGATCCTGCCTGTTCAGAAGTGTTTCTTTGGTCATCTTCATCACCGCACTTCTCATGATGTTGCCTCATTCGCGCCACCAGGCCTTGCATCTCTTTGTTGCATCGTTTGCATTTTGCACGCATGCCTGCATTACCGATAGGCGAAGGAGCTTCATTAAAATATTCCCAAACTGGGTCTCTTTTACGGCCTGCTGCCATTATAAGGAAAGAATGTAATAAACCTCAGATCGTACACACAAACAGATCCAGACTTGTCTGTCTGTGGCTATGCTGCAGTATTGTGCTCAAAGTTTCGCTTTCATTTTCTTGTCTGCTTGCCCTTCCTCCTCCTCACACTTAGATTCACATTCTTCTTGTGTTGTGCAGATCTATTCCACTCCAAACAATCAGAAACATATTGTCTAACTTCTTGGACTTGGCACTGAAGGGGTTGATGCTGTATTCATAGGTTTGTAGAACAATAGGATTAAGGTCTTTTTCTCAACTCTGTTCATGTTGTAATATTTTTGCCGTGAAGAAGAGGCTGGGACCTCTGCGGAGTCAAATTCAGTTTTGAGAACTGCGTAAGTAA
The DNA here is from genome assembly GCF_048569485.1 of Anomaloglossus baeobatrachus. Classification (NCBI taxonomy): domain Eukaryota; kingdom Metazoa; phylum Chordata; class Amphibia; order Anura; family Aromobatidae; genus Anomaloglossus; species Anomaloglossus baeobatrachus. Next base: position 506,261,394 of record NC_134357.1, on the reverse strand, counting down.
AGCAAGCGTCTGTGATAATATAGGCGAGAAACTGCCCACTAATCCTACAGAAACCTCTGGAAGAGCATGGCATTGTGAATGTTACACATATACAGCCTTTATTCTACTGAGTTAAACAACTAAGCTTTATCTCATGATGGAAGAACCTTTGGATGGTAAAATATTTTCCTCAAAAAGCAGTTTATTGAAAAAAATCCGATTTAAATCAAAAAAATCCGACTTAAATCAAAAAAATCCGATTTTTTAAAAAAAACATTGATTTTTATCCACCCTGTTACTGTGTATGGCAGACAATCCGTGTATGTTGATTGGCTGTCTAAAAGCACCAAAATATGGAAGGGGGGAACTCAAGCATGGAGCTCAATCAACCGAGATGCTTAATCGATTAACAAGCGTACCCAAGCACCCCAATGCTCGATCGAGTATCAATCAGTGGCGAGCACTCTTGTTCATCACTAATGATTACCCTAGAAACTGCCCTCATCCCGTATAGCAGAATCTCTCTATTGCCAATGTCAAATAATATGGTAAAAAGCGAGAAAGAAATGTAAAATATGTTTTACACGTTTATATGAACAATGTGTATTATTTAGATACTAATTAGTTTTCACTAAAAAATGATTAATGGCAATTATTTACATTTTCTAATAATCATTTACAGTTCTAAATTGTTTTCCCTTTCTTTTGGAGAACTTACCATAACTTGTATTTTTTTTTACATTTTGTCAATAAAACAAATAAAGAAAATGGCTACTTCCCTGTGTGGGTTTTTGGAAATGTGTAATAAAACTCATTTTCCTATTAAACATTTCCCACTATTTCAACATGACAATTGTTTTTCCTCTATGTGACTTCTCTAATGTATAACAAGCTTTAATTTTTCTGCAAAATATTTTCCACAGTCTAAAAATGGAAATGGTTTCTGTCCTGTATAAGTTCTTTGTTGTTTAACAAAATGGTGTTTTACTGTAAAACATTTCCTTCATTGTGAACACAAATATGATATCTATCGTATGTGAATTCTCTCATGCACAATTAACACTGATTTTCGATTAAAAGATTTTCCACATTCAGAGCATGAAAACAACTTGCTGCCTGAGTGACTTATCTGATGTGTAACCAGACTTGATTTCTCTGTAAAAAATTTCCCACATTCTAAACATGAAAAAGGCTTCTCTCCTGTGTGACTTCTCTGATGTGTAACAAGATGTGCTTTTTGGTTAAAACATTTCCCACATTCTGAACAAGAAAATGGCTTCTCCCCTGTGTGACTTCTCTGATGTCTAACAAGACTTGTTTTCCGAGTAAAACATTTCCCACATTCTAAACATGAAAATGGCTTCTTCCCTGTGTGAATTAGCTGATGTCTAATAAAAACTGATTGTTGTTTAAACAATTTCCCACATTCTGAACATGAAAATGGCCTCTCCCCTGTGTGAATTCTCTGATGAGTTACAAGTTTGGATTTCTCATTGTAACATTTCCCACATTCTGAACATGAAAATGGCTTCACCCCTGTGTGAATTCTCAGATGTATATTAAGATTTGTTTTTCTAGTAAAACATTTCCCACATTCTGAACATGAAAATGGCTTCTTCCCTGTGTGTATTAGATGATGTGTAGCAAGACATGATTTGTCTGTAAAATATTTTCCACATTCTGAACATGAATATAGCATTTTCCCTGTGTGATTTCTCTGATGTTTAACAAGTACAGATTTATGACTATAATGTTTTCCACATTCTGGACATGAGTATGGCTTCTCTCCTGTGTGACTTCTCCGATGATTAACAAGATAGGATTTACGATTAAAACATTTTCCACATTCTGAGCATAAAAATGGTTTCTCCCCTTTGTAAGTTATTTTATGTTCTACAGCCCATCTGTCACTTTTGGTTTTTATATTTGTCTTTGATGAAGCAGAAAAAAGGAGCTGTTGAAAAGGATCAGAGGACATATTTTTTCTAGGAAGGTCTTGATGTCTATCTGTTATAATTATATGTTCTTCACAAGTATCTGGTGTGATACCAAGATTATCTGCTGCAAATTCATAGAATATCAGACGTCCCTCTGAACTCCTGGTACAGCCATCTGCCAAAAATAAAAATATTATTATTTTCCAGTAACACTGAATTGGAATTATATTACTATTTATACTATTATATACCTTATAGCATTTCCATGCAAACTACATTACAATTAAATTATTGACAGACTAAGACAATAGAGTACAAAAGAGGAACTGAAAGATAATAGTTTTAGCCCACCAGGTTATGTCCTCACTTCTCTATCGTTGCCAATCCTCTCTGTAGGTTTATTTTTCACTGTATCTGTCATGAATCTGTCCAGATACATGTTCAGAGAAGATACATAAAAAGGAATCTATAATCAGTTTTATTAGGTGATGCCATCTCATACCTTTTTTGAAAGGTATAAGCACTATAACAAAGAGCAAAGCACATTGGAGCACATAAGACATGGCTTTGGAGAAAAAGTAATGTTTTGTATTTTTTTTAATGTAACTAAGCAGTGAATACAAGAAAAGAGAACAAGTCCATCATATTTGATATATGCCATGCAAGCCAAAAGAAACTTTGAATGAACATATCAATATCAACATATCAATATGGGAACACTGGGGTATCTGGAAAAAAAAAAAGAATTTCCAGCAGTGTCCTCTGTAAACATAGTTGCCCATCCCTGGTTCTTTTGTAGATCACTTAGCCTTACAGTGGTGCTTGAAAGTTTGTGAATCCCTAAACATTTTTCATATTTCTGCATAAATTTGACCTACAACTACATCAGATTTTCACGCTAAAAGTAGATAAAGAGAGTCTTGTATTTGTATGATCTAGGAGGACACATGCTTAGGCTGATTATATTCTAAATTTATAGGAATGCTTCATTTTCTGGTGGGACCTTCTTATACTAATTATTTCCTACTTATTCATAAATTAGCTCCTCAGGTGTGTGTAGTATGAATGGAGCTTGTGGCACCCACAAATTCATCAAAGGTTATGCCATGCTAGTGCATAACTTACACCAGTCAAAAATGTTGCTCCAGTTCGTCCCTGACTTGGTTACCATTTCTGGTGAGGGGCTCAGAGGCACCCACTACTGAAAGATGAGGCAAATTAATTAAAGTAGGCGAAGGCCCACATGGCAGGGGTTGGTCCATGAGGGAATGAAAAGGGGCTGGTGTTGTGAACAGGGAAATAAGAGGGGGAGGGGTGTCGGACATTGGGGATATATAAGGAAAAGTCTGGGAAAAGGGGCCATTTTGTGGTGAGCACACAGAATTACACAGAATACAGTTATTTTACTATCCAGTGACTGAAACATGTGACTTAACATCAACGTACCAGAACACCCTGTTAAAAAATAACTTTTAATAAATAGATCTAAAATTAGAGCCCACAAAAAAGACACACATATAAGTTAGAGTCATGTAAATATTGTAAGGTACCTAAATAGGTCAGAGGGTTGTCCTGGCAAAAAATAATAGTTATAACAAACTGACATGCATAATATTACGTACAAAATGTGAATTCAACAGGTTAGGAAATTAACAATTTTTCTCAATCAAGTAAGTCCATCCCTGTAATGCCAGTGCATAATAAACATACAAATTTCAAAATTGAGAGGGGTGATACCACGTTCATCAAGAGGACTATATCTATATATATATATATATATAAATATATATATATATATATATATATATATATCTATATATCAACAGCTAGCCCTGATGAGCCCTAGAGGTCCCTACCTATCAATGGAAGGTATGACACCGTAAATTTTTTGGGCACCCCCATTGACCGGAGGCCTTAAAGCGACCTTAAGATAACCCTACTCAGACTAAAGCACCTAACACCAGAGATATGAAAAATTTAAGGTACTTATCTAATTGGTCGAGTCTATGATATAACAGGGTGACCAATCCTAAACCGTCCTGACAAGTTTCTCCCAAGCGGTGGATACACCCAGGTTCATGAAAGGACATGTACCACAGGGGTCCAAGGTCCAGAGACTCCCAAAAGAAGGCTGTGCCCAGGACTGATCTCAGGGCGCCCAAAACATTTACGGTGTCATACCCTCCATTGATAGGTAGGGGCCTATAGGGCTCATCAGGGCTAGCTGTTGAAGTATCTACATATATACTGTATATAGTCCTCTTGATGAAAGTGGTATCACCCCTCTCAATTTTGAAATTTGTATGTTTATTATGCACTGAGATTACAGGGATGGACTTACTTGATTGATAAAAATTGTTAATTTCCTAACCTGTTGTATTCACATTTTGCACATAATATTGTGCATGTCAATTTATTTTAACTGTTTTTTTGACAGGACGACCCCCTGACCTATTTAGGTACCTTACTATATTTACACGACTCTAACTTATATGTGTGTCTTTTTTGTGGGCTCTAATTTTAGATACATTTATTAAAAGTTATTTTTTAATAGGGTTTTCTGGTACGTTGAGGTTGTTTTGTCTATATTCACCCTGTTGCTATGGCTGTGGTTTTTTGAGAAACTTGCGACTTCTCTGCACTTAGCGGTCACTACTCACCTGCGGTGCGGTTATCTGTAGGAATCTCCTCTTTACACCGCTCATTACCCCTCATATATGTCTCTGTAGTATTGATATGGGTCAGATCTTTACCCTGAAAAAAATGTTGTAAAAGTCACAGATAAATAAATGTTTGGTGAAATGATTTTGAAAAACAGCAAAAATCAATCAAAATCCAACCTATTGATTCCGTTATCCAACCAGCTCGATAACCAGAAAATTGTGAGAAGATCCAGACAACATCTAATGTTTATGATCAGCTTTATCCTGTAATCTCCACCCAATATAAAACATAGACTGAATGGCCACAGTATTCTAGATGTCACGTCAAGTTCCGCACATGTCACATCCCTGCACCTGGCTGCAGTCTTCCTGACTCACTGAGCTGTGGGCGGTGTTTCACCGCTTGTCACAGCGCAGCGCGTCTCCTGCTTGCAGCGTTCTGCTGTGAGGGAGGAGGGAGCGGGGAGCAGATGGGCTGTGACGAGCGTTGCAACACAGTGAGTCAGGAAGACTGCAGCCAGCCGCAGGGATGTGACGTGTGCGGAACTTGACGTGACGTCACCAGAGCGGGGAACAGCGGTCTGCAATAGCGCCTCTCACAGGCACTATTGCCAACATAAGGTATTTGAGAGAAACATTGTTTCTCAATAAAATATCGAACTAGACAATAAAAAATATGGGTGAACCACCCCTTTAACCATACAACAACAGTACTTTGCATCAGACTCCTGTAACACCAGTATATCCTGCAGCATCACAAACAAAGCTTTATGTCACACAGCAATTCTCTTCAGGGAGTGCTTCTGTCGCGGGCGGAGGAGGGGACGCTGCGCTCTCCCACTGCTCGGGTCCGGCCGCTGCTGCTGCTCGGTGGTGGCTCGAGCGGTGGGCCGGATCCCGGGGACTCGAGCGGCGCTCCTCGCCCGTGAGTGAAAAGGGGGGATTTTGATTGTGGGGATTTGATTATTGTCCGTGACGCCACCCACGGTTGTGGTGATATTGGTGACACCACCGCTGCTCTAGACGGGGATCCCGGGAGCGGTGACAGGGAGCAGCTTTGTTGTTAGTTCTCCCCTCCGTGGATAGGGGGTTGGTTGTCCCGGGGCCCGGTGATAGGGGTAGGGATGGACGGCAGGCGGGTTACAGGGCCTGGTGAGGTGCAGGGTCGCGGGGGCAGCGCTGTGCCGCACGGCACGGTGGTACTCACTCAGCCAATGATGAGGACACAGTTCTCGGTAAAACACACGGCTGGATGGACGGGTCCCACAGACGGCTGCGGTGTTGTTTCTCCCGGCAGGTTGATGGTGACTGCCTTTCCCTGCACCTATGTACGGTAGATGGTTCCAATGGGTTCCCACCGGTAACCCGCTCCCCAGCTTGGATATGGGCTGGAGGAGCCCCTTTTGCCCGCAGGCTCTGGCCCTGGGAAACGGTTGCCTTGGCGGTGGCGGTGTCTCCCTCTCTTGGTTGGACTGTTGCCTTCTGTCGGGACTTGGCTGCTGGGAAACCCAGGAGGTTCCCTTCACTAAGGAATTCAGCAAATTCACGGCGACTCCTAGCCTTGCCGGGGTCCGTAAGCCCCTGCCAGATGGTGCTGGCTTCTCTTTGCGTACCAGTCCGGTACCGCCGGGCCACCGCCCGTCCACGGTCCTTACGGTAGACTCCGATAGGCCACTCCTGCAGACGGTCACCACCGTCTGCCAACCTTGCTGATCCGTCCGGGCCACACACCCGGACCAACTTTTGTCTGCTCACTTGCCACTTTCCTTCCTTCCACTTTCACCTCCAAAACTAAACTGTCTACTTTTCCCGCCTCCAGGACTGTGAACTCCTCGGTGGGCGGGGCCAACCGCCTGGCCCACCCCCTGGTGTGGACAGCAGCCCCTGGAGGAAGGCAACAAGGGTTTTGTGTCTGACTTCGGTGTGCCTGACCGGGAGTGTGGGGTGTGTAGGTGTTGTGCTCTGTGGCCCCTGGCTTGTCCAGGGCGCCACACTTCCACTATTTTACACCATGAAGGTGACAGTGAAACATTGTTTCTCAATATAATATAGAACTAGACAATAATGACTAGACAATGTTTCATTGTAATCATTGTTATATGAAAAGTTAAGGCGTTTAGACAGCTGGGCAGGGGAGAGTTAGAGAGTCAGCCCTGCAGTTGGAGAAGACTTGGGAGATGTTTCTAGGTGGTTCACTGTATATACAATATACTGTAATTGAAGTGCACGTTTACTATGTGGGGCTTTGTAGAGTGAGGTTGTGGCACCACCTACTGTTCATTGTCTGTGTTCAGAAAACTCTTTAGGAATTGGAGCGTTAGAAATAGCTTTTGAAGAAAGAAGTTGTTCAAAGCTATTCAGATTGCTCAATCTTCCCATTTTGAAATCTGATCACTCCAATTTATGCTGCACTCTGTGTCATCTGTCTAATAAGTTTCAGATGGGAGCGTGAAAGTGTCTGAAATTAGTTGGCCATTCAGTGTATAATACTGGTGGAAATAAAAAGACTGAACACAAGACCTTCACAGCCGTCTACACATCATAGGGAGATTTCATGACACCTTCGTTCCATCTACCTGATCATCCTGAGGAACATTGGGATTTTCTTCTTTACAGTCCTGTGGAAGAAGAGGACGGGGACATCTTTCTGGTGTTGTCCTCTCACTGGATAGAACTGGAGGAAACACATACAGGGACTGAATTCATTCTTTACATACAGATAATTATAGGCCGTGTGTATTTAGTCCTGTCTATTACCTGGTGATGTGAGGGGCTGGGGAACCTCCATCATGACGTCCTTGTACAGATATTTGTGTCCTTCTAAATACTCCCACTCCTCCATGGAGAAATAAACGGTGAGGTCCTGACACCTTATAGGAACCTGACACATACAATGATACCGTCATCCCCCGATCCCTTCATACGTTACTATATAATGTCCCAGCATTCCCAGCAGTGTCACCTCTCCAGTCAGCAGCTCAATCATCTTGTAGGTGAGTTCTAGGAGCTTCTGGTCATTGATGTCCTCATGTATCAGGTGAGGTGGAGGCCCCATGATTGGGCTCAGGGGTCTTCCCCATCCCTCAGTCACAGGGTGCTGACAGTGCTCACTAGAGGTCTTCTTCACTACTGTGTAATCCTGGTTATGGAGAGACACATTAATAAATCTCACTACAGACATTTCCAGAGTCCTCACCTCTCCAGTTCTGTCCATCTGTTATTCCCATAGATAAGAATGATGTAATGTGACGTCATCAGAATCTCTCACCTCTCCATTAAGCCAGAAGAGGATCTCTAGGGTGAGGTGTAACATCCTCTCCGCCATTTTGTCCCTGTCCTTATCCATCGTTGACGAAGCAATCGGGGAAATTCTCTTACACAGAAGGTCTCCACTGAGAAGATCCAATATTGTAGGGACCTGAATGAGGAGAAGATGACAATGTAACATCATAAAGATCCGAAGTAAGAAATCTCCAGAGGTGTTAGGCTGGAAACACATCTATGCGAGTAAAATCGGTCCGAGTGAGCTGAAAAAAACTCGGCTGATTTTAGTTCACGTTAGGTCAGAGTGCAATGCAACTGCACTGCGATCCTGAGATTGTTCTCATGATTGCAGTGCGTGTGCAATACGTGTGATCCGTGTGGGATCCTTTTTTTTTCTCAGCAGCTGTCATCTGCCATTCAGCTCTGCTACATGGCCGCTGACAGCCATGTAGCAGAGCTGAATGGCAGATGACAGCAGACACAGACAGAGCCGCACGATCACAATGAACTCGGGTGAACTTCACCCGACTTCATTGTCATGCCACGGCTCTGTCTGTGTCGCGTCCTGATTAGCGGTCACCCGTGAAGGACTCACCGGTGACCGCTAATCCCGAGTGACTGAATTGATTAGCGCGATTAGCGCTGCCGTCACTCAGGTTACCCGCGGCCAGCTGGATCCTCCCCCCGTGACCGCAACTCACTTGTGACTTCATCGCTGTCACTCGGGCGACTTGCTGTCACTGTTGGAGGATCCAGCGGTGGCCACGAGTTACCTGACTGACATCAGCTGATCGCGCTTCTCACCTCAGTTGCTGCGTGGAGCTGACAGGAGCGGCGGTGTCTTCTGCAGCTCCTGTCACCTTCATGTAGCAGAGCTGAGAGCGTCGAGGGACCTCCGTGGATTACGTCGGACAACGATGTTTTTTTTGCGTACTTAATAAAGTGGTGAACGAGGGTCTTTGTTATTGTTTATTATTTCAAATAAAGGATTTTTTCACTGTGTGTTTATTAACTTTAATTTACAGGTTAATCATTGGGGGTGTCTCATAGATGCCTGCAATGATTAATCTAGGATTTAGTGGCAGCAAAGGGCTGCCATTAACTCCTTATTACACCGATTGCCAACGCACCAGGGCAAATCGGGAAGAGCCGGGTACAGTCCCAGAACTGTCGCATATACTGTATGCGGCAATTCTGGGCGGCTGCTGACTGATATTGTTAGGCTGGGGGGCTCCCCATAACGTGGAGCTCCCCATCCTGAGAATACCAGCCTTCAGCCGTATGGCTTCATCTGGCTGGTATTAAAATTGGGGGGACCGCAGGTCGTTTTTTTAATTATTTATTTATTTATTTTACTGCTCAGCATAGACACGCCCACTGGCTGCTGTGATTGGTTGCAGTGAGACAGCTGTCACTCAGCGTGGGGGCGTGTCTGACTGAAACCAATCATAGGTGCCGGTGGGCGGGTAAAGCAGGGAATACGAGATTGAATAATGAGTGGCCGGCTTTTTCAAAAGAGGAGAAGCCGCTGGAGCAGTGTGAACGCCGTGCAGCGCCGCGCCGGTGATCGGTGAGTATGAGAGAGGGGAGGGAGAGGGATAGACCGACATGGACAGAGAGAGAGGGACAGAGATAGTGAACGACCGACAGACCGATCGTCAGAGAGAGAATAGAGAGCGAGAGGGAGAGACCGACTGACAGAGAATAGTGATTGACCGACATTGTGAGACATCCCTCGTTTCCAGTGTTTTAGGAAACATGCGAGAAATGTATTTAGAAAATCGGATGTTACTAGGATGGTGTGAGTGCCGTCCCGTGACATCCGATTTTTTTTACACGCTCCCATAGACTTGCATTGGAGAGACTTGCAGTAGAAACTCGCAAAAAAGCAGCATGCTGCGATTTTTTTCTCAGTCCGATTTGGACTGAGTAAAAAAAAATAAATCGCAAATTCGAGCTGAATCATTCACTAACATGTGTCCGATTCCAATGCGAGATTTTCTCGCATTGCTCTACTGCGAGTAACTTGCAAGTGAGAAGCAGCCCTTACGGTAACACCCTGGGGTCGGGGGGGGGTTTCACTCGTCGCCGGGCTGGGGGTGCAAATCCTCTGCGTCGTCACAGGCTGGCCTGGCCCGGTTTCGTGACCCCAAGGCTTACAGAAGGGAGGGAAGGTGGTGGACAGGAGCAAGGATGGAGGATGGGGGTGGTAGTGACGGTTAGGAAAGTCTTTTTAGATCGTGACACTACCTGTGGTCCGCAGCCAGAGATGGGCTGCCGCTGCGGGTGTTGCTCTCCGGGGCTGATGGTAAAGCTCGCAGCCGGGATGGTGTCGCTCCCCAAAGGCGGAGTGGGGTTACCCCGGGGAAGATGATGGAGGACGGACAGGGGTGGTGGTAGTCCCCGTTGGCACCGCAGGGCTGGGCGACGGCGAAGGAGAGGCAGAGACGGGGGCTGCGGTTCCAGGTCTTTTACTCACTGATAGTTCAGGCGCTGCCCCAAAGTACCAGTCTCCACGATAGGTTCCAGCCGATCCCGAATCGGCAGAAGGTCAGGTCTGGTGTGTGTCAGCCTATGGGCCCTTCCTCCTTTGATGCGCTAAGTATCGGATCCCGGTGGCATCAAGCACTTAGGGATCCCGGAGTCAGTAGAGTGTCCCGTCCTGTATGCTGATAGTGCGGTTCCGATGTGGGGCCGTTCGAAGAGCTCAGCCCGGGATCCTATGTGCTATTTGGCTCCAGGAATAGTGAGACATGTCCGGTGACTTTTCTAGCCTGTTCCCGCGACCCTTGCAGAGTTGGTAGACAACCTGAAGTATGCCTGCCCTGGGGTTCTGTACCCTGACAGCGCCGGTCATGTGGAAGCAGCCTCCTGCTTCTCCCCAGCGGCCGTGTTGTAACACCTTGGCCCACAGAGCTGCCTCGCACGTCTGCTCTGTTCGGCATCTGTAGCTGCTCTCTCTTTGCTAGTTGTGTTGTGAGTCCGAAGCTGTTGCCACCAGCCGCTGCCACCAGCTGGTTCACTACTCTCACTAGGTCAACCCGCTTCTTTCCCTGTGTGCTCCTAACTTCCCCTGGTGGTTGCTTCTCCCTGACCCCGAGTCCTGGCTCCAGTGGATCGGGAGCCCCTAGTGCGGTGGCGTCCTGTAAACCCAACCGCTGGGGTGACCCTCTTCTGTGACCCGGTCCCCATTGGGGAGGGCAACCCACTGTTTATGTATGTGTATGTTAGTGGAACTGGTGCCGACCTTCCTTGGACCCGGGTTAAGTACTACACCCTAAAGGAGGTGCAGTACCCTGTGGCGCCTGAAGCCTTAGGGGCGCCACATTACCGGCTTCACATGATGACTACATCCAGTTCTGGCTCTGTCCTGCACCCGGTATAACACACAATCCAATTATAATTAGACATAGATTTATCACAGAATATCTCCAATACAGCACCAAAAACACAGAACAAATCTAAAATATCGGAATGGTTATTAAATATTTCATAAAAAAGACAAAAAGTTATAAAGTGCAGGGAACATCCACAGGGATTTGGACGGCAGAATTGGGGCTGTAATATAACGATAAAACATTAAGGTATCTTAATAGTGACAACATGGAGTGGGTGACGGCCATAATGGAGACTGTACAGTAACAGAACAGCAAGCGGCATCAGGAGGGAAGTGACCCAATCTAATCTGATACAGATAGATCTCCAGATACAGCCGCACAGACGGGAACATGTTCTGTCTCGTGAAATGTGAGCGCAGCACTGAAGGAGTTAATGCCCCCTGCACCCAGTAATGGGGAATCTCCACATACCTCCACCTGAAGACCCACACGCTATGTAATGATCTGGTCTCTTTTCAAGTAGAATTCAGTCTCTCCTGTGGAGCTCCTTGTTTCCTATGTGCAAAAAGCCCTGTTCCTATTCCCCAGCACTGACTCCTGTTCCCTCCGGCCCTTCATTACCGGTCTCCAGTGCAGACTTCTCCTCCAGCTTCTCCTGTGTTTCCGGCTGTTTCCTATGTGCAGTTGTCGCGGGCGGCGGGGCGCTGTGCTCACCACGCTCGGGTCCGGCGCTGCTGCTGCTGCTGCTCGGTGGCTCGAGCGGTGGGCCGGATCCGGGGACTCGAGCGGCGCTCCTCGCCCGTGATTGAAAGGGGAGTTTTGTTGGTGCTTGGGATGTCGGTTTGTGACGCCAACCACGGTGTGTGGTGAGGTTGGGGCACCACCACTGCTCTGTACGGGGATTCCGGGAGCGATGACAGGGAGCAGCTGGGATGTTTCTCTCCCCTCCGTGGGCTGTTTGGTAGATTGCGGGGCTTGACCAGGTGCAGGGTCGCGGGCAGCGCAGTGCTAGACGGCACGGTGGTACTTACTCAGCCAGTAACGCACACTGAGTCTCCGGTAAAACAAACGGCTGGATGGACGAGTCCCACAGACGGCTGCGACGGTCACTCCCGGTAGGCTGGCGGTAACTGTCTCTCCCTGCATCGGTGTTATGTTCTCGGCCCCGATGGCTTGCCACCGGTAACCCGCTCCCCCGCGGAATGTTGGCTAAGGGAGCCCCCTTTTGCCTGCAGGCTCTGGCCCTGGGAGCTCTAGCTCTGGCGGTAGCTTTATCTCCCTCACGGTTTGGACGGTTGCCTTCAGTCGGGTCGTTATTGCTGGGAAACCCCGGAGGTTCCCGTTGCTGACGGATTTGACCAGTTTTACGGTGACTCCTAGCCTGGTCGGGGTCCGTAGGCCCTGCCGGATGGTGCTGGCTTCTCTTCGCTCCCCGATCCGGTACCGGCGGGCCACCTCCCGTCCCCGGTCCTTACGGTTGTGCGTCAATCGGCCTCTCCTGCAGACGGTCACCACCATCTGCCAACCTTGCTGTTTCTGTGCCCGGGCCACGTACCCGGACACGGCAAGTCAGTTCCTCCACTACTACTTCCCTCACTCTCGCTCTACACTCAACCCCAAACTGCACTGTACTGCACTGCCCCCTTTTCCCGCCTCCAGGACTGTGAACTCCTCGGTGGAAGGAGCCAACCGCCTGGCTCCGCCCCACCTGGTGTGGACATCAGCCCCTGGAGGGAGGCAACAAGGATTTGAGTCTGACTTAGATGTTCCTAACCGGGGTGTGGGGTGTGTTGTTGCAGTACCTGTGACGTCCTGGCTTGTCCAGGGCGCCACACAGAGAGCCCCAGTCCTTGCTCCCAGCACTGAGTCCTGTTCCCATCAGCCCCTCATTACTGGCCTTCAGTGCAGACTTCTCCTCCAGCTTAGGCTGCTTTCACACCTCCGGTTTTTCCTGTGCGGCACAATCCGGCACTTTGCAGAAAAAACGCAACCGGGTTTTTTTTTGCTGCCGGGTGCGTTTTTTTTTGCATAGACTAACATTAGTGCCGCATTGTGCCGCATGGGCTTGCGTTCCGTCCGTTTTTTGCCGCATGCGGCAGATTTAGCCGATACGGCGGCCGGATGGAACGTTGCCTGGCACTTTTTTTGGTGCGGCAAAAAAAAAAACGCATCGCGCCGCATCCAGCCGATGCGGCGCATTTTCCTATGCGTGCCTATGGACGCCGGATGCGGCGCGATGCGGTAAAAACCGCATCTGGCCGCCGCATGCGGTTTTTGCCACTGCCGCATCCGTTGCATAGGTTTCACAGCTGGATTGAGCCGCACTGCTGAAACTGGATGTGTGAAAGCAGCCTTAATGTAATCACATCCACTTTGCTTAGATATTAACTATAATAACTATAACTATTAATAATAGTAATAACTATTAAATAAAATAATTTTGAAAACCAACAAAGATCAATCAAAGTATATTGATTCCTTTTTCCAACCAGCAGTCTCGATAACCAGAAAATAGTGAAAAGATCCAGACATCATCTAAAGTCTATGATCAGCTTTATCCTATTGTGTCGCCCAGGGAAGGGGGTACTCGGTCCCGGGCAGTAACAAATGGGAATGTCACTCTGGTGGCCGTTGCCCGGTCCCGTGCCCTGGGGACACTTAATGAAATGGCAGGAGCTATTTACAAGGGATAATGAAATCAATGTTCGTGACGCCACCTGCGGGTTGCAGTTAAGGATGGTTGCTGCTCAATGTGGGTACTCCCAGGGATGGTGGTAGTGGCAGCTGGGATGGTAGGCCCTCCGCAAGTAGGGCTGTGCCTGGGAGAAATAATGGGGAAATAATGGAGACCACACCAGGTTGTCTTTAACAGTCTCTACTCACTGTGGACCCAGGGATTGCTGGTTCAGGTCCCAGGAGGACCAGTGCCAATGTAGTGACCCAGGTTGCTCTGTCCCCGGCACTCTCTGTAGATTGAGTCCCCGTAGCGTGGAGCATTTTGGAACCCCAACTGTCCCTTATGCATACCTCCCAACATTTAAAGATGAGAAAGAAGGACAAAGTATGCGGCGCCGTGGCAATTTTAAGCCACGCCCCCTAACCACACCCATTTTGCAATCTGTCACTCCCACAGCTAATCCTTTTCAGCACTGCTGATCACATTGTTTAAGGCTGCGTGCCCACGATCAGTGTTTGCAGCATTTTGGATGTAGCGTGTTTTTGCTGTGTCTAAAACGCTGCATTGTACAGTACAAGCACAGTGGATTCATTTCTAGAAATCCCGTGCCCACTGTGCTTCTTTTTTCTGCAGCAAACACTGACCTGCGGAGTATCTTTCCAGACTGAAGCATATCAATTGTTTGCTGCAGTTGCATGCGTCCTCCGTAGGGAGAACACAGCAGGAGACCGCAGCGCACTGAACCCTGATCGTGGGCACAGGCAGCTGCGTTCTCCTGCGGAGGAGACGTGCAGCCCCGCAGGTCAGGACCCGCTGCCTCCAGGACACAGTGAGTCCTGATCGTGGGCACAGGCAGCTGCGTTCTCCTGCGGAGGAAACATGCAGCCCCGCAGGTCAGGACCCGCTGCCTCCAGGACACAGCGAGTCCTGATTGTGGGCACAGGCAGCTGTGGTCTCCTGCGGAGGAGACGTGCAGCCCCGCAGGTCAGGACCCGCTGCCTCCAGGACACAGCGAGTCCTGATTGTGGGCACAGGCAGCTGTGGTCTCCTGCGGAGGAGACGTGCAGCCCCGCAGGTCAGGACCCGCTGCCTCCAGGACACAGTGAGTCCTGATCGTGGGCACAGGCATAGGCACATATACGGTACATATTTGAAGACAAATTCCATAAAATACATATAAACAGACAATCATCAAAGTCATCTACACTGACATACATGGATATATACATCATACATATACACACATTGGAGGTAATAATATGGGGAAGCCAGCAGCAGCCGCACTCACCTACCCCGCTTGTCTCTGTCCAGCTCCTCCTCGCATGTGATCACTTGGCATCACTTTAACAGACCTAGCCACGCACAGTGCACACTGACACCGCTGTGTATGTATCACAAGGGAGGATGGGGGTTTATATACTAATATATAAAACCCCCATCCTCTCTTGTGATACATACATAGCATAATATATATATATATATATATATATATATATATATATATATATATATATATATATATATATATATATACACATACACTGTATATCTATACAGTATATACAGCACAGGAGGGGCTGGGGGCTACAGTATATACAGCACAGGAGGGGCTGGGGGCTACAGTATATACAGCACAGGAGGGGCTGGGGGCTACAGTATATACAGCACAGGAGGGGCTGGGGGCTACAGTATATACAGCACAGGAGGGGCTGGGGGCTACAGTATATACAGCACAGGAGGGGCTGGGGGCTACAGTATATACAGCACAGGAGGGGCTGGGGGCTACAGTATATACAGCACAGGAGGGGCTGGGGGCTACAGTATATACAGCACAGGAGGGGCTGGGGGCTACAGTATATACAGCATAGGAGGAGCTGGGGGCTACAGTATATACAGCACAGGAGGGGCTGGGGGCTACAGTATATACAGCACAGGAGGGACTGGGGGCTACAGTATATTCAGCACAGGAGGGGCTGGGGGCTACAGTATATACAGCACAGGAGGGCCTGGGGGCTACAGTATATACAGCACAGGAGAGGCTGGGGGCTACAGTATATTCAGCACAGTAGGGGCTGGGGGCATAGACAGTATGCGCATGCCCAGTGCCACTCCCGCGGGACTGAGCACTGTTCAAAGTGTGAACGCTTTTGAGGTGATTGCGCAGGCGCGAGATTATGGGCGGCGCAGTGATTGTCATCAGCAGCGTCATCCAAGTACCCGCCCATAATCTCGTGCCCGCGCTTCTCACTCTGCCTCCACCGTTATGCGCAAGCACTGGCCATGTGAACCATGTTACCTATTACCGTGGGCACGAGATTATGGGCGGCGCTGTGATTGTCATCAGCAAAGTCATCCAAGTACCTGCCCATAATCTCGTGCAAGCGGTAATAGGTAACATGGTTCATATGGCCAGCGCTTGCGCATAACAGTGGAGTCAGAGGGAAAAGTGTGGGCTCGAGATTATGGGCGGGTACTTGGATAACGCTGCTGATGACAATCACAGCGCCGCCCATAATCTCGCGCCTGCGCAATCACCTCAAAAGCGTTCACACTTTGCACAGTGCTCAGTCCCGCGAGAGTGCCACTGGGCATGCGCAAAACTTCGGGAGGACAGTTACATGAGGAAGGCATCCTCATGTATGGAAATGAGCAATGGGGGACTGCGTAAAGCGGCAGGAGGGGGGAATAACGGACGCCAGACAGCCCGCCCCCGTGACCATAAAAAAACATTTGCATACAAAAAGGTAAGACTTCATAAAGTATTTTTTTAGGTCTCAAAGGGGGCACAATAGCAACAGGAACTTTTCTAGAATGCAGCCCAGGAGCTGCAGAGGGGAATCTTTTAATTTTTTTGCTAAATTTCTGCTGACAGTTTCCCTTTAACTGGTAGGGGAGCCAGGATAAAGCAGAGCTGAAGCTGTTGGAAAGCTAGGACCCAGCAGCTCCACAGGCAGGAGACCACTGATCGGTAAGCTAATAGAAGTCTGCAGATGTAACTCTGCATAGGTTATTGCTATTGCCAGTGCTATCTGCAGGAGAGAGAAGTGTTGGTTGCACTTTCTCCTCAGCTTCCTGATTCCCCGTGTGTCTGCAGCAGTGAGAAGCCACACACGGGGAATCAGAGAGAACAGCTGCAGAGAAGCACAGGCTCCGGAGCTGGGGATGTCCGCTCTGGGGGAGGGGGGGGAGGCTCTGGTGCAGGGGATCCGCTCCAGGGCTGGGGATGTCCGCTCTGGGGGAGGGGGGGGTCGGCTCTGGTGCAGAGGATCTGCTCCGGGGCTGGGGATGTCCGCTCTGCTGCAGGGGGTGATTCATACCTCGGCAGCAGTCACAGAAGTTTCAAGGTGCGCGCTCGACTCTGTAATGAATAGAAGGGAGAAACAGCGAGGCGGGGCTACAGTGGGTGGGTGGAGCCACGGGATACTCAGGCCCACGGGCGGGACTCCGGATCAAAGGCTCAAAAGCGTGAGAGTCCCGCTGTATCCGGGACGGTTGGGAGGTATGCCTTATGGGGTACAGTCTCCTTCTCCATTCAGGCGGGCAGTGCGGACCCAGCGGGGAGGTAAGTGTCCAAACCACGATCCTAGTTTACTGCTGATGCCCCCGGATTATCTGACTCGATGAAGTCCGTGAAGGTATCCTCACCGTGCAGGTATTTGCCAAACAGTCTAAAACTTGCGCTTGACCTAGGGCCCTGTGCCCCATGCGTGCTCCGGTCCCAGCGGTATCTCGGTACCCGTCCTGGCGACCTCTCACCTGTGCCCCGGGGTCACAGTTTCACGGACCCAGCTCAGGCACGTCCGCACACCTCTCCTGTGTGCTCCCGACTTCTCACTGCCTCTAACTGACTGCTAACCCCTCCCACCAGGCTGACTATACCCAGGGACTTGTTCCCATGGCGACCATACCCTTACAAGGTTAACCCTCTCTGCCCAGTGTGGAGAGAACTAGGATTTAGATGTGTGTTGGTGGAATCGGCACTAGTACTTCAGGTCCCAGGGGGTAGGTCCTGCATCCCCAAGAGGATGCAGTTCCCTGTAGTGTCCTGAGGTTGTCAGGGGCGCTACACTGTCATCTCCTCTAAGTATAAAATATGCACTGAATTGTCACAGTATTGGAGAAATCACCTAGTAGCACGTTGGGCTTCCTCTGTCCTTCAGAACTGAAGCAATTCATTATGTCACAGATTCCTCTAGGTCAGAGGTGGGGGCCCGCAATGACTTTTTCTGCAGCGCCTGAGCTGATTTCCTGCCTGGGTCTCCAGCCTCCCCCAGCCCTGTCTGTGCTTCGCAACCTTCCCCTGTGATGAACATACAGCAGTCTCAGCAAACTCAAACCTGGAAAAGCAGTTGTGAAAAGCAACAAGATCAATATTACCAAATATTACAGCTGAACCAAAGAGTAGATGCTCCAGCCGCCACAGTGAGTTGTTTGAACTAATTTTCAAGTAAATCGTTTTGTGCGGCCCCCGAAGATTGGTAGAAATTTCCAAATGGCCCCCGGCAGAAAAAAGGTTCCCCACCCCTGCTCTAGGTGTTGGGATTGTTCCCCAGGAATATCGGTCACTGCCAACAGGATAGTTTCCTGCAGTTGCGCAAATTCAATGCAGGTGCTGACATTATCTGAACAACCTCATCTACCTCAGTCTAGGGAAACAAGGAAACCTCACTGTCACCTTCCTGGTGTAAAATAGTGGAAGCACTCCCTGAAGGGAATTGCTGTGTGACATAAAGCTTTGTTTGTGATGATTCAGGATATACTGTTATTACAGGAATTCCACAAAAAGCAAAAATATCCAGCATATATGCTGGATATTTTTGCTTTTTGTGGAATTCCTGGCGTGGCCGGCCTCTATCCTTGCACCTGTCTCTCATTGGAGTCTCCATAGACCTGGGTGAGCTGATTTTTCTTTTTTCTTCTCCTGTTATTACAGGAGTCTGATGCAAGGTATTGTGATTATATGGTTAATGCTATGTTTCATTGTAATCATTTTTATGTGAAAAGTTATGGTGTTAAGGCAGCTGGGCAGGGGAGAGTTAGAGAGTCAGCCCTGCAGTTGGAGGAGTCTTGCTAGATGTTTCTAGGTGGTTCACTGTATATACAATAGACTGTAATTGAAATGCTTATTTACTATGTGGGGATTTGTAGAGTGAGGTTGTGGCACCACCTACTGTTCATTGTATGTGTTCAGAAAAATCTTTAGGAACTGGGAGAGGTTTAGCTTAGAAATAGCTCACTGGGTGCTGTTAGAAATTAGTTGTAAATTGAGATTTGAAGAAAGAAGTTGTTCAAAGCCATTCAGATTGCTCAATCTTCCCATTTTGAAATCTGATCACTCCGATTTATCCTGCACTCTGTGTCATCTGTCTAATAAGTTTCAGATGGGAGTGTGAAAGTGTCTGTAATTAGTTGTCCATTCAGTGTATAATACTGGTGGAAATAATAAGACTCAGCACAAGACCTTCACAGCCGTCTACACATCATAGGGAGATTTCATGTCTCCTTCTCTCCATCTACCTGATCATCCTGAGGAACATCGGGATTTTCTCGTTTACAATCCTGTGGAAGAAGAGGACGGGGACATCTCTCTGGTGTTGTCCTCTCACTGGATAGAACTGGAGGAAACAAATACAGTGACAAAATTAATTCTTTACATACAGATAATTCTAGGCCGTGTGTATTTAGTCCTGTCTATTACCTGGTGATGTGAGGGGCTGGGGATCCTCCATCATGACGTCCTTGTACTGATCTTTGTGTCCTTCTAAATACTCCCACTCCTCCATGGAGAAATAGACTGTGACATCGTGACACCTTATAGGAACCTGACACATACAATGATACCGTCATCCCCCGATCCCTTCATAGCGTCACTGTATAATGTCCCAGCATTCCCAGCAGTGTCACCTCTCCAGTCAGCAGCTCAATCATCTTGTAGGTGAGTTCTAGGATCTTCTGCTCATTGATGTCCTCATGTATCAGGGGGTGAGGTGGAGGCCCCGTGATTGGTCTCAGGGGTCTTCCCCGTCCCTCAGACACAGGGGCCTGACAGTGCTCACTAGAGGTCTTCTTCACTACTGTGTAATCCTGGTTATGGAGAGACACATTAATAAACCTCACTACAGACATTTCCAGAGTCCTCACCTCTCCAGTTCTGTCCATCTGTTATTCCCATAGATAAGAATGATGTAATGTGACGTCATCAGAATCTCTCACCTCTCCAGTAAGCCAGAAGAGGATCTCTAGGGTGAGGTGCAATATCCTCTCCGCCATCTTGTCCCTGTCCCTATCCATCCTTGACTGGTCAATCAGGAAAATTCTTTAATATAGAAGATCTGAGAGGATCCGATATTGTAGGGACCTGAATGGGGAGAAGATGACGATGTAAAAAATATGTAAGAAGATCCCATGTAAGAAATCTCCGGAGCTGTTACTGGCTTCACATGATCACAACATCCAGTCCTGGCCCCGTCCTGCCCCCGGTATACCACACAATCCAATTATATGTAAACAATAAGCTTCGTAACACCATACAATTATTATTGTGGATATGGATTCTGCCGAATCCCCACATGTAGCACAAACTCAGCATCATAGTATAGGAAAAGAAGGAACATAGAGTTTTTATAGTGCAAAATAGTACAAAAAGTTTATTAAGACATTAGGTGAACATTCATTAAAAGCACATAAAATGTACCTGGACCAGGGCTTATATACAAATCGCTAGGGATTCAGGATAAATTAAACATTTACAAAATTGTAAGGCAATGATTTTGTTATTATAATATACTCCTTATTGGACAGGACCCATAGTGGACGTATTCCCTCAGGATCCCATATATGTTAGTATAACATACAGACAATACCAGGCAATGGATATCTACCAGCGGTGATGGTAAAAACAGAATAAACGGTCGGTCACAGGAAAGAACCTCAGGAAAACGCCCGACGTACGTTTCAAAGTGTTTGGTATGAATTCTTCATCAGGGGAGAGACATCCTGGTTATGCCCCCCAATTCACCGGGTTTAAATAGCGGCAGTGAAATCAAGGCCTTCCCGGAAGTCCCGAAATGGCGCTCGTGCTGACACACCAGTCAAATCCCTCGAGATATCAGCTGTCACGTCGTAATCTCGCATGCGCGGGAACAAGGACGCGTCGTGAGACGTCTAGACAGCGGCAGTCACGCGAGGACGAGTTCCGGAGCCAGCACGTTTGCACTGAGACCACCAGGTGACACTGAATGGTAAGTAACCTATAATTAACTGCTGTGCAATAACAGACAGATTATATGAGGTTAACAATATAACACCAGATGCAAGGATCAAAGTGTTTTTCTCCTTTCATATGGTGCGAACTTAAGGATGTAGGTGAAAAGGAGAAGACAGCACCACTAAACAGACAGAGACTAGTAAAGTGCTCCTATAGTATATATATACATGTACATATGTACAAATGTGCATATACCCGCAAATGTACACCCACGTCTACCTATATCCTGTATATCCTGAATCCCTAGCGATTTGTATATAAGGCCTGGTCCGGGTACATTTTATGCGCTTTTAATGGATGTTCACCTAATGTCTTAATAAACTTTTTATACTATTTTGCACTATAAAAACTCTATGTTCCTTCTTTTCACAATCCAATTATAGTAACAGACAGAGATTTATCACAGAATATCTCCAATTCAGCACCAAAAACACAGAACATATCTAAAATAACTGAATGCTTATTAAATACTAGCTGTAGCACTTGGCGGCCCGGTGCCCGGGATAGTAATTGTCTCTCTGTCTCTCTCCCAGTCTCTGTCGGTCTCCCTCTCTTTCTGTTTCTCTCTCTATTTCTTTCCCTGCCTGTCTCTTTCCCTGCCTGTCTCCTTCCCTGCCTGTCTCTTTCCTTGTCTGTCTCTTTCCCCAGTCTGTCTCTTTCCCTGCCTGTCTCTTTCCCTGCCTGTCTCTTTCCCTGCCTGTCTCTTTCCCTGCCTGTCTCTTTCCCTGCCTGTCTCTTTCCCTGCCTGTCTCCTTCCCTGCCTGTCTCCTTCCTTGTCTGTCTCTTTTCCCAGTCTGTCTCTTTCCCTGCCTGTCTCTTTCCCTGCCTGTCTCTTTCCCTGCCTGTCTCTTTCCCTGCCTGTCTCTTTCCCTGCCTGTCTCTTTCCCTGTCTTTGTCTGTCTCTTACCCTGGCTGCATTGTGACATGCCAACATTCCATTCAACGGCGAGGCTGCGCATTCTTCTGAAGTTCTGGCTGCACTGTGCATCCCAGCTCCATTGACTTTAATGGAGGCAGTTTTTTTGGCGAATAAATGTAATGCGCTTGGTTAAAATTTCCCCTCAAAACAGAGTCTATAACGTTCCCTGAGTCAAATGGATTGTCTGTGCAAAATTTCGTGATTGTACATGCGACGGTGCAAATTCCTTTAGCGGACATATATACACATACACTCAGCTTTACAGACTAGCTGTAGTACCCGGGCGTTGCCCGGGATAGTAAGTGTCTGTCACTCTCCCAGTCTCTGTCTGTCTCTCTGTCTCTTTCCCCATCTGTCTCTTTCCCCATATGTCTCTCTCTTTCTCTGCCTGTCACTTTCCCTGTCTGAGTAGCTCTGTCTGCCTCTTTCCCCGGTCTGTCTCTTTCACCATCTGTCTCTTTCCCCGCCTGTCTCTTTCCCCGTCTGTCTCTCTCTTTTTCTGGCTGTCACTTTCCCTGTCTGCCTGTCTCTGTCTCTTTCCCCGGTCTGTCTCTTTCCCCGGTCTGTCTCTCTTTTGCTGCCTGTCACTTTCCTTGTCTGCCTGTCTCTGTCTGTCTCTTTCCCGGTCTGTCTCTTTTGCTGCCTGTCATTTTCGCTGTCTGCCTGTCTGTGTCTTTATCTCTGTGTCTCTTTCCCCATCTGTCTCTTTCCCCGTCTGTCTCTTTTCCCGTCTGTCTCTTTTCCCGTCTGTCTCTTTTCCCGTCTGTCTCTTTTCCCGTCTGTCTCTTTCCCCGGTCTGTCTCTTTCCCCGGTCTGTCTCTTTCCCCGCTCTGTCTCTTTCCCTGGTCTGTCTCTTTCTGTCTTTCCATGTCTCTCTGTCTGTCTCTTTCCCTGTCTCTTTCCCTGTCTCTCTGTCTGTCTCTTTCCCTGTCTGTCTCTTTCCCCGTCTGTGTCTCTGTCTCTTTCCCTGTATGTCTGTGCCTGTCTCTTTCCCTGTCTGTGTCTGTCTGCCTCTCTCTCTTTGTCTGTCCGTCTCTCTCTCTATCTTTCTCCACCAATATCATATTACCTCACATACAAGCTTGTTATACTATGAATGTCTTTCGTTCCTATAGCAACCAATCATAGCTGCTAATAATAACCCTTGGTTTCCAGCTCCATTGACTCTAATGGAGGCAGGATTTTTGGAGCATAACTGTAAAGCGCGGGGTTAAATTTGCTGGTCAAAACATAGTCTATGACGTTTTCTGAGTCACAAGGCGTGTGTGCAAAATTTCGTGATTGTAAATGCAACGGTGCGGATTCCTTTAGCGGACATACATAAACACACACACACACACACACACACACACACACACACACACAGCTTTATATATTAGATTTCATAAAAAAAATACATCATATTATAAAGTGCAAGGAACATCCACAGAGATTGGGATAGCAGAATTAGGGCTGTCAGATAATGATTGAACATTAGATAGCCTGATAGTGACAACATGGAGCGGATGACGGCCATGATGGAAATTGTACAGTAACAGAGCAGCAACCGGCGTCAAGATGGAAGTGACCCAATCTAATACGATACAGACAGATCTCCTAATAGAGCTGCACAGATCAGAACAAGTTTTGTCTCTTGTAATGTGAGTGCAGCACTGAGAGGGATAATGTGCCCTACACCCAGTAATGACGAATCTCCACATACTTCCACCTGCAATGATCTGGTCCCTTTTCTAATAGAATTCAGCTTCTCCTGTGGAGCTCATTGTCTCCTATGTGTAGAAAGCACTGATCCTTTCCCCAATACTGAGTCCTGTTCCCTCCGTCCCCAGCTTCTCATTACCGGCCTCCAGTGCAGAATTCTCCTCCAGCTTCTCCTGTGTTTACAGCTGTTTAATATGTGTAGAGAGCCCTGGTCCTTTCCCCAGCACTGAGTCCTGTTTCCTCTGTCCCCTCATTACCGGTCTCCAGTGCAGCCTTCTCCTCCAGCTTCTCCTATGGAGCCAGCTGGTTCCTATGTGCAGTGAGCCTCGGTCCTTTCCCAGCACTGAGTTCTGTTCCCTCTGTCCCCAGCTCCTCACTATCGGTCTCCAGTGCAGACTTCTTCTCCAGCAGCTCCTGTGTTTCCAGCTGTTTACTATGTGCAGAGAGCCCCGGTTCATTCTCCCAGCACTGATTTCTGTTCCCTCCATCCCCGACTCCTCATTTTCTGTCACGCTTGGCAGATTTGACAAGTGTGGCGGGGGCGTCTAGACCTACGTGCATCTGATGCACAACAAAACATAGGTAAGGGGACTCCAGGGACACAATAACAGCAAGGGGCCCTGGAACTAGTGAGAGGGAATGGTGGGACACCTCTCATCCTCACCTGCAGCTGTCCCTACTCTCCCAGCCAGTCCCTATACAGTCTCCGCAACTGTCACTGAACAGGAACCGGAGATATTGAGAAGATCCTATAGATGCTCTGGCTAGTGTAGGGCAGGTGAAGTACACTAGAACCCACCACTGCACTAACAAGACAAAAGTTAAGGTAAGACAAACAGGGGGGGGGGGGAAGCAGCAAAAGGATAAAGCCTGAGAGCAGGAAACCTTCACAGTAGAACCTTCATCCAAGGCGGCCAAGAACAAATAAGTTTGTATCTTCAGCAAGGATTGCGGGGAAAACACCTATTTAAACCTGAAGGGGCATGGCTACAAAGCAGTTGTAGCTGAAACACTCAACTAGGACTGCTGACATTAACTCCTGATGTACTGAAAGAAAAGAAACCACGTTTAAATGATGAGTCCCAGATGGAAATGAGGCCCTGAATTCATCACTAGCCTCCAAACATAGAGAGGCGACCGTGACAGTACCCCTCTTTTAACGAGAGGCTTCAGGACTCTCAAGAGTGGTAATATCATTCATCCCAAACGTGATCAGGCCCCTCAAGTTACCATTTGGAGACACAACACATTTCCAGAGCAAGGACCTATGGACTATGTGATGAGTGTTAAACGTTTCAGGTAGCTCCAGCTGTACGGACATAAAAGTTAAAAATATTAGTAACCCTAAAGGGACCGATAAGCCTAGAACCCCAGTCACACACTTCCACATGGTTCTTGTAATGCAAGTCACTACTTAAGGGTAGTACAGATGGAAGAGTAGTCAGGAAAGCCAGAGTCTGGTGACTGGAGGACATGTATGGATACAGGGAGTACACAGAGGTGTAGTCAGTCACAATCCGAGGATCAGAATTCCAAGAAGGCATGTAATAGATTTAGAGAGTAAACTGAGACGTTGTCAGGTAACGGCCAAGGTAAAAGCCAGGAAGTCACAACACGAACAGGGAGTGGGAAGAGAGGAATCAAACAACAGTCCGGGGTCAGAAAACAAAGATCAGAATACTAGCAGAAAGACAGGTCAACAGCACAACAACTGAACCAAAATGTACAGTATTACTGGCAAGGTTCCGAGAGATCATGCTCAGTAAAGAAGCAGAGAAATTACCAGGACGATGAAGCACGTAAGCAATGAGCACCTCCCAAAACAAGCATAGAATCCTGCACAGTCAATCAACCTGCCAGCTCAGTAGTTCAGGAAAATACAGCAGAGCATCTCCTAATGTGCAAAATGCACAGAGGAATCGTGACAGTACCCCCTCTGCAAGAGGTGCCCACTGGATCCCTAGGTTTTTCAGGTAACCTCCGATGAAAGACTCTGACCAATCGACTCGCTCTCACCGAATGAACCGGAATCCAGGATCTCTCTTCGAGTACGTATCTCTTCCAATGAACCAAGTTTTGAAGGGAATTCTGGACCCTACGAGAGTCAACGATCCTCTGTACCTCATACTCCAAACCTCCGTCAATGGGAACAGGAGGAGGCGGGGATGGGGAGATAAAGCCTAGGAAATAAGAATTATTCTTACCGTTAATTTGGTTTCTAGGACCTTCCACGACAGCATAGGAGGTTGTCTCTCCACGCCCTAATTGGGACAGGAAGTACAAGAGGTTTAAAAGGACCCTCCCACCTCCCCTAGGCAGTGTCTTACAAAGAACCCATAGCATATGAGAAGTACAACATATCCATGAATATATGAATACAAAAGGGGAGGGAATTACCTGCTGTCGTGGAAGGTCCTAGAAACCGAATTAACGGTAAGAATAATTCTTATTTCTCTAGTCCCTTCCACGACAGCATAGGAGGAATACCAAAGAATTGATACCTAGGGGGGGACCACAGCCTGCAGGACCTTCCTGCCAAAAGCCAAAGCCCTGTTGGAATCCAGATCCAAACGATAATGCTTCGTGAAAGTATGGAGGGAAGACCACGTAGCCGCCTTGCATATCTGCTCAGGAGAAGCCCCTGCCCGTTCAGCCCAGGAGAGAGAGGTAGCCCTGGTGGAGTGCGCCGTAAATCCGGTAGGCGGAGAGAGATGCTGAGCGAGGTAGGCGTCTCTAATTGCCCGCACAATCCAGTTGGCGACAGTACTCTTAGCCACCTTCCTGCCCTTATTGCGACCAAAGGGCTGGATAAACAGGTTATGATCAATACGCCAAGAAGCAGTAACCTCCAGGTAGTGCAACACTGTCCGACGAACGTCCAAAGAATGAAACACTTCCTCACCCGGAGTCCGAGGATGCTGACAGAAGGAAGGTAGGATGATGGACTGAGAACGGTGAAAATCCGAAACCACCTTGGGAAGGAAGGAAGGATCCAGCTGAAAAACAATGCTGTCATCTCTGACGGTCAGGTAAGGTTCCCGAATAGACAAAGCCTGAAGTTCCCCGACTCTACGAGCAGACGTAATAGCCACAAGAAAGGCAGTCTTGTGAGAAAGAGAACGAATGTTACAGGAGGACAGTGGCTCAAAGGGTGACTGAGAAAGTCCGGTAAGGACCACATTGAGATCCCAGCGAGGCGTCAGGACCCTCTGACGTGGACAGAGCCTACTAGCGGACACAAAGAACCGGCGGATCCAGCGATGATCTGCCAGAGCCGTGTCAAAGACTGCACTGAGTGCTGATACCTGAACCTTCAGGGTGCTAGGCCGAAGGCCTAAGTCCAATCCACTCTGGAGGAAGTCTAGAATCTGCGCAACATTAGGCCGGAGTGGGTCAGGAGGCCGAGAACCACACCAGGAGGAAAATCTTCCAGATTTTGTTGTAAATACTATTAGTCACTGGTTTACGGTTCTTCTGTAGGGTAGCCACAACTTTGTCAGATAGTCCCTGGGCCTTTAGTGCCCGGGCCTCAGAAGCCAGGCAGCCAATTTGAGATTCTGGGGATCCGGATGGAAAATCGGACCCTGGGATAGTAAACTGGGGTCTGAACCCAAGAGGACCGGACCGTCTATCCCGAGAGTCATGATCAGGCTGTACCAACTCCTCCGAGGCCACAGCGGGGCTACCAGGATAGTTGTGACCCCATCGTCTCTGATCTTCCTCAGGGTCCGTGCGAGAAGAGGAAGAGGGGGGAAAGTGTAGGCGAGGCAAAAGGACCAATCGTGGCAGAAGGCGTCCACCCCCAACGCCTTGTCCCGAGGGTTCAGGGAGAAATATGTTGCGACCTTGCGATTTCCTGCTGAAGCAAAGAGGTCCACTTCTGGAGCACCCCACCTTGCCACCAGAGAGCAGAACACCGCCTGATCCAGACTCCATTCCCCCGGATGAACATCCCGACGACTCAGGAAATCTGCCTGAAGATTTAGTGAGCCCTTTAGATGGACTGCAGAAAGGGATAGATTGTTCCGCCCATTGAAAGATCCGGGAGGACACCGACTTCAGGGCGCCTGATCGTGTACTGCCCTGATGGCGGAGATGTGCCACTGTTGTGACATTGTCTGAGTATACCAGGACGTGAGTCCCGGACGAGATCCTGAGCCGCAAGGAGGGCTTCCCTGACTGCCCTGAGCTCCCGGTAGTTGGAGGATTGGGAGCTGACATAAGAACTCCCGACCCCCTGAAATGGGGAGTTTGCCACCATAGCACCCCATCCCCGCAGGCTGGCATCTGTGGTCAGTGTAACCAGGGGTGCCTGAGTCCAGGCAACCCCCACCTGCAGGTTGTTGGGCCGCAGCCACCAGAGAAGGGATGAGGAGACGGGCCCCGAGAGGCGAAACCGTCTGTTTAGGGATGACGGGAGTCTGTCCCAATGCGCCAGGATATGATCCTGGAGACACCGAGAATGGGCCTGAGCCCACCTGACTGAGGGAATGCAGGATGTCATAGAACCCAGAGGCGACATAGCCGCTTGAAGCGTCGGGCGAGCCTGACTGCGAAGCTTTGATATTTTGGCTAACAGAGCTACCCTGTGGCCCTCCGGGAGAAAAGATGCCTGTCGGTCGGAGTCCAGCAGCACTCCGAGAAACTGCCGAGTGGAGGAGGGGTTTAACTGTGATTTTTTGAGATTGGGAATCCATCCCAGGGACCGAAGGATTCCTAAAGACTTTTCCACATGGCTCCGGAGGGTCGGAGCAGAGGGAGCCATGAGAAGAAAGTCGTCCAAATATGGAACCAGACAGATACCTTGCAATCGTATGAAGGCCACCACCTCTGCCATGATCTTTGAAAAGATCCTTGGAGCCGAGGAGATCCCGAAGGGAAGTACATTGAATTGGAAATGAAGCACTTCCTCCCCGTGTAGAACTGCAAACCTGAGGTATTGCCTGTGACCCGGATGGACGGGCACATGGAAGTAGGCGTCCTTCAAGTCTATAGAGGCCATCTGGTGGTGTACACCTATCAGGGGGATAGCCGATTTTACTGACTCCATCTTGAACCGCCGGTACCTGACCTGTCGGTTGAGACGCTTTAAATTGATTATTATCCGGACGTCGCCAGACGGCTTCTTGACAAGGAAGAGGCGGGAGTAGTGTCCTATCCCTTCTTCCTGACTCGGGTCTGGGGAAATGACCCCCGAGTGCATTAGCTCTAGAATCTTTGCGTACAAAAGAGCCTGTGAAACTTGCGACGCCAGAGCTGTGACTCGGAGACCCGGAAGAGGGGGGGAGATGAATTCTATTAGGAGACCCTCTGAGACGATCTTCAGAACCCATTGGCAGGAGGTTATGGACCGCCACTGGGGAAGAAACGCCGAGAGTCGTCCCCCCCCCCCCGAGCCGAGTCACTGTTTGTCCTACTGAGGACGTTGTTGATGTGGAGGGATGAGGATGTTTCTCCCTCTACCCTTAGGATAGCTCCACCGGCCCGCCTTCCCTTTTCCCCTGGGTTGGGAGGCCGGAGGCAGTGAGGGACGAAAGGACCGCTTCCTGGTGGGTCTAGGATCAGGTAAGGCCTTACGATCAGTCGCCTTGTCCAGAATATCATCCAGGGCAGGCCCAAACACCAAATCCTTTTTAAACGGAAGGGAGCAAAGCCTCATTTTGGAGGTGGAGTCTCCACTCCAGGCCTTAAGCCAGAGGGCACGTCTGGCAGAGTTAGATAGAACCGAGGTCCTGGCCGCCAGGCGGACTGATTCCACCGAGGTATCTGCCAAAAAACTGGTAGCCTTCCTAAGTAAGGGAAGGGATTCCAGCAACTCCTCCCGAGGGGTACCTTGGGAAATATGAGCCTCCAACTGGTCTAACCACCTAAGTAGGGACCTGGATACACAAGTGGAGGCAATGTTAGCTTGAATGGAAGAAGACGATGCCTCCCAGGATCGCTTCATTAGGCCTTCTACCTTCCTATCCATCTGATCCTTAAGTTGGGAAGTATCTTCAAAGGGAAGCGCCGTTTGTTTAGCTACCCTAGCCACCTGTACATCTACTTTTGGGACCTCCCAATGTAATCCAGAAGGTTCTAGAGGAAACCGGCGTCTAGGGTCACTCCGTACCCGCCTCTCAGGAAACTCCCATTCCTGAGAGACAATATCCAGAATATTGGCATGAACCGGAAACCCTAATTGTTTGACTGTTTTCAGGCCAGCAAACATTTCATCCTGGATAGAGGGAAGAGACTGTACTTCCTCTAACCCCATAGTACTCCGAACCGCCCCAATAAGATCCCCCAAATCTTCTGAGGGAAAAAGAAAGGACTGGTCAGACCTCCCAGAGGGAAATCCTTCATCAGGACCCTCTGAGGCGGAATCAGCGTCCTCATGATCAGACGGGGCTGACTGGAGTTTCCTTTTCTTTGGAGAAGAGGGGCCAGGAGCAGGGAGGGAGGCTAGTGAGGCCTGAATCTCCTGTTTCATCATGGACCGCAACTCGTCTACCAGGGACGGTTGTTCGGCCCTAACAATCTGGTCCGTACACTGTTGGCAAAGCTTCTTATCCCAGACTGCAGGGAGCTTCCTTATACAGACTGGACATTTTTCATATCTGTCAGGTCTATCCGGTTTATCGGACTTCTCAGACTTCTCTGACTAGCCATAAAATATCCGCCTGAGACCTATGCCTGAGGGACCATCCCCCTCCGTACTTACTGTGGCAGGGGGCACACTGGGCTCTGCAGATGCAACTGCAGGGGAAGACATGACAGGGAGCACGGCCGAATCTCTTACCATGAATCTGACGTCTTCACGGCAGCCCTTATGCAGAAGGGCCTGCCTCCCCAGTGACAGCCAACGTTCCCCGCCTCCTGCATCCGGTCCCGGACAGGCCGAGTCAGTGTGTCCTCCACGCTGCCTCCGCGACCGGAAGTGCTCAAACCGGAAGTTCGCTAGACCGGAAGTCCCGCCCGCGGTAGCACTTCCGGATCGCTCCAGCAGCGTGCATGCAGGAAGCGGCCGGTGGCTCAGGGAGGACGCCGGCTGGGGAGCTCCACAGCCTGCATCACCCCAGAGGAGTTCCGGAAGGCTGAAGCAGCGGTCCCCCACAGCGTGAGGGAACAGCAAGGGAGGAGCGGCGAAGGCCCGACCGATACTGTCCGGCTTAAGGTAAGAGGGGAAAAAAAAAATTTATACTGTAGTTCGCCGGCCACCACAGCATAGGAGAAAAAGAAAACCTCTCCATGCCCCATGGGGACAGGAAAGACACTGGCTATGGGAGGTGGGAGGGTCCTTTTAAACCTCTTGTACTTCCTGTCCCAATTAGGGCGTGGAGAGACAACCTCCTATGCTGTCGTGGAAGGGACTAGAGAAACAATTTTTTCCCACAGTCACTTATGGAATACGTTAACACGTTCGGGATACGTTAAGACTGAGGACGTCTTAAGTGTACTTTACACGCTGCGATCTCGCTAGCGTGATCGCAAGCGATCGTACCCGCCCCCGTCGGGTGTGCGACACGGGCAAATCGCTGCCCGTGGCGCACAACCTCGTTAGTCCCCGTCATACGGACTTACCTGCCCTGCGACATCGCTCTGGCCAGCGAACCGCCTCCTTTCTAAGGGGGGCGCTTCATCCGGCGTCACAGCGATGTCACATGGCAGGCGTCCAATAGAAGCGGAGGGGCAGAGATGAGTGGGACGTAACATCTCGCCCACCTCCTTCATTCCGCATTGCCGGCAGGACGCAGGTAAGGAGATGTTCGTCGCTCCTGCGGTGTCACACACAGCGATATGTGCTGCCGCAGGAACGAGGAACAACATAGCTAATAAGCATACAACGATTTTTGGTTTCAGGACGACCTCTTCACGGCAAACGATTTTGACATCTTTTGCGATCGTTTAAGGTCGCTCTTAGGTGTCACACTCTGCGATCTCGTTAATGAAGCCGGATGTGCGTCACAAACACCGTGACCCCGACGATAATTCATTAACGATATCGCAGCGTGTAAAGCCCCCTTTAGCCTAAAGGCAACTGTATTGACCATCTCCAAGATCTCATATGGCCCAATAAATTTAAGACCTAACTTAGTCGAGGGTACCTTGAGTTTAATATTCCTGGAAGACAACTATACCTTATCTCCCACCTTAAAGATGGGACCTGAAGAACGTTTCCTATCAGCCTTTTGCTTCTGGCAAAATTGGGCCACCCCAATATTCTTTTGTACCTCCTTACAGACATCCACAAGTTTTTGTACGGCTATGTCTACTCCAGGACACCCAGAACTTATCCTAGAAAATTCTCCAAAATGGGGATGAAAACCATAATTACAAAAGAAAGGCGAAGTTCCAGTAGACTGATTGACCCAACTGTTGAAAACAAACTCTGCAAGAAGTAAGAACAAGCACCAGTTCTCCTGCTGAGCCGCAACAAAACACCTTTCAGAATTTGTTCCAGTGACTGATTTGTCCTCTTGGTCAATGCCCAATCTTATACAGAACTCCCTCCAAAATTTAGAAATAAATTGCACCCCCTTATCGGACATGATATTCAGGGGGATACAATGCAATCTTACCACATGACTGATGAAAAAGCTGGAAAGTGTCTTGGCATTGGGTAACCCTGATAATGGAACAAAGTTTGCTTGTTTACTAAATCGGTCAACCACCACCCAAATCACCATCTTCCCACCAGACAAAGGTAAATCGGTAATGAAATCCATGTACAATGGGT
The DNA here is from genome assembly GCF_048569485.1 of Anomaloglossus baeobatrachus. Classification (NCBI taxonomy): domain Eukaryota; kingdom Metazoa; phylum Chordata; class Amphibia; order Anura; family Aromobatidae; genus Anomaloglossus; species Anomaloglossus baeobatrachus. The sequence goes on along the minus strand of NC_134357.1, from coordinate 506,228,930 downwards.
CTACGGTCTTTCAGGAGTTCGTAATAGAGCCAATTCCCCGACTGACCGGTTACGACTTACTTTAGTGCCTGTGCAAGTTTCACAGGCGGATATAAAATCCTTAACATCATTATGCTTGAATGACTACCAGAAGAGCCTGGAAATAGCCCTCTGGGTGGCCGTAACCCCAGGGTGACCACTTATCACCGAGTCGTGAAATTCCTGTAACAAGCACAACCTCAGGTATACAGGAACAAACAACTTGGACTCAGGAGTACTGGAAGGAGCCAATGACTGAGCATCACGGATCTCTGCCTCCAACTCAACACCATGTCAATTACAATACCCTGAGGAAGAATGGAGGATGGAGGTTCTGGAGGAGATACAGAATCCAGACAACGTGACAAAGCATCAGCCTTCAAGTTCTTGGTCCCTGGCCTGAACATGATGGAAAAATTGAATCTTGAGAAAACCAATAACCAACTGGCTTGTCTAGGGGTCAACAATTTTGCTTATTCAATATCAGCTAAATATTTATGGTCAGTAAAAACCAAGAAAAATTAAGCAGCTACAGGAGAGGAGGAAGGACAGATATGCCTCTTCCGTAAGCTGTCGCTTATGTTTGCCTTCATGGCAGCCCACTCAGGGCCAGACAAATTATAAAGGCGAGCTTTAGGCAATTAGGCATTAGGGATAAGATTGATAGCACAATCATAAGGGCGATGGGTCGGTAAGATCTCTGCCTCTTTTTCCAAAACAACCTCTCTGAAATCCTTTAAATGCTCCAGAAGATCCTCCGGTCTGGTAGAGAAAACATGAACAGAATTGAGACATTTCTTATGACAATAAGAACCCCATTTGACAATATCCCTTTCACACCAATCAATGATAGAATTATGCACATGTAACCAAGGGATTTGCAGTACCAACCCCGCAGGTAAATTATCTATCACATAACAGGAGATGGCCTCAGTATGAAAAGATCCCACTTAGAGAGTGAATAACACCATTACAAATTGGGCCAACTTCTGGAGCAACGGCGTTTTGTCAATGGCGACAATCTGAATGGGTCCTTCCAATCTAACTGTCCCTAAACCTAGTCTCATAACCAGTCCAGAATCGATAAAGTTAGCTGCAGACTCACAGTCAATGAAAGTGAATGTTGATAAAGATCGGTTCTCAAAAATTATTTCCACATTCACTAACACTTTACTTGAGGAGATAAGAGGTACGTGGAATCCTGGTGACCTCCTCGATAAACACCCAGACTTAGGCATTTCACGACTGTTTGTCTGCTGGGGGCGTGCCAAGCAGTCCTTCCGAAAATGTCCAGTGGGACCACAGTAGGAGCAAAGTCCAAGATCGCGTCATCGCCTCCTCTCCTTGTCTTTAGGACGGACTGTACCGACTTCCATAGGCTCTGCCTCAGGTAGATGACCAAGACTGGGAGGACTAAGGGAACCTCCTATCGAGCCTCACGTCTCTCTTGGATTCTGCGATCCATCTGGATTGCCTGAGTCATAGCCTCCCCAATAAGCCTGGTGGAGAGCCAGAGCGTCCTTTAACGTATCCGACAGGCTATTGTGAAACTGACACCTGAGGGCTGCATCATTCCACAGGACTTCAGATCACCATTGTCTGAACTCAAAACTATAATGCTCAGTGGTGTGGCCTCCCTGTGTCAGATTCATGATTCTTGCTTCTGCCACCTGGGCTCTGTCAGGTTCGTCATATATCAACTAAAAAAAAAAAAAAAAGAAAGCGTCAACAGAAGACCTTTCTGGGGCTAATGCAGACAAATAAAATGACTTAAAACGGACATAACAATTCCCACCCACTGGGACTTATTCCCTGACGATCGGGGTTAGAATGTAAAAAATAGTTTGCAGCTCTCCTTGAAAATTCTGAACTGGTCTTTCTCCCCCGAAAAGTTATCAGGGAGCGCCACCACAAGTTTAGGAGAGATCAATTGTACATCAGTCAGTCCAGACAGAAGTCATGCCTACAGTCGGTAGGAAGGGGTTGTGAGACGTACCCAATGTAGTAGACAATTGCCCCTGCAACTGAGACTCAGAAGATTCCAGCTTCTGATGCTCCATTGCTAGATCCGGGACTGAGTCAGGTTTGCCACCTGATCATACAGCGTATGTACTGGATCCGTGGGTGGAGAAAAAAATAGTCTGACCAATTGTAATGTAATGCAAGTCACTACTTACGGGTAGTACAGATGGAAGAGTAGTCAGGAAAGCCGGAGTCTGGTAACTGGAGGACACATATGGCTACAGGGAGTACACAGAGGCATAGTCAGGTTACAATCCAAAGATCAGAATTCCAGGAAGGCACATAATAGATTCAGGAAGTAAACTGAGACATGGTTAGGTAGCGGTCCAAGGTAAAAGCCAGGACGTCCCGACAGGAACAGGGAGCAGACAAAGAGGAGTCAAACAACAGACTGGGGTCAGAAAACAAAGATCAGAATACTAGCAGAAAGACAGGCCAACAGCACAACAACTGAACCAGAATTTACGACTGGCAAAGTTCTGAGAGAATATGGTCAGTAAAGATCAGAGCAATTACCAGGACAATGAAACACCTGAGCAATGAGCACCTCCCAGAACAAGTATAGAATCCTGAACAGTCAATCAACCTGCTAGCTCAGTAGCCCATGAAAACACAGCAGAGCATCTCCAAGTGCAAGATGCTCTGCACAGAGGAATAGTCCCACTGCTAGCTCAGTAGTCCAGAAAAACACAGCAGAGCATCTCCTAGTGTGCAAGATGCTCTGCACAGAGAAATCGTGACAGTGCATTTGTTGGACACCCACACATAGTCATTTTTTTTACATAGGTCCTGACCTGGACGTTTATTATCAAGCATACAACTGGTAGTAGAGGAAAAACTCCTGGCTGAATCAACAACAGAGGAGTCTCCCCGTCCATTCAACAACTTAGGGGTACTTTACACGCTGCAACATCGCTAGCGATGTCGAGCGCAATAGCTCCCATCCCCGTCGCTCGTGCGACATTTGGTGATCGATGCCGTAGCGAACATTATCGCTACGGCAGCGTCACACGCACATACCTGGTCAGCGACGTTGCTGTGACCGCCGAACAATCCCTCCCTCAAGGGGGAGGTGCGTTCAGCGTCATAGCGACGTCACTGCGGCGTCACTAAGCGGCCGGCCAATAGAAGCGGAGATGAGCGGGACGTAACATCCCGCCCACCTCCTTTCTTCCGCATTGCCGGTGGATGCAGGTAAGGAGATGTTCGTCGCTCCCGCGATGTCACACATAGCGATGTGTGATGCCGCAGGAACGACGAACAACATCGTACTGGTGGCAGCAGCGATATTAAGGAAATGAACGATGTGTCAACGATCACCATTTTGGAACGATTTTGCGATCGTTGATCGTCGCTCATTAGTGTTACACGCTGCGATGTCGCTACCGGCGCCAGATGTGCGTCACTAACGACGTGACCCCGACGATATATCGGTAGCGATGTCGCAGCGCATAAAGTACCCCTTACGCTCTGGTGCCACACACTTAATGGGAACGTCTACCCTCCCCTGATCAATTTGCTGTAATGGTGAACGGAGATGTATAAATGAAGGAGATGTACACAGCCTGGTAGTGTCCATCCACCTGACCAGGAGGACATGGCTTATTGCCAGATGGAGTTGGCTTAGGTCTAACAGGACAGGTCCCGATGTAATGACCCTTATCACCATAGTAGAAACAGGACACAGACCCACAACGAAAGCGCAAGCGACTCAGACTGAGGGCAGGCTTCCCCCACCTGCATGGGTTCGTCGGCTTGCATCAGTTGGAACTCTTCCCTGGGTGGAATGACAGGGGACAGGGTCTTAGAGGGTCTCTCCCTGAGGCATCGATCCACTCTGATAGCAAGAGCCATGATGGCCTCCAGCAACTCTGGGGCGACATATTAAACTATAGAGTCTCTTAGCTTGCCTGACAAACCCTGACAGAAATGATTCCTGAGCGCAGGGTCATTCCAATGGGTGTCAGTGGCCCACCTCCGGAACTCTGAACAATATTCCTTTGCAGGCCGCGCCCCCGCTGGAGTCTACAAAGTTTAGACTCGGTGAGCGTGACACCATCAGGGTCGCTGTATATGAGGGCCAACGTCGCAAAAAATTAATCTACCGACATCAGTGCCTAGGAGTCAGTCGGCAGAGACAAGGCCCAGGACTGGGGATCTCCCTGCAATAGAAAGACCACTATCTCCACTTGCTGCTGCTCCTCTAGGCCGGAAGTTCTGGGGTGGAGCCTGAAGTACAACTTACAGGCTTTCCTGATGGTAGCAAACTTATCCCTCCCACCAGCAAACTTATCCAGGAGGGCTATCTTGGGATCTGGTTGTGCCTGGGCCTGCAGCAAGACCAGAAACCCAGCAATTTGCTGCAGTTGCTCCACAACCTGGGAGCGTAGATCCGTGACCTCCTGAGAGAGAGTCTGAATCAGTTGTGCGACACAGTCTCCTGAGCAATAGAGAGAAATGTAATTGACTGAAGATAATGTCACACTTGCTGGGTATGACAAGCATGTCGAGGGCGTTCAGACCTACGTGCATCTGACGCACAACAAAACACAACTACCACAGGGTACACCAGGGACATAATAACAGCAGGGAGGCCCTGGAACTAGTGAGAGGGGATGGTGGGAAACCTCCTATTCTAACCTGCAGCTGTCCCTACTCTCCTAGCCTACTCTCCTCAACTATCACCGAACAGGAACTGGAGACCCTGAGAAGGCTCTATAGATGCCCTAGCTAGTGTAGGGAAGGTGAGGTACACTAGACCCCCCCAATGCAAGACACAAAGTAACGTAAGACAAACAGGGGGGGAAAAGCAACAAAGAGTATAAAGCCTGAGAACAGGAAACATTCACAGTAGAACTTTTATCCAAGGCAGCCAGAGAACATATGAATTTGTATCATCAGAAAGGATTGCTGGGAAGCCACCTCTATTTAAACCTGAAGGGGCATGGCTATAAAGCAGTTGCAGCTGAAACACTCAACTAGGAACTGCTGGACAATAAAACTGACATTAACTCCTGATGTACTGAAAAAAAAGAAACCACATTTAAATGAAGAGTCCCAGATGGACATGAGGGATCTCAACTCTGAATTCTAGTCTCCAAAAATACAACCGTGACATTTTTTTGGCCTCAAATGCAGACTTCTCCTCCAGCTTCTCCTATGTTTCTGGCAGTTTACTATGTGCAGAGAGTCCCTGTCCTTTCCCCCAGCACTGAGTCCTGTTCCCTCTATCCCAGACTCCTCGTTAACGGCCTCCAGTGCAGACTTCTCCTCCAGCCTATCCTGTGAAGCCAGCTGTTTCCTATGAGCGGTGAGCCCCATCCTTTCCCCCAGTGCTGGATCCTATTCCCTACGTCCTCAGCTCCTCATTACTGGCCTCCTGTGAAAACTTCTCCTCCAGCTTCTCGTGTTTCCAGCTGTTTTCTATGTGCAGAGAGCCCCGGTCCTTTCCACCAGCACTGTCCTGTACCCTTAGTCCCTGGCCCCTCATTATCGGTCTCCAGTGCAGACTTCTCCAGCTTCTCCTATTTCCGGCTGTTTCCTATGAGCATTGAGCCCCGGTCCTTTCCCCCAGCACTGAGTCCTGTTCCCTCCATCCCTGGCCCCTCATTACCGGTCTCCAGTGCAGACTTCTCCTCCAGCTTCTCCTGTGATTCCGGCTGTTTCCTATGTGTAGAGAGCCCCGGTCCTTTCCCCCAGCACTGAGTCCTGTTCCCTCCGTCCCCTCATTATCGGTCTCCAGTGCAGACTTCTCCTCCAGCTTCTCATGTGTTTCCGGCTATTTCCTATGTGTAGAGAGCCCCGGTCCTTTCCCCCAGCACTGAGTCCTGTTCCCTCCGACCCCTCATTACCAGTCTCCAGTGCAGACTTCTCCTCCAGCTTCTCCTATTTCCGGCTGTTTCCTATGAGCATTGAGCCCCGGTCCTTTCCCCCAGCACTGAGTCCTGTTCCCTCCATCCCTGGCCCCTCATTACCGGTCTCCAGTGCAGACTTCTCCTCCAGCTTCTCCTGTGTTTCCAGCTGTTTCCTATGTCTAGATAGTCCCGGTCCTTTCCCCCAGCACTGAGTCCTGTTCCCTCCGTCCCCTCATTACCGGTCTCCAGTGCAGACTTCTCCTCCAGCTTCTCCTGTGTTTCTGGCTGTTTCCTATGTGTAGAGAGCCCCGGTCCTTTCCCCCAGCAGTGAGTCCTGTTCCCTCCGTCCCCTCATTACCGGTCTCCAGTGCAGACTTCTCCTCCAGCTTCTCCTGTGTTTCCTATGTGCAGAGCCCCGGTCCTTTCCCCCAGCACTGAGTCCTGTTCCCTCCGTCCCCTCATTACCGGTCTCCAGTGCAGACTTCTCCTCCAACTTCTCCTATTTCCGGCTGTTTCCTATGAGCATTGAGCCCCGGTCCTTTCCCCCAGCACTGAGCCCTGTTCCCTCCAGCTCCTCATTATCGGTCTCCAGTGCAGACTTCTCCTTTAGCTTCTTCTGTGTTTCCGGCTGTTTCCTATAGGGGAAATCTGACTCCTCCCCCCAGGTGACTGATCACATGACTGTGATATCGTCACAGGTCCTGTCAGCAGAGCTGCACAGCTTTCCAGAATAGAAGGAGGATAACCTCTGTTCGGAGCATTATTCCCTCCACTCACATTTCCCTTTTCTTTCTCCCGGGCAGGGGGAGTTGTCAAAGGGTCGGTGGCAGTGAGGGACATTCAGCCGCCGCCCGAGACTGCAGGGCACAGACCCAAATCCAAGACATAATATATACCCTATAAGTGTCCCCCTGTATTGCTGCATATATCATCATAAGCCTACAAAGGATACAGGAACTACCATTGACTAAAATTCTCAACTTTATTAATAATTTTATACATCAAAATATTAACAAATGTATTATGTATGTAACATACCCCATTATGGGGAATAGGGAATCCAAAACATCAAGAAAAGCTGTCCGCTTTACCTTGGCTGGTGATCCAATTTGGGGGGGGACCCCGTGTTTTTTGTTTTAAATTATTTATTTAATTTAAAATAACAGCGTGGGGTGCCCTCTGTTTTGGATTACCAGCCAAGGTGAAGTTGCCAGCTGTGGTTTGCAGGCTGCAGCCGTTTGCTTTACCCTAGCTGGCTACAAAATATAGGGGGACTGCATGTAATTTTTTTTTATTTTTTTTTATTATTTATTTATTTTTTGGCTAAATACAAGGCTAAGCACCTTAGTGCCACATGAAAGTCACAAAAGGGTGCCTGCTTAGAATATGCAGGGAGGTGGGACATTATATATGTCTTTCTCATCTATCTATCTATCCATCCCTCCATTCATTCATCCCTCTATCTCTCTATATCTATCTATCCCTCTCTATATCTACTCATCTATTTATCCTTCTTGCTGCTTCCGTTTTTTGCGATACGCAAAAAAAACGGAAGGCACACGGATGTCACACGGATGCCACATGGATGCATCGGTGAAAAAAAAGGACCGTTTTCTTCAGCGCTCTATTGGGAGACCCAGACGATTGGGGTATAGCTACTGCCCTCTGGAGGCCACACAAAGCACTACATTAAAAGTGCAAGGCCCCTCCCCCTCTGGCTATACCCCCCCGTGGTATCACGGGTTCTCCAGTTTTAGCTTTGTGTGCGAAGGAGGTCAGACATTCCATGCATAGCTCCACAGATTTTAGTCAGCAGTAGCTGCTGACTATTTCGGATGGAAGAAAAGAGGACACATATAGTGTTCCCAGCATGCTCCCTTCTCACCCCTGGATGGTGTTGTAAGGTTGAGGTACCTATTGCTGGTACAGGGCTGGAGCCTGACATGCTGTTTTCCTTCCACATCCCCTGGTAGGGCTCTGTGGAAGTGGGATCCTGCCGGCCTCTCAGCTCTGACGCCGGGCTCCATCCACAGATCCATTAGAACCTGATGGAGACGGAGCAGGAGTACGATCAGGGACAGGCCCTGCATCATACAGGTACTCTGTGTCCCCGGCAGGCACAGACACACTCCGGGCTGGCTGGGTGTTGTAGTGCGCCGGGGACCGCAACGTGGAGTTGGTGTCCCTACAGATTACTGGGGGACTTTTTGTGTATGGGAACGCAGCGCCGACCCCCTCTGGACCGGGCGGCGCTGCTGTGACTTGTGGTGCGCCGGGGATCCGCCGTCCGCGCTTTTACGGCGGCGGCGGTTATAAATTTAGTCCCCGGCTTTTTGGGCCTAGGACGCCGGCAGCTCCGATTCGTTCCCGCCCCCACCCTGTCAATCAGGGTAGGGGAGAGACGCTGTTCGCTAGCAGCGACGAGGGCTGGAGCCTGATTTACATGCTCCAGCCCTCTCACTTGGCACAGAGGGAAGCAGGCTTCCCGCTCTTGGCCAGGAACGCCCAGGGCCCGCCCCCCTTCCTCTCTCGGGATGCCGGCAGCCATTACATGCATGCCTGGCTGGAGGAAGGACGCAAGGCTCTGGGAGACCTGGACTAGGGGCTATCTGGCGACCACACACCCGCTTTTTTAAGCGGGCGGTAAGCGATTTTTCTGTGCTGGTCCCTCTAGTGCCTCACTGTGTATCGGTGTACTGTGTACAGATATATAGATATTGTATTTCTTGCACTGTGAGGTCGCTTCTGGCTGCATATCCCAGATCGCTCTGTGGAAGCAGCAACATGTCATCCTCAAAACGCAAGGCGGCCAAGGCAAAAAGGGCTGTGTATACTGCGTGTGCTGCATGTGGGGCTAATCTACCAGCAGGCTCCGATGACCCCCATTGTGTGCAATGCTCCGACCCGGTGCTGCTTCGCCAGCCGGAGTCCGGAGAGGTAGCGACCCAGGCTGAGACGCTTGTAGGTTCTGCCCCGGTGACAGGGACAGACTTTGCAGTGTTTGCAGACAATATGTCTGTGTCTATGGCAAAAATCCTTGAAACCTTGCAATCTATGCATGGGGCTCAGTCTTTGGGCACGGCGAGGCCTCTGTCCTCAGGTCCCCCTTACTTGGAATGTATCCAGCCCACAGGGGGGTCCCCGGCTTCACAGGCCGAGGTTTATGATTCAGATGATAGCCCCAGCCACCCTAAGCGAGCTCGCTGGGAAAGACCCTCGACGTCTTCACACTGCTCAGGGTCTCAGCGCAATCAGTCTCCCTGTGATGTGTCTGATGAGAGTGATCAGGAATCCACTCCTGGAACCCCTCTCAACCTGGATACCCCTGATGGGGATGCCATGGTAAACGATCTTATCTCAGCCATCAATAGGCTGTTGGATATTTCTCCCCCAGCCCCTTCAGCAGAAGAGGCGGCTGCGGAACAGGAGAAGTTTCGTTTCCTTTATCCCAAGCGTAAATTGAGTGCTTTGTTAGATCACTCTGACTTCAGAGAATCAATCCAGAAGCACGACGCTCACCCAGAAAGGCGTTTCTCTAAACGATCTAAAGATACGCGTTTTCCTTTCCCCCCTGAGGTGGTCAAGCGCTGGACACAGTGTCCAAAGGTAGACCCCCCGATTTCCAAACTTGCAGCTAGATCCATAGTTGCAGTGGAGGATGGCGCTTCACTTAAAGATGCAAATGACAAACAGATGGACCTTTGGTTAAAATCTGTCTATGAAGCCATCGGCGCGTCGTTTGCTCCGGCATTCGCAGCCGTATGGGCACTCCAGGCTATTTCAGCTGGCTTAGCAAAAGTGGATGCTATCATGCATCCAGCAGTGACGCAAGTGGCGCACCTTACCACGCAGATGTCGGCGTTTGCGTCTTACGCTATCAATGCGGTCCTAGAATCTACCAGTCGCACCTCAATGGCGTCCGCCAATTCGGTAGTTTTGCGCAGAGCCTTGTGGTTAAAGGACTGGAAAGCAGATGCTGGTTCCAAAAAATGTTTAACCAGTTTGCCTTTGTCTAGAGATAGACTGTTTGGCGAGCCATTGGCTGACATCATTAAGCAGTCCAAGGGTAAAGACTCCTCTTTACCACAACCCAGAACAACCAAACCTCAGCAGAAAAAGTGGCAGCAGAGGTTTCAGTCCTTTCGAGGTTCGGGCAAGACACCATTTACCTCGTCCAAAGGGACTCAGAGGACGCAAAGAAACTCAGATTCGTGGCGGACTCACACACGCCCCAAGAAAGCAAATGGAGGTACCGCTTCCAAAGCGGCTACCTCATGACTTCCAGCCCCCTCCCTCCGCATCGCCGGTCGGGGGCAGGCTCTCCCGCTTTTCCGGCATTTGGATGTCACAGGTCAAAGACCGGTGGGTGACGGACATTTTGTCTCGCGGGTACAGAATCGAGTTCAATTCTCGTCCTCCAGCTCGGTTCTTCAGAACCTCCCCACATCCAGACCGAGCAGATGCTCTGCTGCAGGCGGTGGATTCCCTAAAAGCGGAAGGAGTGGTGATCCCAGTCCCTCCTCAGGAACAAGGGCAAGGGTTTTACTCCAACCTCTTTGTGGTTCCAAAAAAGGACGGCTCGTTCCGTCCTGTTCTGGACCTAAAACGGCTCAACAAACATGTGCACGCCAGGAGGTTCCGGATGGAAACCCTCCGCTCTGTCATTGCCTCAATGTCCAGAGGAGACTTCCTTGCCTCAATAGACATCAAAGATGCTTATCTCCACGTGCCAATTGCTACAGAACATCAACGTTTTCTACGTTTTGTGATAGGAGACGACCATTTTCAGTTCGTAGCTCTTCCATTTGGTCTGGTGACAGCCCCACGGGTCTTCACCAAGGTCATGGCGGCGGTGGTAGCAGTCTTGCACTCTCAGGGACACTCGGTGATCCCTTACCTAGACGATTTATTGGTCAAAGCTCCCTCTCAGGAGGCATGTCAGCACAGCCTGAATGCTACGCTGGAGACTCTACAGTCTTTCGGATGGATCATCAACTTTCCAAAGTCGATCCTATCACCGACTCAGTCACTAACGTATCTTGGCATGGAGTTTCATACTCTAGCAGCGATAGTGAAGCTGCCGCTGAACAAGCAGCGGTCTCTACAGACAGGGGTGCAATCTCTCCTGCAGGGCCAGTTGCATCCCTTGCGGCGCCTCATGCATTTCCTAGGGAAGATGGTGGCAGCCATGGAAGCAGTTCCCTTTGCGCAGTTTCATCTGCGCCCACTTCAATGGGACATTCTCCGCCAATGGGACGGGAAGTCAACGTCCCTGGACAGGAAAGTCTCGCTTTCCCAGACGGCCAAGGACTCTCTACAATGGTGGCTCCTTCCCACATCATTATCTCAGGGAAGATCCTTCCTGCCCCCATCCTGGGCAGTAGTCACGACAGATGCGAGTCTGTCAGGGTGGGGAGCAGTGTTTCTCCACCACAGGGCTCAGGGGACGTGGACTCCGCAGGAGTCCACCCTTCAGATCAATGTTCTGGAGATCAGAGCAGTGTATCTTGCCCTACTAGCCTTCCAGCAGTGGCTGGAAGGAAAGCAGATCCGAATCCAATCGGACAACTCCACAGCGGTGGCATACATCAACCACCAAGGAGGGACGCGCAGTCGGCAAGCCTTCCAAGAAGTCCGGCGCATTCTAATGTGGGTGGAGGACAGAGCATCCACCATATCCGCGGTTCACATCCCAGGCGTAGAAAACTGGGAAGCAGACTTCCTCAGTCGCCAGGGCATGGACGCAGGGGAATGGTCCCTTCACCCGGACGTGTTTCAGGAAATCTGTCGCCGCTGGGGAGTGCCGGACGTCGACCTAATGGCGTCCCGGCACAACAACAAGGTCCCGGCATTCATGGCGAGGTCGCGCGATCAAAGAGCTCTGGCGGCAGACGCCTTGGTTCAAGATTGGTCGCAGTTTCAGCTCCCTTACGTGTTTCCGCCTCTGGCGCTCTTGCCCAGAGTGCTACGCAAGATCAGATCCGAGTGCAGCCGCATCATACTCGTCGCTCCAAACTGGCCGAGGAGGTCGTGGTATCCGGATCTGTGGCATCTCACGATCGGTCGGCCGTGGTCACTGCCAGACCGACCAGACTTACTGTCCCAAGGGCCGTTTTTCCATCAGAATTCTGCGGCCCTGAACCTGACTGTGTGGCCATTGAGTCCTGGATCCTAGCATCTGCAGGATTATCTCAAGGAGTCGTTGCCACAATGAGACAAGCTAGAAAGTCGAATTCTGCTAAGATCTACCACAGAACGTGGAAGATTTTCTTATCCTGGTGCTCGGCTCAGGGAGTGTCTCCCTGGCCATTTGCATTACCCATGTTTCTTTCCTTCCTGCAATCGGGGTTAGAAAAGGGCTTGTCGCTCAGCTCCCTTAAAGGGCAAGTTTCGGCACTATCCGTGTTTTTTCAGAAGCGTCTAGCACGTCTGTCTAAGGTGCGCACGTTCCTGCAGGGGGTCTGTCATATTGTGCCCCCGTACAAGCGACCGTTAGATCCATGGGATCTGAACAGGGTACTAGTTGCTCTCCAGAAGCCGCCCTTCGAGCCTCTGAAGGAAGTTTCCTTTTCTCGGCTGTCGCAGAAAGTGGCGTTTCTTGTTGCGATCACATCGCTTCGGCGAGTGTCTGAGCTGGCAGCTCTGTCATCCAAGGCTCCCTTCCTGGTGTTCCACCAGGACAAGGTTGTGCTGCGCCCCATTCCGGAGTTTCTCCCTAAGGTCGTATCCTCTTTTCATCTTAATCAGGATATTTCCTTGCCTTCTTTTTGTCCTCATCCGGTTCACCGGTATGAAAAGGACTTACGTTTGCTAGATCTGGTGAGAGCACTCAGAATCTACATTTCCCGCACGGCGCCCATACGCCGTGCCGATGCACTTTTCGTCCTTGTCGCTGGTCCGCGCAAGGGGTTGCAGGCTTCTAAAGCCACCCTGGCTCGATGGATCAAAGAACCAATTCTAGAGGCCTACCGTTCTGCGGGGCTTCCGGTTCCTTCAGGGCTAAAAGCCCACTCAACCAGAGCCGTGGGTGCGTCCTGGGCATTACGTCACCAGGCTTCGGCTCAACAGGTGTGCCAGGCAGCTACCTGGTCCAGTCTGCACACTTTCACCAAGCATTATCAGGTGCATACCTATGCTTCGGCGGATGCCAGCTTAGGTAGAAGAGTCCTGCAGGCGGCAGTGACACCCCCGTAGGGGAGGGCTGTTTTGCAGCTCTAACATGAGGTTTTTCTTTACCCACCCAGGGACAGCTTTTGGACGTCCCAATCGTCTGGGTCTCCCAATAGAGCGCTGAAGAAGAAGGGAATTTTGTTACTTACCGTAAATTCCTTTTCTTCTAGCTCTTATTGGGAGACCCAGCACCCGCCCTGTTGTCCTTCGGGATGTTTTTTTGTTGTTTGCGGGTACACATGTTGTTCATGTTGAACGGTTTTTCAGTTCTCCGATGTTATTCGGAGTTAATTTGTTTAAACCAGTTATTGGCTTCCTCCTTCTTGCTTTGGCACTAAAACTGGAGAACCCGTGATACCACGGGGGGGTATAGCCAGAGGGGGAGGGGCCTTGCACTTTTAATGTAGTGCTTTGTGTGGCCTCCAGAGGGCAGTAGCTATACCCCAATCGTCTGGGTCTCCCAATAAGAGCTAGAAGAAAAGGAATTTACGGTAAGTAACAAAATTCCCTTCTTTGCGGCCCGCAAAAACGGAACGGTCATGTGAATGTAGCCTTAACAGCAGTCACTGCCTGCTGCCGATCACATGTGACCGTGTGCGGGCTGTGTGTACAGGAGTTCAGATCAGCTGACTCAAGTGTCAGCCAATTAGGCTGGGGCCACACGGGGATTACTGCGATCCCCTCGCATTACACTTGGCTCACGATCAGTACAGCAGAGCTGAGTGTCATGCGTGTGTCTCTGCGACTGAGGTCCGACTGTGCGAGCAGACCTCAGCTGCGGGGGGCGGTCCGGCACTCAGGAGGGGTGGGCTACCACTGAGGAGGGGTGGGAGGGATTTCTCTCCCTCTCTTCTCCATAGTCGGCTATTGCAATTCTCGCTCTGCACTTGCAGTACATCGATGTACCGCAAGTGCAGTGCGATTTTTCTCTCACCCCATACACTTCAATGGGTAAAAGAGAAAGAGTCTTGCATTACAATTGCAGTATGCTGCGATTGTTTTCTCGGTCCGATTAGGGCTGAGAAAATAATCGCTCATGTGCGCTGACACATAGACTAATATTGGTCCGAATGGAATGCGATGTTTTATCGCACTCCACTCGCACTGTTTTTCTCGCCGTGTGGCTTAGACCTAACTTGTTCTGTGTCCCCCTGCATCCATCGCAGCGTGTGTGGGCTGGAGTTCAGATCAGCTGACTCCAGTGCTGGACTGAACTCAGGTGACCCACAGCCCGTACAGGAGTAGGGATGAATGAGCAGTAAAATGCTCTGGTGCTCAATGGCCGAAGCCCATGTCGTTTTTTTTTTTTATTTTAATTCATTAACAATAAAAAAAAAAAAAACAATCACATAACCCTAACCCTAGGGTTAGGGTTAAAAAAAAAGTGTGGGCTCCCGCTGCATTTTCTATTGCTAAGGGTAACCCAAGCAGCTACTTGCTGCTAACCCCCGCTGCTTGGTGTTACCTTCACTGGCAATGGAAAATCCAGGGAAGCCTTTTTTTTTTTTAATATAAAGGTTTTTGCCTAAAAAACTGCTTTAAAAAAAATGACGTGGGCTTCGCTGTTACACCTCGTGGCTCTCCTGTGGCAAGGAATGAGACAGTCTCCTTGCCTGCCACGAGCGCTCCTGCTCAACAGCGCCGAAGGTCTGCCAGACTGCGCAGAGTGCAGGAGAAACCTCCTCAGAGAGGCAGCACGAGAGTGACACCTAGTGGTACTCCTGTTGCAAGAGATGAGGCGGTCTCCCATTCCTTGCCTGCCGCAGCTCCTCCTGCTCAGCAGCCTCGAAGGTCTGTGAGGTTGCGCAATGTGCAGAGGTTTGCTGTTCAGGGAAGCAGTGAGACTCCCGTTATCTCTACACATTATGAGACCGAGGATCCCGCCTCTATTTCCCAGAGGCAGGAGGGTGAGCATGTGCTATGCTTGGTGGATCCTGATTCGCCCACTGACGTCACACGGCTTGATGACAAGGCTGGTGACGTGGTGAATCCTGACTGGCCAGGCTGGGATGTCGTGGATCCTGATTGGGTCAAGTCCGTCATCTCCGCCTCGCGCCCGCCCTTGGCTGGAGCGACACCTCCTTAAAAGCTCCTCCTGCCATCATGGCGGCGCGCGACCGTCCTTCTATGTTTGGATGTCTGGCAGCGTGCTGCCACGCCACTGCTCAGGCATTATCGTCTTCTGTGGGCTTGGCCCTTGCTGCTTAGGCAGCACCTGGTTTGCAGGCCGTGTCCCTGCCTTGCTGCTCCGGCAGTAGCTCCTTTGACAGGCCGTGTTCCTGTTCCAGGTGAGCTCCTCGAGTCTCCACCGGACTCACCTGGTTATTGAAAGCACACGTGCGTGGGCACCTCTGTGCTACCCTCGTGCCATATTCTCGTGACTTCCACTGGCACACGTGCGTGGGCACCTCTGTGCTTCCCCGTGCAACAGGTACACCGAGCCGTGTGATCCCTGCCATACAACCCTCACGGGTTAGGGCAGACCGGTGTACATAGATCGTCTGTGACATTCCAGACGATCGCTAGCAGCAACCCGCTCACTCTTCACCCACCATAGCAGCGGTCCCTTACACCGCACAGTGGACCTTGACCGGCGGAAGCTGTCCATTCCCCATCTTGGCACGCTTCCCCGGGTCCCCCTCGTAACACTTCGCCATATTTTTTTGTACGCTAGCCAGGTACAGCAGGCAGGTACGGGCTGCCCCCAACCCCCAGCTGCCTATTTGTACCCGGCTGGGAACCAAAAATATAGGGAAGCACGTATTTTTTAATTATTTCACTTATTTCATGAAATAATTAAAAAACAAATGACGTGGGCTTCGCCATATTTTTGTGTCCAGCCAGGTACAACTAGGCAGCTGGGGATTGTAATCCGCAGCACAGGTTAGCCCGAGGTTTCTGGGCGCCTCTGCTGCGAATTGTAATCCGCAGCCGCCCCAGAAAATGGCGCTTTCATAGAAGCGCCATCTTCTGGCACTGTATCCAACTCTTCCAGTGGCCCTGGTGGCAGGTGGCACGCTGGGTAATAAGGGGTTAATACCAGCTATGTTTTACCAGCTGGTATAAAGCCCGAGATTCTTAATGTCAGGCCAAGTTTGACCTGGCCATTAAGAATCTCCAATAAAGGGTTTAAAAAAAAAAAAGACATCACACAGAGAAAAATAGTTTATTAGAAATAAATAAACAGACACAGTAGGGACTCCATGTTTATTACTCCCTCTCACCCCTCCACGATCCAGAGATTTCTGTACTGACCATGCCAGGAGAGAGAGAGGGAAAAGAGAGAGAGCGAGAGAAAAGAGAGAGAGCGAGGGAAAAGAGAGAGAGAGCGAGGGAAAAGAGGGGGGAGGGGTGGAACAGGGAAGGGGGAGAAGAGAGAGGGGTGAGAGTGAGAGGGAAAAGAGAGAGAGCGAGAGGGAAAAGAGAGCGAACGAGAGGGAAAAGAGAGAGCGAGAGGGAAAAGAGAGAGAGAGCGAGAGGGAAAAGAGAGAGAGCGAGGGGGAAAAGAGAGAGAGGGAAAAGAGAGAGAGAGCGAGAGGGAAAAGAGAGAGCGAGAGGGAAAAGAGAGAGCGAGGGGGGAAGAGAGAGCGAGGGGGGAGGGAAAAGAGAGAGAGGGGGGAGGGAAAAGAGAGAGAGGGGGGAGGGAAAAGAGAGAGAGGGGGGAGGGAAAAGAGAGAGAGAGGGGGGGAGGGAAAAAGAGAGAGAGGAAGGGAAAAGAGAGAGAGGGAGGGAAAAGAGAGAGTGAGGGATAAGAGGGGGCGAGGAGAGAGAGATAAGAGGGGGGCGAGGAGAGAGGGATAAGAGGGGGGCAGGGAAGAGGGGAGGAGGAGAAAAGAGGGGTGGGAGAAGAGAGTGGGTGGGGAGAGGGGGGAGAAGAGAGTGGGAGGGAGAAGAGAGGGGGGGAGAGGTGCTCTGTCACCAACTTGCTCCACTCTGTGACTTGTTGTGCAGGTGACAGAGTGCAGACAGTTGGTCCCATGCAGCAGGACAGGTGACAGAGCAGAACGGTGACATGCTCTGCTCTGACACATGCGGTGTTGCATGTCACCAGCTTGTCAGTCTCTTGCTGCATCCTGTAGTGCTGCTGGGAGGAGCGCACATGATCACACCGCCCGCTCTCCTGACATCGCAGCAGAGCGGGCGGGTGGAGAGTGAGATCACATATTTACGTGACAGGGGGGTTTCAGCTGAAGAACCTCCTCTGTACTGCACACTGGCGCCCCATGCCTCACCATCTGCCGGACGCTAAGCCGTCTTCACTGCTCCACACTGTGCCATCCTCCGGATCCTCCCCTCGATGCTGGGCTGTGACGTGCGGTAGTCACCGCCCACAGCCCTGTCAATCACTGTGAGTGGCGCCAGCATCCTCTGACGTATCCGTCTAGTTTGAGAGCCCAGAATTGACGGAATGTAAGAGGATGCTGGCGGCCACAGCACCAGGGGGTCATGTGACAGGCACTGAGCGTGCAGGATAGCGCCGCTCAGTGCCAGAACTGGAAATAAAAGCCAATGAAGAAAAGACCTATAATGGTAAGTAGAACTCATAGAGAAAATAAATAAATGGGTGAACCACCCCTTTAATTATCATGTTTGAACCCCATCATCTTCCTGCCCGGCTATTTTTTACGATTCTGACCAATGTCACTTTGACAGGTTGTAACTCTAGAACTCTTCAGCGGATCCTGGTGATTCTGACAATGTTTTTTCGTGACATATTGTATTTCACAATAGTTGTAAATTTAGGTTGATATTTTTTGCGTTCATTTGTGAAAATATCGAAAGTTGGCAAACATTTTGAAAATTTCGCAATTTTCAAACTTTGACATTTTATGCTCATAAATACGATAGTTATGTCACACAAAATAGTTACTAAATAACATTTCCCACATGTCTATGACAAACCTGCATCGGGGCTTTTGGATTACGCGTTACCAGCCAGCGGTTCTGCTCCTGGGACGCCGTGGTGGCATGGCCCAACTCCGTGACTGGATGAGGATGGTAGTTCGTGATGCCACCTGTGGTATGCGGCAAGTCAGGTGCCGCCACTGCGGGATGGGGCATCTGGGGCAGATGGTGACGCAGCTTAGATGGTAAAGCTCTCCACAGGTGGAGCTGGACCCCAGGGCGGATGCAGGTGGTAGTGGTCTATGATGGCGGGCACAGGTGAATAACGGAGCGACACAGGGATGTGTACCGCCCCTGTGTCAGCGGCCGAGCCGCTCGGATCCGAAACTACGGTGGCTCGAGGAGTCTCCGGACCCGAGGAGGGGTTGTGCAGACACTCAAATTAAAAGGGGGGATATGTACAGGGGAGTTAGAAGTTCGTGACGCCACCCACGGTGTGTGGTAAGGTAAAGTACCACCACTGCTGTTGGGAGCGCCCGGTGGTGGTGGTATGGCAGCAAGGTGTTTAACCCCTCCGTGGGTAGAGGGTTTTTCCCCGTGGGACCACTGATGGTAGTGAAGGGGGTGCCGTTGGGGAGGAAAGGGTTTTCTGCGCACTCACTCAGTCCAAGAATACTGACACTGACAACTTGTAAACCAGTGAGGGAGCATGGATCCGTGCCCCTTGGTGTTGCTTGTTAGCCTATGACCTTTTCCATGGTACTTTCTTCACTATTTCGACCCTGTAGTGTGGAACTAGTCGGGTCCTGCTCATCCGTATGGCTAACGGAGTGAGCTTGCTCTCAGGGTTCACGCGTGGGATTTTCTGGACTATGTTTGGGAAAGTCCTATCCCCTCGTTGCGCTAGTAGCTCGATTTTGGAGCAGTTGGAGAATGAATCTTGAAGACTTAACCCTCGTCGGGTAAATTACCAGGCTGCGTGAAGCTACTTCCCAGGCCTAGGGTCCACGTACCCCGTTGTGCCCTGGCTCCTGCCCAGAGATGGCTCAAGGCCGCCGGCTGCCCTCCTCGGCAGATCCGTGCCCCTTGACACGATCCCCTGCAACCGGGGTTCCAACTCCTATCAGGTCCAGACCAACGTCTGCCACCTAGTCTTTACAGGGAGCCCTTCTCCTGACCTCCTCTCTCCTGCTCCTCTCACTTCACACTCTCTCTCCCTTCTGCTAACACCTCTCACTTTCCCCTACCAAGCTCCCAAGTTGGTAGCCCCCCAATGGTGTGTCTGGTGGGTGTGGTGCAGAGTGTTCCTAGGGTTTTGACTGGCTCTGCTCTTAGCAACACCGAAGGACAGGGATCCGTAACCAAGGAGGATTTGGATACCATGCAGAAGGGCAGATTGCACAATACCCTGTGACGACCTGATAGTCCAGGGCGTCACAGATGCAGTCTCAAGTGTTTTACTCACTATAGCTGGTTCCAAGATTACATACACGCCAGGGACCGCCTTTGTAGTGCCATGAATCACCGTGATGGGCTCCAGCCGATCCCGGCTAGTTCGGAGGTCAAATCCGGTGCACCTTTCTTAAATGTCTCTTTCCTGGTAGTCTCTATGCTTGCTTCGCCCTCCTACCTTGCGCCCTCGCTCACTGAACCCTGTGCCAGTGCTCGTGGACTTTATTGGGGTGGCATGAAGCGAATTCGTGTGTGGTGTGTGGCTGCGGTGCTTGAAGTCACCTCAGCCGCTAGTTTTGCTCGCGAAGCCCTTAGGTTTTTCTTCTCTAGCCTAGGGACCGATCCCCGTTTTGCGACCAAGTCCTTCTACCCATTGATTATATGTGGAAAAAGGCCACGGAAGGTTAACTCCCGTGGTCTCTAGGACCCCTTCTGTCTGTGCCCGGGCCGAGCGGTACCAGCTCCAGGCCTCGGGTCTTACCAATCTCCACTGCTCCTCACTCTCCAAGTCCACACTTCACACCGTGTTCCCACTTGTACTATTGTGTTCCCACTCCTAAGACTCTACCCCCCGCCTGGCTTTGGGTATAATCACACCCTCTGCCGTGTCTGATGACGTGTTTCTGAGCCTGGGTGTTGTGCTTTTGTGTGACCTCATCCTTACCCAGAATTGTATACCACACCTCTGGCTGAAGTGCAGTACCTCTGTGGCGACTGAAGCCCCAGGGGCATCACACTCCCCCACAGAAAATCCAAGCACGTCCTCGGGCTGGAACAAAACAAAAATACAGTGGTTAAGACTTGCAAATTTTTGTATGCTGTAAACATTTTAAACATTTTTCTTCCCTTTATGGGAGGCACTCTCTTGAATGTTACCAACATGATAAACTCTTACATTACACTATAAAATCTTGAAAATATAAAACATCAGATTTTTCATAATAAAAATTTTGTTGAAGAGCACGATGCCAAGTATCCTTGCATTGCTCCTATGATGTGCAACCTTGTAGCAGCAATAAACAATGTGGGGGACCTGCCACAAACAAACCCCAAACGTAGGCTCTGGGTGGGCAACAGAGCGTTCCTGATCACGCTTCATTGCGTTTGCCACACCAGATGGGTTTTGTCTCCTGTGATCGAAGAATTCTGCTAGGGGGCACTTTAATCAGCACAATTATATACACAGGAAGTCCTGGCTACGCGTAGTCCAATGGCCCTGTTGTCCATTTAACTCACACACTTATCAACAAATACATATTGACGTTATCAAAACTTATCAGGTCAACTTACAGTTAGGTCCAGAAATATTTGGACAGTGACACAAGTTTTGTTATTTTAGCTGTTTACAAAAACATGTTCAGAAATACAATTATATATATATAATATGGGCTGAAAGTGTACACTCCCAGCTGCAATATGAGAGTTTTCACATCCAAATCGGAGAAAGGGTTTAGGAATCATAGCTCTGTAATGCATAGCCTCCTCTTTTTCAAGGGACCAAAAGTAATTGGACAAGGGACTCTAAGGGCTGCAATTAACTCTGAAGGCGTCTCCCTCGTTAACCTGTAATCAATGAAGTAGTTAAAAGGTCTGGGGTTGATTACAGGTGTGTGGTTTTGCATTTGGAAGCTGTTGCTGTGACCAGACAACATGCGGTCTAAGGAACTCTCAATTGAGGTGAAGCAGAACATCCTGAGGCTGAAAAAAAAGAAAAAATCCATCAGAGAGATAGCAGACATGCTTGGAGTAGCAAAATCAACAGTCGGGTACATTCTGAGGAAAAAGGAATTGACTGGTGAGCTTGGGAACTCAAAAAGGCCTGGGCGTCCACGGATGACAACAGTGGTGGATGATCGCCGCATACTTTCTTTGGTGAAGAAGAACCCGTTCACAACATCAACTGAAGTCCAGAACACTCTCAGTGAAGTAGGTGTATCTGTCTCTAAGTCAACAGTAAAGAGAAGACTCCATGAAAGTAAATACAAAGGGTTCACATCTAGATGCAAACCATTCATCAATTCCAAAAATAGACAGGCCAGAGTTAAATTTGCTGAAAAACGGGGGCGTGGCCTGGCAATGGAGGAGTGAGGACACTGATCACTCTAGCTCCCGTGCCCGGAATGGCCCTAGACCCATGATAAAGCTACACACCCTGCTCCAAACACATTCAATGTCGGCCAGAAAGAAGAGGGATTACAGCAGAGCGAGGAGTGACCACCCGGTGCCTTCCCCTGCAAGTATTCAGAGATTCCTTAGGAGCTCGGGCCTGGCTACGTCGGACCCCAAAATGGCGACAGCGTCCTCTCCAGCTACAGCCCCTCCATCTACCAGCGGGGAGGAGACCCGACATACAGAACGGCCGCAGGCACCCGGGACCTCCGCAGTAGACATAGCCTCTCAGAGACCAAGCAGCGGTGAGCAGCAGCCCAGCCTCAGCAGAGAGACACAACAGGAGGGAAATCCCCTCTTACCTAAGATGGCCGCGCTGGACGGAGGTTCACTTCATCAGCCGATGGAGCAGGAGAACGGCAAACAGGACACACAGGACAGGGGTAAGATACAGGGAAAACCCCTGCTGCCTCAGCGATCGCAGTCCACACCAGCAGTAAAAACAGCAGTTATGCCACTGTAGCCCCAGCAGCCAGAGCAGACATCCAGCTCCCCTGCCATAGCTCCTGCACCAACGGAGCTGGAGAGTGCTCCTGGTGCTCAGAATAAACACTCTGCTGCTGCCACCTATCTCACTGGCAATACACCTGGCCCTGCACTGTGTGACCCCTTGCTGGCTCCATACATGCAACACCCTGGACGGGTAACATTGGGACTTCCTCTTACACTGCCAGATATGTCAGGCAGTGCCTTATCACAAGAAACCCCTTCCTCCCCAGAAAGAGGCACAACTCCTGTTGCTCTCAGATCTCCTCCACACAGCCTCACAGATGGAGATGCACAAATGGATACTCAGGAGGACTGTGTATGGGATGACCTCAAGGCACGAATTAGATCCATACCAACTAGAGAAGAAATGGAAAACTACATAACTAGATTAGAGGCCTCATATAAAGCAGAGTCAGCGTCTATAAAAGGAGAGGTGCAACAGCTAAATGAACGCATGGCAACCTCTGAATCCTGCACGGCTTCTATCTCAACACAACTAGCTTCTCAAGCACAGGCCCTGTCTACGCAAGCTCTTCAGATTGAGCATTTGACAGGTCTGCTTGATGACTTAGAAAATAGGGGTAGGCGAAACAATATTAGGGTAAGAGGTATCCCTGAGTCCCTTGCCCCCCAAGATCTGGATGAATCTCTAAGGCGCCTATTCAACTCCATATTAGGCCTCCCACGAGACTCTCGTCTGGAACTGGATAGGGCACACAGATCCCTGGGCCCTAAACCAGTAGAAGGCTCCAACCCACGGGATGTCATTTGCAGAGTGCATAAATATAAAAAAAAAGAAGAGATCTTAAACAAGGCTCGACAGAAGGACCCCATTCTGTTTAAAAATACACCAGTCCAACTGTTGCCAGATTTATCCCGTCATACACTACAAAAACGCAAAGTCCTGAGACCCCTCCTGGATGCCCTCCGACAAAGGAATATCTTATACTCATGGGGATTTCCATTCAAACTACAGGTCCGACATGCTGGACTCCTACATGTGCTTCATTCTTTGAAAGATCTTCCAAGCTTCTGCACGGCCCTTGAGATACCTATTGTACACATTCCGGTTACAGACTGGCCTTATGTCCACGGTACCTTTGGGATGGAGGCTAATGTCCCCCTGCCACAACGGGATGGGGCACGTAGGAGGAATCGAGGCTCGCAGCGAAGAAGAGAAAAGGAGTCTATCCCTTTTGCCTCATCTGGAGACTCAGTTTATTGAGTTTATTGTTCCTTTCCCATACAGGCCTATGTCCGGCGCTTTGTGTGAAAAATGGTCTATAGAGATCCACGTAAAATGGCTTGGGGATAAAATATTGTCCTGATATATCTCATTATTTCACATGCCAGATAGTTATCCTGGGCTAAACATCCTTTAAAGGGATAAACGTTTTAATGTTTAGAGGTTTAAATGGTTACTAAGCTATTCAGGAATTGATGGAGCTAGGTGTGTTGCTGTTTTATTCAGATTTCAGTACTTTGTACAATTCTTAAACTGGGTCGTGGGTCGGTCCGGAAGGAGCAGACCTCCGTTGAAAGCCTACTTCCCACTGGGGGTCTACACACTGCGGGCAGGTGTAGATTATACTAACCCCCCGATTGTTGATTTACCTGTACTTTTCCTTTTTTGCGCCTTCTTTGTCTCTTGATAGACTATCCTATCTATCTTACACATCTTATCTTCTCTGAGGCCCCCCCCTTTTTTTCCCTTTATTTATTTATTTTTTTTTTCTTTTTCTTCTCTCTTCTCTCTCTTTTCTTTTTCTTTTCCTCTCCTCCTTCTCTCTCCCCGTTCTCTCCTTCCCCACTTCTTCTCTATCTTTGTCCACTTCTCTTTGTCTCCCTTCCCCTATCTTTCCCGGATCCCTTCACGCTCTCTGAAGCCCTTGGACCAACATGACCACCCTCAATTTTTGCTCTATTAACATACGGGGTTTTAATACTCCTCAAAAGCGCTCACAGGTCCTGTATTCTATGCACAAAAAAAAGGTTCAGATTCTTCTATTACAGGAGACGCATTTTAAGAAGGATCATGTACCCATACTACGAGATAGATTTTATCCAGTATGGTTTCACAGCGTTAACCCAGAGGCCAGATCTAAAGGAGTATCGATTGCACTCCATAAACACTTAGTGCACACCATAGTCGACTCCTGTATAGACGAGCAGGGTCGTTATATATTTCTTAAATTGAAGGTCGCAAATTCGACGTTTACAATCGCAAACTGGTACCTACCTAACACTAATCAGATCTCTACCTGTAGGGCCCTTCTGACGCAGTTATCTGATTTTGCAGAAGGGAGATTGGTGGTTGGCGGTGACTTCAATTTTACTCT